>NC_083369.1:153792670-154095700 GCF_030254825.1 Meriones unguiculatus
GAGCTATGGCACAGGAAAGTTCTGTGTATGCAGGTGAAAATTCAACAATCTCAGGTCAAATTTCAACCTTTACACAAAAAAGGACAACCATCGCATGTGACATTTCAAACATCTCAGGCGACATTTCAGTCAACTCCCAAGGAAGTTCAAACATCACAGGCGATAACTCAGCCTACATAGATGAAATTTCATACTTCGAGGAAAACCTTCAACCATCACAATGGAAATTTCAACCACCGCAGGAGAAATTTCATCCACCTCAAAGGAAACTTCAACTATCGAGGGTGAATATTTAAACTTTCTAGGAAATAGGCCAACCATCCTTCATTCAAACTCAACCATTATCAGGGAAGTTTCAGCGATGGCACAGGAAAGTTCAGTCTTTGCAGGTGAAAATTCACCACTTTCAGGAAAACTTCAACCTTCACAGGAAAACCTGAATCCACGGCTTCTGACATGAGAACATTGCAAGGGAGACTTCAAACATCACATGCGACATTTCAGTCACATCACAGGAAAATCCAAACATCACAGGTAATAAGCGAGCCAAGCCAGGTGACATTTCAAACATTGTAGGAAAAACTTCAAACATCACAATGGAAACTTGGACCATCGCAGGTGAAGTTTCAATCACCTCAAAAGAAGGACAACTATGGAAGGTGTAATTTTAAACTTTAGAGGAAAAAATTAACCATAACAGGGAAAATATCAACCATTACTGGCAGAATTTCAGCTATGGCTCAGGAAAGTTCAGTCTTTACAGGCGAAAATTCAACAATCTCAGGTTAAATTTCAACCTTTACACAAAAAAAGTCAACCATCATAGGTGACATTTCAACCATCACAAGAGAGATTTCAAATATCTAAGGCGACATTTCAGGCAACTCCCAGGAAAGTTCAACCATCCCAGGCGATAATCCAGCCTACATAGGTGAAATTTCAAACTTTTGCGGAAAACCTTCAGCCATCAAAATGGAAACTTCAACCACCGAGTGCGAAATTTCAGCCACCTCAAAGAAATTTCAACTATCAAGGGTGCAAATTTTAAATTTCTGAGAAAACAGTCAACAATGCTAGGTAAAACTTCAAATATTACATGGGAAATTTCAGTGATGGCACAGGAAAGTTCAGTCTTTGCAGGTGAAAATTCAACCATCTCAGGCAAAACTTCAACCTTCATAGGAAAAAGGTTAACAGTTGTAGTTGACATTTTAACCATCGAAAGAGAGACTTCAAAAATAACAGGCAAGATATAGTCACCTCAACGGAAAGTTCCACCATCAGAGCAGAAACTACCAGGTGAAATTTCAACATTTGCTGGAGAATCGTCAGCCATCCCAATGGAAACTTCAACCACCACAGGTGAAGTTTCAGCCACCTCAAAAGAAGGACAAATACGGAAGTTGTAATTTCGATCTTTGCAGGAAAAAGTCAACCATCCCAGGTCAAATATCAAACATTACAGGTGAAATTTCAACAATGGATCAGGAAAATTCATTCTTGGCCAGGGAATCTTCAACCTTCACAGGAAAACTGTCAACCATGGCAGGTGACATTTTCACCATAGCAAGAGAGACTTCATACATCACAGGTGACAATTAGTCACCCACCTCACAGGAAAGTTCAACCATCCCAGGAGATCATTCAGCCTACCCAGGTGAAGTTTCCACAATTGCTGGTAAAACTTCATCCATCACAATGGAAACATCAACCTTCAACCAAGTGCAATTTGAGCCACCGCAAAGGAAACTTCAACTATCGAGGCTGCAATTTTTACCATTACAAGAAAAACATCAAGAAACCTAGGTGAAACTTCAACCATTACCGGGGAATTTTCAGAGCGATGGCACAGGAAAGTTCTGTGTATGCAGGTGAAAATTCAACAATCTCAGGTCAAATTTCAACCTTTACACAAAAAAGGACAACCATCGCATGTGACATTTCAAACATCTCAGGCGACATTTCAGTCAACTCCCAAGGAAGTTCAAACATCACAGGTGATAACTCAGCCTACATAGATGAAATTTCATACTTCGAGGAAAACCTTCAACCATCACAATGGAAATTTCAACCACCGCAGGAGAAATTTCATCCACCTCAAAGGAAACTTCAACTATCGAGGGTGAATGTTTAAACTTTCTAGGAAATAGGCCAACCATCCTTCATTCAAACTCAACCATTATCAGGGAAGTTTCAGCGATGGCACAGGAAAGTTCAGTCTTTGCAGGTGAAAATTCACCACTTTCAGGAAAACTTCAACCTTCACAGGAAAACCTGAAACCACTGGTTCTGACATGAGAACATTGCAAGGGAGACTTCAAACATCACATGCGACATTTCAGTCACATCACAGGAAAATCCAAACATCACAGGTAATAAGCGAGCCAAGCCAGGTGACATTTCAAACATTGTAGGAAAAACTTCAAACATTACAATGGAAACTTGGACCATTGCAGTTGAAGTACCATGCACCTCAAAAGAAGGACAACTATGGAAGGTGTAATTTTAAACCTTGGTGGAAAAAAATCATCCATAACAGGGAAAACATCAACCATTACTGGCAGAATTTCAGCAATGGCTCAGGAAAGTTCAGTCTTTACAGGCGAAAATTCAACAATCTCAGGTTAAATTTCAACCATTACACAAAAAAAGTCAACCATCGTAGGTGACATTTCAACCATCACAAGAGAGATTTCAAATATCTCAGGCGACATTTCAGGCAACTCCCAGGAAAGTTCAACCATCCCAGGCGATAATCCAGCCTACATAGATGAAATTTCAAACTTTTGCGGAAAACCTTCAGCCATCAAAATGGAAACTTCAACCACCGAGTGTGAAATAACAGCCACCTCAAAGAAATTTTAAATATCAAGGGTGCAAATATTAAATTTCTGAGAAAACAGTCAACAGTGCTAGGGAAAACTTGAAATATTACATGGGAAATTTCAGTGATGGCACAGGAAAGTTCAGTCTTTGCAGGTGAAAATTCAACAATCTCAGGTCAAATTTCAACCTTTACACAAAAAAGGACAACCATCGCATGTGACATTTCAAACATCTCAGGCGACATTTCAGTCAACTCCCAAGGAAGTTCAAACATCACAGGCGATAACTCAGCCTACATAGATGAAATTTCATACTTCGAGGAAAACCTTCAGCCATCAAAATGGAAACTTCAACCACCGAGTGCGAAATTTCAGCCACCTCAAAGAAATTTCAACTATCAAGGGTGCAAATTTTAAATTTCTGAGAAAACAGTCAACAATGCTAGGTAAAACTTCAAATATTACATGAGAAATTTCAGTGATGGCACAAGAAAGTTCAGTCTTTGCAGGTGAAAATTCAACCATCTCAGGCAAAACTTCAACCTTCATAGGAAAAAGGGCAACCATTGTAGTTGACATTTTAACCATCGAAAGAGAGACTTCAAAAATAACAGGCAAGATATAGTCACCTCAACCGAAAGTTCCGCCATCACAGCAGAAACTACCAGGTGAAATTTCAACATTTGCTGGAGAATCGTCAGCCATCACAATGGAAACTTCAACCACTTCAGGTGAAGTTTCAGCCACCTCAAAGGAAGGACAACTATGGAATGTGTAATTTCGAACTTTGCAGGAAAAAATTCAACTATCCCAGGTCGAATATCAACCATTAGAGTTGAAATTTCAGCAATGGATCAGGAAAATTCATTCTTGGCAGGCGAATCTTCAACCTTCACAGGAAAACGGTCAACCATGGCAGGTGACATTTTCACCATCGCAAGAGAGACTTCAAACATCACAGGTGACAATTAGTCACCCACCTCACAGGAAAGTTCAACCATCCCAGGAGATCATTCAGCCTACCCAGGTGAAGTTTACACAATTGCTGGTAAAACTTCATCCATCACAATGGAAACATCAACTATCAACCAAGTGCAATTTGAGCCACCTCAAAGGAAACTTCAACTATCGAGGCTGCAATTTTTACCATTACAAGAAAAACGTCAAGAAACCTAGGTGAAACTTCAACCATTACCGGGAAATTTTCAGAGCGATGGCACAGGAAAGTTCTGTCTATGCAGGTGAAAATTCAACAATCTCAGGTCAAATTTCCACCTTTACACAAAAAAGGACAACCATCGCATGTGACATTTCAAACATCTCAGGCTACATTTCAGTCATCTCACAAGGAAGTTCAAACATCACAGGTGATAACTCAGCCTATCTAGATAAAATTTCAAACTCGAGGAAAACCTTCAACCATCACAATGGAAACTTCAACCACCGCAGGTGAAATTTCAGCCACCTCAAAGAATTTTCAACTATCAAGGGTGCATATTTTAAATTTCTGAGAAAACAGTCAACAATGCTAGGTAAAACTTCAAATATTACATGGGAAATTTCAGTGATGGCACAGGAAAGTTCATTCTTTGCAGTTGAAAATTCAAACAACTCAGGCAAAACTTCAACCTTCATAGGAAAAAGGTCAACCATTGTAGTTGACATTTTAACCATCGAAAGAGAGACTTCAAAAATAACAGGCAAGATATAGTCACCTCAACGGAAAGTTCCGCCATCACAGCAGAAACTACCAGGTGAAATTTCAACATTTGCTGGAGAATCGTCAGCCATCACAATGGAAACTTCAACCACCTCAGGTGAAGTTTCAGCCACCTCAAAGGAAGGACAACTATGGAATGTGTAATTTCGAACTTTGCAGGAAAAAATTCAACCATCCCAGGTCGAATATCAACCATTAGAGGTGAAATTTCAGCAATGGATCAGGAAAATTCATTCTTGGCAGGCGAATCTTCAACCTTCACAGGAAAACGGTCAACCATGGCAGGTGACATTTTCACCATCGCAAGAGAGACTTCAAACATCACAGGTGACAATTAGTCAACCACCTCACAGGAAAGTTCAACCATCCCAGGAGATCATTCAGCCTACCCAGGTGAAGTTTCCACAATTGCTGGTAAAACTTCATCCATCACAATGGAAACATCAACCATCAACCAAGTGCAATTTGAGCCACCTCAAAGGAAACTTCACCTATCGAGGCTGCAATTTTTACCATTACAAGAAAAACGTCAAGAAACCTAGGTGAAACTTCAACCATCACCAGGGAATTTTCAGAGCGATGGCACAGGAAAGTTCTGTGTATGCAGGTGAAAATTCAACAATCTCAGGTCAAATTTCCACCTTTACACAAAAAAGGACAACCATCGCATGTGACATTTCAAACATCTCAGGCGACATTTCAGTCAACTCCCAAGGAAGTTCAAACATCACAGGCGATAACTCAGCCTACATAGATGAAATTTCATACTTCGAGGAAAACCTTCAACCATCACAATGGAAATTTCAACCACCGCAGGCGAAATTTCATCCACCTCAAAGGAAACTTCAACTATCGAGGGTGAATATTTAAACTTTCTAGGAAATAGGCCAACCATCCTTCATTCAAACTCAACCATTATCAGGGAAGTTTCAGCGATGGCACAGGAAAGTTCAGTCTTTGCAGGTGAAAATTCACCACTTTCAGGAGAAACTTCAACCTTCACAGGAAAACCTGAATCCACGGCTTCTGACATGAGAACATTGCAAGGGAGACTTCAAACATCACATGCGACATTTCAGTCACATCACAGGAAAATCCAAACATCACAGGTAATAAGCGAGCCAAGCCAGGTGACATTTCAAACATTGTAGGAAAAACTTCAAACATCACAATGGAAACTTGGACCATCGCAGGTGAAGTTTCAATCACCTCAAAAGAAGGACAACTATGGAAGGTGTAATTTTAAACTTTAGAGGAAAAAATTAACCATAACAGGGAAAATATCAACCATTACTGGCAGAATTTCAGCTATGGCTCAGGAAAGTTCAGTCTTTACAGGCGAAAATTCAACAATCTCAGGTTAAATTTCAACCTTTACACAAAAAAAGTCAACCATCATAGGTGACATTTCAACCATCACAAGAGAGATTTCAAATATCTAAGGCGACATTTCAGGCAACTCCCAGGAAAGTTCCACCATCCCAGGCGATAATCCAGCCTACATAGGTGAAATTTCAAACTTTTGCGGAAAACCTTCAGCCATCAAAATGGAAACTTCAACCACCGAGTGCGAAATTTCAGCCACCTCAAAGAAATTTCAACTATCAAGGGTGCAAATTTTAAATTTCTGAGAAAACAGTCAATAATGCTAGGTAAAACTTCAAATATTACATAGGAAATTTCAGTGATGGCACAGGAAAGTTCAGTCTTTGCAGGTGAAAATTCAACCATCTCAGGCAAAACTTCAACCTTCATAGGAAAAAGGTTAACAGTTGTAGTTGACATTTTAACCATCGAAAGAGAGACTTCAAAAATAACAGGCAAGATATAGTCACCTCAACGGAAAGTTCCACCATCAGAGCAGAAACTACCAGGTGAAATTTCAACATTTGCTGGAGAATCGTCAGCCATCCCAATGGAAACTTCAACCACCACATGTGAAGTTTCAGCCACCTCAAAGGAAGGACAACTATGGAAGGTGTAATTTGAACTTTGCAGGAAAAAAGTCAACCATCCCAGGTCAAATATCAACCATTACAGGTGAAATTTCAGCAATGGATCAAGAAAATTCATTCTTGGCCGGCGAATCTTCAACCTTCACAGGAAAACGGTCAACCATGGAAGGTGACATTTTCACCATCGCAAGAGAGACTTCAAACATCACAGGTGACAATTAGTCACCCACCTCACAGGAAAGTTCAACCATCCCAGGAGATCATTCAGCCTACCCAGGTGAAGTTTACACAATTGCTGGTAAAACTTCATCCATCACAATGGAAACATCAACTATCAACCAAGTGCAATTTGAGCCACCTCAAAGGAAACTTCAACTATCGAGGCTGCAATTTTTACCATTACAAGAAAAACGTCAAGAAACCTAGGTGAAACTTCAACCATTACTGGGGAATTTTCAGAGCGATGGCACAGGAAAGTTCTGTCTATGCAGGTGAAAATTCAACAATCTCAGGTCAAATTTCAACCTTTACACAAAAAAGGACAACCATCGCATGTGACATTTCAAACATCTCAGGCTACATTTCAGTCTTCTCACAAGGAAGTTCAAACATCACAGGTGATAACTCAGCCTACCTAGATAAAATTTCAAACTCGAGGAAAACCTTCAACCATCACAATGGAAACTTCAACCACCGCAGGTGAAATTTCAGCCACCTCAAAGAATTTTCAACTATCAAGGGTGCATATTTTAAATTTCTGAGAAAACAGTCAACAATACTAGGTAAAACTTCAAATATTACATGGGAAATTTCAGTGATGGCACAGGAAAGTTCATTCTTTGCAGTTGAAAATTCAAACAACTCAGGCAAAACTTCAACCTTCATAGGAAAAAGGTCAACCATTGTAGTTGACATTTTAATCATTGAAAGAGAGACTTCAAAAATAACAGGCAAGATATAGTCACCTCAACGGAAAGTTCCGCCATCACAGCAGAAACTACCAGGTGAAATTTCAACATTTGCTGGAGAATCGTCAGCCATCACAATGGAAACTTCAACCACCTCAGGTGAAGTTTCAGCCACCTCAAAGGAAGGACAACTATGGAATGTGTAATTTCGAACTTTGCAGGAAAAAATTCAACCATCCCAGGTCGAATATCAACCATTAGAGGTGAAATTTCAGCAATGGATCAGGAAAATTCATTCTTGGCAGGCGAATCATCAACCTTCACAGGAAAACGGTCAACCATGGCAGGTGACATTTTCACCATCGCAAGAGAGACTTCAAACATCACAGGTGACAATTAGTCAACCACCTCACAGGAAAGTTCAACCATCCCAGGAGATCATTCAGCCTACCCAGGTGAAGTTTCCACAATTGCTGGTAAAACTTCATCCATCACAATGGAAACATCAACCATCAACCAAGTGCAATTTTAGCCACCTCAAAGGAAACTTCACCTATCGAGGCTGCAATTTTTACCATTACAAGAAAAACGTCAAGAAACCTAGGTGAAACTTCAACCATCACCAGGGAATTTTCAGAGCGATGGCACAGGAAAGTTCTGTGTATGCAGGTGAAAATTCAACAATCTCAGGTCAAATTTCCACCTTTACACAAAAAAGGACAACCATCGCATGTGACATTTCAAACATCTCAGGCTACATTTCAGTCATCTCACAAGGAAGTTCAAACATCACAGGTGATAACTCAGCCTACCTAGATAAAATTTCAAACTCGAGGAAAACCTTCAACCATCACAATGGAAACTTCAACCACCGCAGGTGAAATTTCAGCCACCTCAAAGAATTTTCAACTATCAAGGGTGCATATTTTAAATTTCTGAGAAAACAGTCAACAATGCTAGGTAAAACTTCAAATATTACATGGGAAATTTCAGTGATGGCACAGGAAAGTTCATTCTTTGCAGTTGAAAATTCAAACAACTCAGGCAAAACTTCAACCTTCATAGGAAAAAGGTCAACCATTGTAGTTGACATTTTAACCATCGAAAGAGAGACTTCAAAAATAACAGGCAAGATATAGTCACCTCAACGGAAAGTTCCGCCATCACAGCAGAAACTACCAGGTGAAATTTCAACATTTGCTGGAGAATCGTCAGCCATCACAATGGAAACTTCAACCACCTCAGGTGAAGTTTCAGCCACCTCAAAGGAAGGACAACTATGGAATGTGTAATTTCGAACTTTGCAGGAAAAAATTCAACCATCCCAGGTCGAATATCAACCATTAGAGGTGAAATTTCAGCAATGGATCAGGAAAATTCATTCTTGGCAGGCGAATCTTCAACCTTCACAGGAAAACGGTCAACCATGGCAGGTGACATTTTCACCATCGCAAGAGAGACTTCAAACATCACAGGTGACAATTAGTCAACCACCTCACAGGAAAGTTCAACCATCCCAGGAGATCATTCAGCCTACCCAGGTGAAGTTTCCACAATTGCTGGTAAAACTTCATCCATCACAATGGAAACATCAACCATCAACCAAGTGCAATTTGAGCCACCTCAAAGGAAACTTCACCTATCGAGGCTGCAATTTTTACCATTACAAGAAAAACGTCAAGAAACCTAGGTGAAACTTCAACCATCACCAGGGAATTTTCAGAGCGATGACACAGGAAAGTTCTGTGTATGCAGGTGAAAATTCAACAATCTCAGGTCAAATTTCCACCTTTACACAAAAAAGGACAACCATCGCATGTGACATTTCAAACATCTCAGGCGACATTTCAGTCAACTCCCAAGGAAGTTCAAACATCACAGGCGATAACTCAGCCTACATAGATGAAATTTCATACTTCGAGGAAAACCTTCAACCATCACAATGGAAATTTCAACCACCACAGGAGAAATTTCATCCACCTCAAAGGAAACTTCAGCTATCGAGGGTGAATATTTAAACTTTCTAGGAAATAGGCCAACCATCCTCCATTCAAACTCAACCATTACCAGGGAAGTTTCAGCGATGGCATAGGAAATTTCAGTCTTTGCAGGTGAAAATTCACCACTTTCAGGAAAACTTCAACCTTCACAGGAAAACCTGAAACCACTGGTTCTGACATGAGAACATTGCAAGGGAGACTTCAAACATCACATGCGACATTTCAGTCACATCACAGGAAAATCCAAACATCACAGGTAATAAACGAGCCAAGCCAGGTGACATTTCAAACATTGTAGGAAAAACTTCAAACATCACAATGGACACTTGAACCATCGCAGGTGAAGTTTCAGGCACCTCAAAGGAAGGACAACGATGGAAGGTGTAATTTTAAACTTTGGAGGAAAAAAATCAAACATAACAGGGAAAACATCAACCATTACTGGCAGAATTACAGCAATGGCTCAGGAAAGTTCAGTCTTTACAGGCAAAAATTAAACAATCTCAGGTTAAATTTCAACCTTTACACAAAAATAGTCAACCATCGTAGGTGACATTTCAACCATCACAGGAGAGATTTCAAATATCTCAGGCGACATTTCAGGCAACTCCCAGGAAAGTTCAACCATCCCAGGCGATAATCCAGCCTACATAGGTGAAATTTCAAACTTTTGCGGAAAACCTTCAGCCATCAAAATGGAAACTTCAACCACCGAGTGCGAAATTTCAGCCACCTCAAAGAAATTTCAACTATCAAGGGTGCAAATTTTAAATTTCTGAGAAAACAGTCAACAATGCTAGGTAAAACTTCAAATATTACATAGGAAATTTCAGTGATGGCACAGGAAAGTTCAGTCTTTGCAGGTGAAAATTCAACCATCTCAGGCAAAACTTCAACCTTCATAGGAAAAAGGTTAACAGTTGTAGTTGACATTTTAACCATCGAAAGAGAGACTTCAAAAATAACAGGCAAGATATAGTCACCTCAACGGAAAGTTCCACCATCAGAGCAGAAACTACCAGGTGAAATTTCAACATTTGCTGGAGAATCGTCAACCATCCCAATGGAAACTTCAACCACCACATGTGAAGTTTCAGCCACCTCAAAGGAAGGACAACTATGGAAGGTGTAATTTGAACTTTGCAGGAAAAAAGTCAACCATCCCAGGTCAAATATCAACCATTACAGGTGAAATTTCAGCAATGGATCAAGAAAATTCATTCTTGGCCGGCGAATCTTCAACCTTCACAGGAAAACGGTCAACCATGGAAGGTGACATTTTCACCATCGCAAGAGAGACTTCAAACATCACAGGTGACAATTAGTCACCCACCTCACAGGAAAGTTCAACCATCCCAGGAGATCATTCAGCCTACCCAGGTGAAGTTTACACAATTGCTGGTAAAACTTCATCCATCACAATGGAAACATCAACTATCAACCAAGTGCAATTTGAGCCACCTCAAAGGAAACTTCAACTATCGAGGCTGCAATTTTTACCATTACAAGAAAAACGTCAAGAAACCTAGGTGAAACTTCAACCATTACCGGGGAATTTTCAGAGCGATGGCACAGGAAAGTTCTGTCTATGCAGGTGAAAATTCAACAATCTCAGGTCAAATTTCAACCTTTACACAAAAAAGGACAACCATCGCATGTGACATTTCAAACATCTCAGGCTACATTTCAGTCATCTCACAAGGAAGTTCAAACATCACAGGTGATAACTCAGCCTACCTAGATAAAATTTCAAACTCGAGGAAAACCTTCAACCATCACAATGGAAACTTCAACCACCGCAGGTGAAATTTCAGCCACCTCAAAGAATTTTCAACTATCAAGGGTGCATATTTTAAATTTCTGAGAAAACAGTCAACAATACTAGGTAAAACTTCAAATATTACATGGGAAATTTCAGTGATGGCACAGGAAAGTTCATTCTTTGCAGTTGAAAATTCAAACAACTCAGGCAAAACTTCAACCTTCATAGGAAAAAGGTCAACCATTGTAGTTGACATTTTAATCATTGAAAGAGAGACTTCAAAAATAACAGGCAAGATATAGTCACCTCAACGGAAAGTTCCGCCATCACAGCAGAAACTACCAGGTGAAATTTCAACATTTGCGGGAGAATCGTCAGCCATCACAATGGAAACTTCAACCACCTCAGGTGAAGTTTCAGCCACCTCAAAGGAAGGACAACTATGGAATGTGCAATTTCGAACTTTGCAGGAAAAAATTCAACCATCCCAGGTCGAATATCAACCATTAGAGGTGAAATTTCAGCAATGGATCAGGAAAATTCATTCTTGGCAGGCGAATCTTCAACCTTCACAGGAAAACGGTCAACCATGGCAGGTGACATTTTCACCATCGCAAGAGAGACTTCAAACATCACAGGTGACAATTAGTCACCCACCTCACAGGAAAGTTCAACCATCCCAGGAGATCATTCAGCCTACCCAGGTGAAGTTTCCACAATTGCTGGTAAAACTTCATCCATCACAATGGAAACATCAACCTTCAACCAAGTGCAATTTGAGCCACCCCAAAGGAAACTTCAACTATCGAGGGTGCAATTTTTACCATTACAAGAAAAACGACAAGAAACCAAGGTGAAACTTCAACCATCACCAGGGAATTTTCAGAGCGATGGCACAGGAAAGTTCTGTCTATGCAGGTGAAAATTCAACAATCTCAGGTCAAATTTCCACCTTTACACAAAAAAGGACAACCATCGCATGTGACATTTCAAACATCTCAGGCGACATTTCAGTCAACTCCCAAGGAAGTTCAAACATCACAGGCGATAACTCAGCCTACATAGATGAAATTTCATACTTCGAGGAAAACCTTCAACCATCACAATGGAAATTTCAACCACTGCAGGAGAAATTTCATCCACCTCAAAGGAAACTTCAGCTATCAAGGGTGAATATTTAAACTTTCTAGGAAATAGGCCAACCATCCTCCATTCAAACTCAACCATTACCAGGGAAGTTTCAGCGATGGCATAGGAAATTTCAGTCTTTGCAGGTGAAAATTCACCACTTTCAGGAAAACTTCAACCTTCACAGGAAAACCTGAAACCACTGGTTCTGACATGAGAACATTGCAAGGGAGACTTCAAACATCACATGCGACATTTCAGTCACATCACAGGAAAATTCAAACATCACAGGTAATAAACGAGCCAAGCCAGGTGACATTTCAAACATTGTAGGAAAAACTTCAAACATCACAATGGACACTTGAACCATCGCAGGTGAAGTTTCAGGCACCTCAAAGGAAGGACAACGATGGAAGGTGTAATTTTAAACTTTGGAGGAAAAAAATCAAACATAACAGGGAAAACATCAACCATTACTGGCAGAATTTCAGCAATGGCTCAGGAAAGTTCAGTCTTTACAGGCAAAAATTAAACAATCTCAGGTTAAATTTCAACCTTTACACAAAAATAGTCAACCATCGTAGGTGACATTTCAACCATCACAGGAGAGATTTCAAATATCTCAGGCGACATTTCAGGCAACTCCCAGGAAAGTTCAACCATCCCAGGCGATAATCCAGCCTACATAGATGAAATTTCAAACTTTTGCGGAAAACCTTCAGCCATCAAAATGGAAACTTCAACCACCGAGTGTGAAATTTCAGCCACCTCAAAGAAATTTTAAATATCAAGGGTGCAAATTTTAAATTTCTGAGAAAACAGTCAACAATGCTAGGTAAAACTTCAAATATTACATGGGAAATTTCAGTGATGGCACAGGAATGTTCAGTCTTTGCAGGTGAAAATTCAACCATCTCAGGCAAAACTTCAACCTTCATAGGAAAAAGGTTAACAGTTGTAGTTGACATTTTAACCATCGAAAGAGAGACTTCAAAAATAACAGGCAAGATATAGTCACCTCAACGGAAAGTTCCACCATCAGAGCAGAAACTACCAGGTGAAATTTCAACATTTGCTGGAGAATCGTCAGCCATCCCAATGGAAACTTCAACCACCACAGGTGAAGTTTCAGCCACCTCAAAAGAAGGACAAATACGGAAGTTGTAATTTCGATCTTTGCAGGAAAAAGTCAACCATCCCAGGTCAAATATCAAACATTACAGGTGAAATTTCAACAATGGATCAGGAAAATTCATTCTTGGCCAGGGAATCTTCAACCTTCACAGGAAAACTGTCAACCATGGCAGGTGACATTTTCACCATAGCAAGAGAGACTTCATACATCACAGGTGACAATTAGTCACCCACCTCACAGGAAAGTTCAACCATCCCAGGAGATCATTCAGCCTACCCAGGTGAAGTTTCCACAATTGCTGGTAAAACTTCATCCATCACAATGGAAACATCAACCTTCAACCAAGTGCAATTTGAGCCACCGCAAAGGAAACTTCAACTATCGAGGCTGCAATTTTTACCATTACAAGAAAAACATCAAGAAACCTAGGTGAAACTTCAACCATTACCGGGGAATTTTCAGAGCGATGGCACAGGAAAGTTCTGTGTATGCAGGTGAAAATTCAACAATCTCAGGTCAAATTTCAACCTTTACACAAAAAAGGACAACCATCGCATGTGACATTTCAAACATCTCAGGCGACATTTCAGTCAACTCCCAAGGAAGTTCAAACATCACAGGTGATAACTCAGCCTACATAGATGAAATTTCATACTTCGAGGAAAACCTTCAACCATCACAATGGAAATTTCAACCACCGCAGGAGAAATTTCATCCACCTCAAAGGAAACTTCAACTATCGAGGGTGAATGTTTAAACTTTCTAGGAAATAGGCCAACCATCCTTCATTCAAACTCAACCATTATCAGGGAAGTTTCAGCGATGGCACAGGAAAGTTCAGTCTTTGCAGGTGAAAATTCACCACTTTCAGGAAAACTTCAACCTTCACAGGAAAACCTGAAACCACTGCTTCTGACATGAGAACATTGCAAGGGAGACTTCAAACATCACATGCGACATTTCAGTCACATCACAGGAAAATCCAAACATCACAGGTAATAAGCGAGCCAAGCCAGGTGACATTTCAAACATTGTAGGAAAAACTTCAAACATTACAATGGAAACTTGGACCATTGCAGGTGAAGTACCATGCACCTCAAAAGAAGGACAACTATGGAAGGTGTAATTTTAAACCTTGGTGGAAAAAAATCATCCATAACAGGGAAAACATCAACCATTACTGGCAGAATTTCAGCAATGGCTCAGGAAAGTTCAGTCTTTACAGGCGAAAATTCAACAATCTCAGGTTAAATTTCAACCATTACACAAAAAAAGTCAACCATCGTAGGTGACATTTCAACCATCACAAGAGAGATTTCAAATATCTCAGGCGACATTTCAGGCAACTCCCAGGAAAGTTCAACCATCCCAGGCGATAATCCAGCCTACATAGATGAAATTTCAAACTTTTGCGGAAAACCTTCAGCCATCAAAATGGAAACTTCAACCACCGAGTGTGAAATAACAGCCACCTCAAAGAAATTTTAAATATCAAGGGTGCAAATTTTAAATTTCTGAGAAAACAGTCAACAATGCTAGGTAAAACTTCAAATATTACATGGGAAATTTCAGTGATGGCACAGGAAAGTTCAGTCTTTGCAGGTGAAAATTCAACCATCTCAGGCAAAACTTCAACCTTCATAGGAAAAAGATCAAACATTGTAGTTGACATTTTAACCATCGAAAGAGAGACTTCAAAAATAACAGGCAAGATATAGTCACCTCAACGGAAAGTTCCGCCATCACAGCAGAAACTACCAGGTGAAATTTCAACATTTGCTGGAGAATCGTCAGCCATCACAATGGAAACTTCAACCACCACAGGTGAAGTTTCAGCCACCTCAAAGGAAGGACAACTATGGAAGGTGTAATTTCGAACTTTGCAGGAAAAAAGTCAACCATCCCAGGTCAAACATCAACCATTAGAGGTGAAATTTCAGCAATGGATCAGGAAAATTCATTCTTGCCTGGCGAATCTTCAACCTGTTTGTTGAGGGATTAAGGAAGGAAGAGGAATTACAGGCCATATTGAAGTCAGTCAGGGCACCAGTTTGTGATAAAGAAGCACTGATAGCCAGCTGCTGCTCTTTAGAAACACATGCTTCCAGTTCAGGGGCAGATAGACCAAGGTCTGAAAAGGACGTGTTCTGCATCTGAATCAGCATGTTGTCTTTGACAGAATACAAAGGTGGCACTGCTGGTGATTACCACACACCAAATTAGAGTGTTCCTGAAGTTTATAAGTCAGGAGAAAATGGCCTACTGAGTCACATGGGACAATACAAACGTACTACTTTATATCATGATTTTTTTTTTTTAATAATCGATTACAATGCAGTGTTCATGAAACAAAACCCATGTGGAAAACCAGTTATTTAAGAGGAAACTGTATGTTTCATTCATCTGTTCTTGATGGTTTTGGACAAAAAAAATCACAATTTTGGATGGGATAGTCTTCATTAATAATTATTTGAGCAGTTAATACAGTCTCAACTTTCTTCTGAGTTCCCATTAATATTTTTTTCCTTCCAAAATCCTATGGCCTTTCTCTTAATTGTCAAAAGTATCATCATCTTTTACACACTGATTTCTATGTCCATCGTGTTGATAGCTGCCGACATGCACAATGAATTATAATGGAACAACAACAGACAACATTCAGGAAAAACTCATCTTCTCCCTTAGTGCTTCTGGATCAAAGGTCAAGTTCAGGGTGAAATTCTAGATAAGGAACGCTGAACCAGAAAATCTCTGAGACTCATTGAAGGACACCTGCCAGACCTGAAGGTGCTATAGTTAAGTGGATGCTCCCTTGTGCAAGCAGCCAAAGGCATAGTTAGGAATGATGACTCAGGAAAGGGACCATAGGAGCCAAAAATAGACACTGTAGGGAAACAGAGGAGAAAATGTTAGTCCTTTAGGACAATGATAAATAGCTCTCTTAAGTGTCAAATATCATTGGGCTGTAACTTGCCTACGCACTGTGGATTGGCCCCAAAAGTGGCCTGCATGTTTCTCATCAACTCTTCAGAAACAATTGGATGAAACACACAATGCTAGGTTGCACACAGATTGGTCCACTAAAAATTGGACCCATGGCCTGGTATATGTTCTACCACTGGGCTACAATCATAGACTCCAGGGGGATAATCTGTGCTTGAAGTAGCACTATTTGAAGTGATTTAGTGATCCTGTTTTTGAAATAATTTATTTAATTATGGCTAATTATGCTTGGTAAGCTTTCAATATTTTTGGTTTGTTTCCTTTAAGCACCTTCAAAAAACCACAAGGAGAAGTATGTCCACCAATCTGTGGGACTTTCTAAACCTTAGTATTTCAAAGATGTTAAAATATCTGTACCTTTCAAATAATAAACTCTTTCAAAAACTTCAGTCATTTTCCTTCTTCAGCTACAGGTATCTAACTTAGAAACAGACATCAACTATTTAAAGGTCCACAGAACTTGCTGTTACTGGCTGCCAATAGTCCCTCACATACACCCTTTACCATAGTACAAATGGAAACTCACTATAGGTAATACAATTTACCTATAGGTAAAATTATAGGTGATAGTAACTATAGGTAAATTTGCTCCACACAGGGCTTTGAGGTTCATGAGAAACCCAGGTCTCACTGAGTCCTATGCCACCATACAACATTCACTCAATGTGAAGGGTGCAGTCTGGCACAAAGTCACACTGGCATTGGGTGTCAAATGGCTGGCTAGATGCCTCAACAGCCAAGGACATGCTTCCATGTACTGTCCCATCCTCTGTAATCATGGGATCCTTAGTGCTTGGCAAAATTATGTCAAGAACACCCCAAAGTTAGTGAATATAGGTGTTCCTAGTGTGAGTCCCTGTATTCACCCTATCATGTGAGTACATGTGTGCAAGTACTGCCCTGATCAGATTTTGGGGTTTTGTAGTTTTTGGTTTGTTTTTTGTTTCCTTTGTCTAGACAGAGTTTCTCTGTGTACTCCTGCCTCTCCCTTCTGAGTGCTGGCATTAAAGGCATGCACCACTACCCCCTGGCTAATCTTTTTTGACTTGTTTTGTTTGTTTGGGTTTTTTTTCCGGAAGAGGGGAAAAGTGTTGTGTTATATGCTTTTGTTTGAACCACCCTTCCGGTGTAGCCTGGATTGAAACTTTGGTTTCCTCCTGCCTTCAACTCTCAAGTGCTGGACTTACAGGAGTGGCAACTTTCCTCATCTCTCTCTTTCTCTAATTGTGTGTATGGGATCATGTGAGCATGTGTGTATACGTGTGTGAGAATCTGTATGTGCTTGCATGTGACAGTCTGAAGGTGAGCCTCTTCACCTTTAATTGAGGCTGGGTTGCTCACTGACCATGAAGAGCAGCTATTCCAAATTGTCTACTAAAAAGCTTGCTCAGCGCATCCCATACCTCTGCTTCCTGAGTAGTGGGATTAAACGTCAACACCAAGCCTGCCCAGCTTTTATGTGGGTTCTAGGAATGCAAACACTGCTCTTCTTGCTTATACTGAGTCATCTCTCCACCCCACCTCTATTTTATTCTTCAATTATGTAAATCCCTTTTTCTCTTAGTGTCATCATCATACACACACACACACACACACACACACACACACACACACACCCTTTGAAGTGTCTCCCCCAAAGATGTTCATAGCCAATGCTGAGAACCTACGTTAAGGAGCCTGGTGAATGTGCTCATGCTATAGATCTTGAAAGAGGACAATCACTGGGGAAGGCAGAGGCAGGTGGATCTCTGAGTTTGAGGCCAGCCTGGTATACAAATTAAGTCCAGGACAGCCAAGGCTACACATAAAAACCCTGTCTCAAGAAAAAACGGAAGGAAGGAAGGAAGGGAGGGAGGGAGGGAGGGAGGGAGGGAGGGAGGGAGGGAGGGAGGAAGGAAGGAAGGAAGGAAGGAAGGAAGGAAGGAAGGAAGGAAGGAAGGAAGGGAGCAAGGAAGGAAGGAAGGAAGGAAGGAAAAGGATAATATTGGATTGTCCTGGGGACTCTAAATCCCATGGCAGGTGTTGTTGTAACTGAGGCAGAAGGAAATCTGAGACAGAAAATAGAAGTTATACGTTGTCCTAGTCACTGTTTTATTGCTGCAGCAAAACTCCATGACCAGGCAACCTGTAAAAGAAAGCATTTAATGTGAGCTCACAGTTCCAGAGGATTAGACCACCATGGTAGGGACCATGGAAGCAAGCAGGCACACATGACCCTGAAGCAGTAGTTGAGGGTTTACATCTAATCCATAATCAGGAATCACAGAGGGCTAACTGAGAATGACATTAGCTTTTGAAGCCCTAAATCCCCCCCTCCAACTCCCTGCCCCCTGCCAGTGAAACACCTCCAACAAGGCCACAACTCCTAATTCTTCCCAAAACAGTTCCACGAATTTCAGAACAAGCCTTCATATACATGAGCCTGTGGGGGCCAGTCTCATTCAAGCCAACACTTACACAGAGAAAGAAAGGTCATAGCAAGGTGATGCAGACAGAGACCTGACCATAGCTAATAAATGCTCTAGCCACCCAACCCAGAGGAGGCAAAGAATAGTTTCTGTCTTTGGAGCTGGAGTGAGTACAACTCTGTGACATCTTGATTTGGAAAGTCCAGCCTTTTTTACTATGGTAGTGAAGGCTTCTATTATAGTAATCTATTAATTTGGGCATAAAAACCAGTATACAGACAAGTACACCACATGTTGTGTACGTTCAGGGAGAGGGTGCACAAAGTTGTGAGAACATTAAGTATACTATGTGTTGTGAAAGGCAAAGATAAATAGTAGGCATATTTTCAATATCAGAATTGTAATGCTTTTAGCCCAGCAATGGTGGCACTCACCTTTAATCCCAGCATTCAGGAGGCAGGGGCAGGTGGATCTAGTCTACAGAGTGAGTTTCAGGACAGCCAGAGCTACACAGAGAAACCCCAACTTAAAAAAAGAAAAGAAGTGTAATGTAATGGTTTTAATTTAAATGTATTTTTTAAAGACATGGAGCACAGTGTGCTACATAAATTCTAAAGCTTGATAAGGCAAATCAAGTTTTCTTACTTGTCTTCATAATATTCTTTCTTCTTCTTCTTCTTCTCTCTCTCTCTCTCTCCCTCCATTCTTCACTCTCTTTAAGCTCTGCCACATTTCAGTAAAGACAAAGGTATATAAGTATCTGTGTTAGTGGCAACATTAATTTTCGAATTGAGCTGTGAGCTGGGATGTCCTAACAACAGAAGCCTAAAATCCATAAATGATCTTTCTAGATGCAATTAGAAGGTCACGGTGGCTGCTGAAGCTAATGCTGTTACATCTGAACCATTAGATGCCTCCCGTCACATCTACCCACTTACAAACCCAATATCATCAGGATCTCATCTTGTGCTGCCAGGTGTTCCAGGCCAGCTTTCTGGAACACCAGAGTCTGCCGCGGGGTGTCTGATAGAAGAGGTTGAGGGAGGTCTCCCAAATTCATCTGAAGGGAAAGGAAGCAGGAGAGTGAGATGGAAGGAGTATGGCTCGGCCTTAATGAACACTCAGGAAGTCTGACTCCAGCCTCCCCTAGGGAGATCATAAGCACATACACATCACATAATTGTCCCTTCCCCCTTAGTAAGGGCCCAAACCCTTATAAACTGTACTACTTACTTATTAGCTGCAAGCCATATCACTCCCACAGTGGAACAAAATTCTTCATGGGTGGCTAAGGAACCACTGGCAACCAGCACTCCCAGAAGCCCTCAGGTGGTCACTGCTCAGAGCACCAAGACCTTCAAAGCGATACCTGCCTCCTGCTGAAAACCTTTTTTAAATATGTTCACGTTTTTATCTGGGAACCAGCTTTTAAAATCCAGATTTAAAAAGGACCCCAGTCCATAACTGTGTGTGATGGCTCATCTTGGCTCTCAACTTCACACACCTAAGAAAAGGGAATCTCAACTGAGGAATTGTCATCATGTTGGCCTGTGGGCATGTCTGTGGGGCATTTTTCTTGATTTCTAGTTGATGTAGGATGGCATAGTCCACTGTGAGCCTTTGGCATGTTCCTCAGGCTAGGGAACTTGGAACTGTATAAGAAAGGTGATTGAACCTCAGGTGAAGTGTGGACGAGTAAGCAGTGTTCTTCTGTGGTCTCTGCTTCAGTTCCTGCCTTCTGCATCCTCCTTTGACTTACCTCAAGGCTGGACTATAACACAGAAGTGTAAGCCAGATAACCCTTTCTTCCACCAACCACCTTTTGGTCATTTTATTTATTCACAGCAACAGAAAGCAAACTCAGACAACCAGGAGCTGCCTGTACTCTTCACCCTTACCCTGCCATGTTTGGTTCTGAGATCTCTACACCTTGCTCAACTCAACTTTGTTGGCCAAGTACCGGTTTGTCTGTGCCTACGTGACTTGTCTCACTCTGTACTGACTCAATAGGTACAAATCAAATGGACTTAATGTTTCCTGAGTATGCTGAACAAGTATTCAGCTTCTTTTTTTGTGGTACAAACAAGTGACTCTTTGCTTTGGGGGAGGAAGTGCTCTCCTGTTTAATAACTGCTGAAGCTCTAGCAATGTGGCTAAGGCATCTTCTCGAACAGAAATTGCAAAGGCAAATACCCTAGACCACCACTGTAGGAGAGTGAACAATGCCAGGTATAGAATAATAACAAACTGATGGGCATGAAATTGCAAATCAGTGTGCTTATAAATACTTCACAGGACAACTATAACACCTGTGTGCAGCAGGGCTTGCCAGTGGGTCACCAGTAGGTGGTCTGAAGGTTCTGAATTTCCAGAGCTGAAAGTGCCAAACGATTACAGATGTCCTGGATCTCTCTCCTGTTTGCCTGGGTCACCAAGGAGCCCAACACTTTTGTTGCTTGTCTCTACCTACCTTGGGTAAAATAAAGCACCAGATATGCCAGACATGTTATATAAATTAATGTGAGAATTATATGTCAATCAGTAAATCTTATGAGATGGAGAATGTAGCTGCATTTTTAGTGTTTGTCTATTATTCATGAAGCCCTTTGTTTGATTCCTAGTACTGCATAAATCAGGCATAGTAGTAAATGCCTGCTAGCCCACAACTGGTAGGTTGATTGCAGGAGTATCAGAACTCTACATCATCTTCAGCTACATAGCAAGTTTGAAGTCATCCTGAAATACATGAAACCCTGACAAAAAAGCTGGGTGGTGGTGGTGCACACCATTAATCCCAGCACTCAGAAGACAGAAGCAGTTAACATCTGTGAGTTCAAGGCTAGCCTGGTCTACATATTGAGTTGTTTACAGCCAAGGATACACAGTGCAATTTCCCGCAATACATGATGACTCACAACTGTCTATAACTTGTTTGAAGGATTTTGATACTCTTTTCTGGCCTTAATGCAGGCAAAACACACATAATCGTAAAACAACAACAAAAAATAACAACACATTTTTTTTGAAATTTTTTTTAATTTTATTTTTTTATTAATTACACTTTATTCATTTTGTATCACCCCATAAGCCCTTCCCTCTTCCCCTCCCAATCCCACCCTCCTTCCCCTTTCTGCATGCATGTCACTCCCCAAGTCCACTGATAGGGGAGGTTCTCCTCTCCTTTCTGATCTTAGTCTATCAGTTCACATCAAAAGTGGCTGCATTGTCCTCTACTGTGTCCTGGGAAGGCTGCTCCCCCCACAGGGGAAGGTGATCGAAGAGTAGGCCAATCAGATTATGTCAGAGGCAGTCCCTCTTCCCATTACTATGTAACCCACTTGGACACTGAACTGCCATGGGCTACATCTGTGCACGGGTTCTAGGTTATCTCCATGAATAGTCCTTGGTTGGAGTATGAGTCTCTGGGAAGTTCTCTGTGTTCAAATTTTCTTGTTCTGTTGTTCTCCTTGTGGAGACCCTGTCCTCTCCAGCTCTTACTATATCCCACTTCTTACATAAAATTCCATTCACTCTGCCCAACAGTTGACCATCAGGCTCAGCATCTGCTTTGATAGTCTGTAGGGCAGAGGCTTTCAGAGGCCCTCTGTGGTAGGTTCCTAGTTTGTTTCCTGTTTTCTTCTTCTGGCTTTCAGAAGCCCTCTATAGAAGGTTCCTAGGTTGTTTCCTGTTTTCTTCTTCTTCTGATGTCCATCCTCTTTTCCTTTCAGGATGAGGATTGACCATTTTAGTTAGGGTCCTCCCTCTTGCTTAGTTTCTTTAGATGCACAGATTTTTTTTTTCAATGCAGTTTATTCAGGAACATTGAACAATCCTCGGACCCCGGGGAAAGCCAGCCCACAGCTTAAATAGCCTCTGGGTAGCCAACCCAGGTGTGCCACGGGGGCAATGCAGATAGGTCCACATACATGGAAGCAAGCCAGTTCCTCGGCCTTAGCCAAATGTGGAGTTGTTCGTGACAGAGAGCACTCACCATCGGGAAGGTGGAAGGCGGAAACCAGCTCCATCTTTAAGGCATAGCATTCCGCAGCTCTCTAGAGTTCCCCCTTTTGTTTTAGACGCATCAGGCAAGAGTAGAGGTCTGATCTCTGATATTAGAAATAAATTGGGACTTTGTACCGATGTTCATTTAGGTGTCATCCACCCAAAGAGCATCAGACCCGTTCTATACCTTTTTCTCAGAGGCGGGAAGGAGGCAGAGGCAGGAGGATCACGAGATGCACAGATTTTAATGGGTTTGTCCTATGTTGTATGTCTACATGAGTGAGTATATACTGTGTGTGTCTTTTTGCTTTTGGAACAACTCACTCAAGATGATCCTTTCCAGGTCCCACCATTTATCTGCAAATTTCATGATTTCTTTATTTTTCATTGCTGAGTAATACTCCATTGTATAGATGTACCACAGTTTCTGCATCCATTCTTCAGTTGAGGGGCATCTGGGCTGTTTCCAGCTTCTAGCTATTAGAAATAAAGCTGCTACAAACATGGATGAGCAAATGTCCTTATTGTGTACTTGAGCCTCTTTTGGATATATGCCCAGGAGTGGTATGGCTGGATCTTGGGGAATTGCTATTCCTAGTTGTCTGAGAAAGCGCCAGATTGCTTTCCAGAGTGGTTGTACAAGTTTACATTCAGACCAGCAGTGGAGAAGGGTTCCCCTTTCTCCACAACCTCTCCAGCATGTTTTTGATCTTGGCCATTCTGATGGGTGTAAGGTGAAATCTAAGGGTTGTTTTTATTTGCATTTCCCTAATGGCTAATGAGGTTCAACATTTTTTTAAGTGTTTCTCTGTCATTCAATATTCCTCTCCAGAGAATTCTATGTTTAGCTCTGTTCCCCATTTTTTAAGTGGATTACTTGGTTTGCTGCTTTTCAGCTTCTTTAGTTCTTTATATATACTGGATATGAGTCCTCTATCAGATAAAGGGTTGGTGAAGATTCTTTCCCAATCTGTAGGCAGTCTCTTTGTTTTGATGATGGTGTCCTTTGCTTTGCAGAAGATTTTCAGTTTCATGAGGTCCCATTTATTGATTGTTGCTCTTAGAGACTGAACAACACATTTTTTTTTCATGTTTTTAATGTCTTTGAAAAGATTACAAGGCTGGAGGCATAACACTTGCCTTGTACATGTGAGATCCTGAGCTTTCTGTATGGTGATTTGAATGAGAAATGCACCCAAAATCTTGGTCTCCTGTTGATGACTCTGGCTGAGGAGGTTTGGGAGGAAGTATATTTCCAGGAGTGGGTGTTGAGTGCTTAAGGCCTCACTCTCTTTCCCAGGTCACTCTTTTTGCTTCATGCTTGAGGTTCAGGAAATTGTTCTCAACTTCCTGTTCCTGCTGCCATGCTTTCTGCTTGTATCCATGCCTATGCTCTGCCATCGCAGACTCATAAACCTTAAGTTAGATAAGGTTAAACTGGACCGCTAAACCCAAATAAACTCTTTCTTCCATAAGTTAGTATGGCATCATGTTGTAGCACAATAGAAAAGTAATTAATATTGGCTCTCAAAAAATGGCATGTGTTATGTAGACTTTTATCATAGCTAACAATCACTGCTGTGCTTTCTCCACTTGGAACACAAACAAGTGATTCCTAGATACTTGTACAATGGATTTGTGTAAAGCTAAAATATTCCATAGATTGGAATAGAGAATTCTGGTCAGCTCAATATCCTGAAATCCCAAAGGCTGTCTGGAATGTTGCGGGTTTTCTTTCCTATAGCAAATAAACTATCACAAAGTCTGGAATATGGTATACTCTAAATAAAATAGTTTCATCCTTTCTCCAAAAGCAGTTCTAAATGTTTGCAATATATATATATATAGGTATATTAAGGTTTTAATATATATTAATATATATGTATGAAATATATATATATATATATATATATATATATATATATATGCTGGGCAGTGGTGGCACACACACACACACACACACACACACACACACACACACACATATATATATATATATATATATATATATATATATATGCTGGGCAGTGGTGGCACATGCCTTTAATCTGGGAAGCAGAGGCAGGCAGATCTCTGAGTTAGAGGCCAGACTCCTGTATAGATTTCCATAATATACTGGTTTTTTTTTTTACTATAATCTTCTATTTTTGTTGAAAGTTTAACAAATTGAAATTTCTTTTTTTATTTTTTATTTTATTTTTCTTTATTAATTACACTTTACTCACTTTTTATCCCTTCCACCCCAGTGGTTCCCTCCCTCCTCCCATCCCAATCCCTCCTTTCCTCCACCCTCTGCATGCATGCCCCTCCCCAAGTGCACTGATAGGGGAGGGCTTCTTTTCCTTCCTTCTGATCTTAGTCAATTAGGTCTCATCAGGAGTGGCTGTTTTGTCATCTTCTGTGGCCTGGTAATGCTGCATCCCCCTCAGGGGGAGGTAATTAAAGAGCAGGCCAATCAGTTCATGTCAGAGACAGTCCCTATTCCTATCACAATGGAACCTACTTGGATACTGAACTGCCATGGGCTACATCTATGCAGGGGTCTTAGGTTATCTCCATGCATAGTCTTTGGGTTGGAATAGCAGTCTCAGGAAACACCCCTCTATTCAGATTTTTTGTTTCTGTTGCTCTCCTTATGGAGTTCCTGTCTTCTCCAGATCTTACTGTTTCCCACTTCTTTCCTAAGATTCCCTGCACTCTGCCCAAATGTTGCCCATAATTCTCCGTATCTACATTGATAGTCTGCAGGGCAGAGCTTTTCAGAGGTCCTCTGTGTCAGGCTCCTGACTTGTTCCCTCTTTTCTCCTTCTTCTGATGTCCAGCCTCTTTGCCTTTATGGATAGGAATTGAACATTTTAGCAAGAGTCCTCCCTCTTGATTAGTTTCTTTAGGTGTACAGATTTTAGTAGATTGTCCTATATTATATGTCTATATGAGTGAGTATATACCGTGTGCATCCCTGTGCTTCTGGGATAGCTCACTCAGGATGATCTTTTCCATATCCCACCATTTACCTGCAAATTTCATGATTTCCTTGTTTTTTTATTGCTGAGTAATATTCCATTGTGTAGATATACCACAATTTGTGACTCCATTCCTCGACTGAGGGGCATCTGGGCTGTTTCCAGCTTCTTGCTATTACAAGTAAGGCTGCTACAAACATAGTTGAGCAAATGTCCTTATTGTGTACTTGAGAATCTTTTGGATATATGCCTAGGAGTGGTATAGCTGGATCTTGAGGAAGCGCTATTCTTAGTTGTCTGAGAAAGCGCCAGATTGCTTTCCAGAGTGGTTGTACAAGTTTACATTCCCACCAGCAGTGGAAAAGGGTTCCCCTTTCTCCACAACCTCTCCAGCATGTGTTGTCTCTTGAGTTTTTTATCTTAGCCATTCTGATGGCTGTAAGGTTAAATCATAAGGTCGTTTTGATTTGCATTTCCCTGATGGCTAATGAGGTTGAGCATTTCTTTAAGTGTTTCTCTGCCATTCGATATTCCTCTACAGAGAATTCTCTGTTTAGCTCTGTACCCCATTTTTTAATGGGATTACTTGATTTTTTGATGTTTAACTTCTTTAGTTCTTCATATATACTGGATATTAGCCCTTTGTCAGATAAACTGTTGGTGAAGAACTTTTTCCAATCTGTAGACTGTCGTTTTGTTCTGAGGACAGTATCCTTTGCTTTACAGAAGCTTTTCAGTTTCATGAGGTCCCATTTATTGATTGTTGCTCTTAGAGCCTGTGCTGTTGGTGTTCTGTTCAGGAAGTTGTCTCCTGTGCCAATGAGTTCAAGGATATTCCCCACTTTATCTTCTAAGTGGTTTTGTGTGTCTATTTCTATGTTGAGGTCGTTGATTCACTTGGACTTTAGTTTTGTGCAGGGTGATAAGTATGGATCAATTTGCATTTTTCTACATGTAGGCTTCCAGTTAGACCAGCACCATTTGTTGGAGATGCTGTCTTTTTCCATTTAATGGATTTGGCATCTTTGTCAAAAATCAGGTGTCCATAAGTGTGTGGACTTATGTCAGGGTCTTCTACTCAATCCCATTGATCCACCAGTCTGTTTATATGCCAGTACCATGCAGTTTTTAGTATTGTTGCTCTATAGTACAGCTTTAGATCAGGGATGGAGATACTTACTGAAGATCTTTTACTGTAGAGAATTGTTTTAGCAATTCTGGGTTTCTTGTTGTTCTATATGAAGGTGAGAATTTTCTTTCAAGGTCTGTAAAGAATTGTGTTGGTAATTTGATGGGCATTGCATTGAATCTGTAGATTGCTTTTGGTAAGATGGCCATTTTTACTATGTTAATCCTGCCAAGCCATGAGCATGGGAGATCTTTCCATCTTCTGATATCTTCTGATTCTTTCTTCAGAGACTGGAAATTTTTTTTCATACAAGTCTTTGACTTGCTTGGTTAGGTTCACACCAAGGTACTTTATGTACTTTGTGGTTATTGTGAAGGGTGTTGTTTCCCTAATTTCTTTCTCGGCCCTTTTGTCCTTTGTATACAGGAAGGCTACTGATTTTTTATTTTTGAGTTAATTTTGTATCCAACCACTTTGCTGAAGGTGTTAATCAGCTGTAGGTGTTCCCTGGTAGAGTTTTTGGGCTCACTCAGGTATACTATCATATCATCTGCAAATAGTGATACTTTGACTTCTTCCTTTCCAATTTGTATCCACTTGATCTTCTTCAATTGTCTTATTGCTCTAGATAGGACTTCAAGAACAATGTTGAAAAGATATGGAGAGAGTGGACAGCCTTGCCTTGACACTGATTTCAGTGGGAACGATTTAAGTTTCTCCCATTGAGTTTGATGTTGGCTATAGGCTTGCTGTATATCACCTTTACTATGTTCAGGTACATGCCTTGTATCCCTGTACTCTCCAATACTTTAAACATGGATTTTGTCAAATGCTTTTTCAGCATCTAAGGAGATGATCATGTGGTTTTTCTTCTTCAGTTTGTTTATGTGGTGGATCACATTGATAGATTTCCGTATACTGAACCACCCTTGCATGCCTGGGATGAAGCCTACTTGGTCGTAGGGGATGAAGTCTTTGATGTGTTCTTGGATTCGTTTTGCAAGTATTTTGTTGAGTATTTTTGCATCAATGTTCATGAGGGAGATTGGCCTGAAATTCTCTTTCTTTGTTGGGTCCTTGTGAGGTTTAGGTCCCAAGGTGACTGTGGCTTCATAGAATAAGTTTGGTAGTGTTCCTTCTGTTTCTATCTTGTGGAATATTTAAAGAGTATTGGTGTTAGCTCTTCTTTGATGACCTGGTAGTATTCGATGCTGAAACCATCTGGCCCTGGGCTTTTTTCGCATGGTAGACTTTTGATGACAGCTTCTATTTCCTTAGGGGATATAGATCTATTTAATTGGTTTACCTGGTCCTGATTCAGCTTTGGCATGTAGAATCAGTCAAAAAAATTGTCCATTTCATTTAGATTTTCAAATTTTGTGGCATATAGACTTTGGAACTAAGACCTAATCATTGTTTGGATTTCTTCACTGTCTGTGGTTATGTCCCCCTTTTCATTCCGGATTTTGTTGATTTGGATAGTTTCTCTCTGCCTTTTAGTTAGTTAGGCTAAGTGTTTGTCTATCTTGTTGATTTTCTCAAAGAACAAGCTCTTGGTTTCACTGATTCTTTGAATTGTTTTATTTGTTTCTAATTTATTGATGTCAGCCCTGAGTTTGATTATTTCCAGCCATCTATTCCACTTTGGTGTGTCTGCTTCTTTTTTTTTTTTTTTTTTCTAGGGCTCTTAAATGAGCCATTAAGTTGCTTGCATGAGATGTTTCGAATTTCTTTGCAAAGGCAATTAGTGCTATGAACTTGCCTCTTAGCACTGATTTCATAGTGTCCCACAAGTTTGAGTATGTTGTGCCTTCATTTTCATTGAATTCTAGGAAGTCTTTGAGTTTGGGTGAAAGGTTCTGTAGATGTCGGTGAAGTCCATTTGATTCATGACCTCTGTCAGAGTTACTGTTTCTTTGTTTAATTTCTGTTTTGTTGACCTGTCCTTTGTTGAGAGTGGGGTGTTGAAGTCCCCCACTATTAATGTGTGGGGAGTCTATGTGTGGTTTAAGTTTTATTAAAGTTTCTTTTCCAAATGTGGGTTTCCTTGCATTTGTGGCATAGATGTTCAGGATTGTGATATCTTCCTGGTGGATTTTTCCCTTGATGAGTATGAAGTGTCCTCTATCTCTTTTGATTGATTTTAGTTGAAAATCTACTTTATTTGATATTAGGATGCCTACTCCTGCTTGCTTCTTGGGTCCATTTGCTTGGAAAACCGTCTTCCAGCCTTTTATTCTCAGGTAATCTCTATCTTTGTGATTTAATTTTGTTTCTTTTATACAACAGATTGTTGGGTCTTGTTTACGCATCCATTCTGTTAGTCTGTGTCTTTTTATTGGAGAATTGAGTCCATTGATGTTGAGGGAGATTAATGACCAGTGGCTGTTAGATCCTTTGATATTGATGTTGGCCATGGTAGTGTGTTTGTGTGTTTGGCTACTTTTGTTTTGCTGTAGTGAGGTTATTTATTTCCTATTATTTCTTGAAAGTAGTTAGTATTCTAGGTTTGTATTTTTCCTTCTAGTATCTTCTGTAACGCTAGATTTGTGTGTAGGTATTGTTGAAATTTGTTTTTGTCATTGAATATCTTGTTTTCTCCGTCTATGAGGGCTGAGAGTTTTGCTGGGTACAGTAGCCTAGGCTGACATCTGTGTTCTCTTAGGGTCTGCATGATATCCATCCAGGCCCTTCTGGCTTTCATAGTTTCTGTTGAGAAGTCAGGTGTGATTCTAATGGGTTTGCCATTATATGTTACTTGGCCTTTTTCCCTTGCAGCTTTTAGTATTTTTTCTTTGTTCTGTATACTTACTGTTTTGACTATTATGTGATGGGAGGATTTTCTTTTCTGGTCTAATTTATTAGGTCTTCTGTAGGCCTATTTTATTCTTATAGGCTTCCCCTTTAAGTTGGGGAAATTTTCTTCAATGATTTTGTTGAAAATATTTTGTTGGCCTTGGAGGAGGGAATCTTCTTTTTCCTTTATTCCCATTATTCTTAGGTTTTGTCTTTTTATGTTGTCCTGGATTTCTTGGATGGTTTGTGTCAGGAAATTTTTAGATTTATTATTTTCTTTGACGGATACATTGATTTCTTCCATTGTATCTTCCACACCTGAGATTCTTTCTTCCATCTCTTGTAGCCTGTTGGTTATGCTTACCTCTGTTGTTCCTGTTTTCTTTCCTAGGTTCTCCCTCTCCGTGATTTCCTCTGTTTGTGTTTTCTTTAATTATTCCAATTCTACCTTCAGATCTTGAACTGTTTTGTTGATTTCTTTCACCTGTCTGACTGTATTTTCCTGTTTTTCCTTCAATCCCTTCAGCTGTTTGTTGGAACGTTCCACTGTTTCTTTTATTTCTTTCAGTGACACAGACTGTTTGGCTGCATCTTCTTGTATTTCTTTACAGATGACCATAATCTGTTTTATTATATCTTCCCCTAATTCTTTATGCATTTTATTTACTTCCTCCATTAATCTCTTCATTAGCATAGATTTAAGGTCATCTTCTTGAATTTCACTTATGTTAGGGTGTCCAGAGCTACTTGCCCCTGGATAACTGGGTTCTGGGGATGCCATGTTATTTTGCCTTTTGTTGGTTGTGCTTTTTCACCTGCCTCTACACATCTCTCTGTCTCAGGTGTTGTCTGTTAATTTGTGGTGCCTGCTGAGTCTTGGAAAGGGGAGAATCCACTTGGCGGGGTTCTGAAATTCTCCTCTGTTTTTTGGGTATGGTCAACTCAATAGTGTTGCTTCTCAGGAATTGTCACAGTTCACTTCAGGTGTATGGACCTGTTTGGTAACTGTGGTATTCAGAAAGGCTCTCCTCTCATCAGGAGAGGTCCTGGTGATGGCTGTCCTGCTGCTGGGTTTCTTGCTCTGAATTTAGTGAGCAGCAGCTGTTACTCTTAAATTGTAATTTTTGGGTGCAGCACTCTTGAAGGACCCACAGTTTTGTCAGTCTAGCTAGGGATAACTGGTTGATCCTTGGCACAGTATCTGAGGGCTGCTGTAATGGCTTTCTGGCTTTTGTAGGTCTGAGGATGCAGCTGTGTGCCCCAGTGGCTTGTTGGTACTCAGTAATGGTGGGTGAGCACAGCACTCCGGCCTGCAGTAGAAAGCTAGTGCCTAGAGTCTGTGTGAATCCAGAAAGTCTTTTGTTGCTGGGTGTCCTGAGAGTTAGACCTGATGATCTCCCAGCTGTGGGGTTTCCTCCTGACATTGACACCCAGTCTTTGCTTTGGAGACCGCCGTTCTGTCTGCAATGGCGAATAGAACCTGCAGGCACAGATGCCTGTGGCTCTGCCTTTCTGGCCTTTGGGAGCATGGGTGTCTGCCTAAACTGGGGAATTTTTCCCAAGACCTTTTTGGGATTGTGATATCAGCTGAGTGCTCTGAGATCAGACCAGCCGTTTCCCTCCCTGTGGGTTTGCACCCAACATTGATACCCAGTCTCTGGTGCACTGGGGCACACAGTTCTATCTGAGGCAGCAAATCAGGTGCACAAGCAGGGCTCTGTGCTGGCGCCTGGGTCCCTGGCTCTGACTCTGGGCTGGTTCCTGGGGCGTCCCCGGAACCCAAGACTTTTCCAGGGGATGTCTGGGTGACCTAAGGTCAGTCCCAATCTTTTCCTGCACCATGGGGTTATCTCTCGACTGGAAATTCCATTCTGTGATGTTGTGGTGTCCACAGTTCAGTCTGGGACAGTGACCAGAGCACGCTGGCATGTGGCTCTGGGCTGGCGACCAAGTGCCTGGTGGAACAGGGATCTCTTCCGTGGTTTAGCAGGGTGAGTTAAAGCTAATTGAATCTCCCAGTGGGGTATCCTCTCACCTGGGAAACACAGTCACTTGTGTTTTATGGCTGCGAGTTCTGATTGCTGGTCACTATGCCGATCCTAATGTGCTGCTGGTCAGAATGAGAGTTGTCCCAATGCCATCATCTTGCCCCACCTCCTACTACTGTAATTTTTTTTTAATCTGGTTGTCTTCTGACCTCCATACATGCAAATGTAGCAAGTGCATGTCCACATACACAGAGACACACTCATTTCTTACTCAGTTTGCAGACAAAAAAGAAAAAAACAACTTTTAACCACATCTGCGTTTGACTGATCCTGCCTGCTGTTGTCCAATCTCTTTTTCTGCAGTGCTGGGGTTGAACCCAGGGTCTCGCATAAACATGCATGTGAGCAAGTGCACCACCACCCTGAGCTACAGCCGCAGCCCTCCAGCCTTGTTTACAGTGGTGGGCCACCCTCATCCCTGGGTTTTATACTTTTCATAGGGTGGTGGCAAGCAAACAATACACCAGGAGAACCTGCACAAACTCTTCTCTCTATAGGCCTACCCTGTGCTGGCACCAGAGTACTTTCCTTTGATTACTTCAAGGGAACAAGAAAACTTAGGACCAAGCAAAGCAAAGACTCAAACCAGAAAATACAAGTAAGTATAGAGGTTTGCCATTCCCTGGGAAACTAACCAGACAAGTGCCTGGATGTGTACACACCTGTGTTCAATTGTTTATAGAACTGGACTCAGATGATCTATTTAAGAAACAACAACAACAACCTTTATATTTGATAGGGTAAAATTCCCTAAAATGGCTTCAAAGATAGGATTTAAAAATTCCCTTTCCCTCTTCTCTATATGAGGTATCTTTTGTTTCCTCTTGTTTTTGCTAGAAGGAAAGAGCACTGTGTACATTTTCTCATCACCCCGCTGTGCATGCTTGAGCTCAGGATCATGTTCACAGCTCACATGTTGTGCTGGCGGCCTGCATGCATTCCTCCCTGCTTCCATCCTTGAAGGAACAAATCTCAGCAGACTGGAGCCACAACTGTTATGCTGGCAGCGGGTGATGGTTGCAATGAGGGTGGGGATTGACTGTGTGATGTTGTTAAGCTATGGATCTATTTGGAGGATGTCTGATCAGGGCGATTAGAAAACACCTGAATATAGTGTGCGACTCAAAGCTACTATCTTAGTTGTGATTGTGAACACCAAGGAGAGGGAAAAATAGATGATATCTATAGGACTGTAAGAAAACACACTGATCTGACGGTCAAGATTCCTCACATTTGATGCTTTCTATGACTTGGGTCACCCTATTTAATACTTCGCCCACCGTAGTTACTATATAGTCTCTCAGGTGGCATGGTGGCTCACACCTGTACTCCCAGCATTGATGAGGTAAGAGGATCAGTTTAAAGCTTCAAAGATATGCATGAGGTCCTGTCTCAAAATAAATAGCAACAAGATCAAGAACAACTGAAAGCAACCTGTGTAAATATTCAACCTCTGTTAATTAGAGATTTTGCTATTAACACACTTCTGATTTGTTATTATAAGTAGCTCAAGCACTCAAAGCACATGCTGCTGCACACACTGAATAACTCAAAGCTGCTGTGAGGAGCAGCATTCTTAAACAGCATCACTGTGGTACAATAGGGCTTACATGAGGAAGTTGTTCCTCACCTACTTTTTCAGCAAGTGGCATAACCTTGTCAAACTCCAATCCTGTAGCAGAAGCCCATCTAAACCTCTATGGTTCTCTTTAAGATTTATTTATTTTAAAAGATATATCTTATTGCTAATTATGTGTATGTGTGTATGTGTGCATAAGCATTTGTGCACCTGTTAGTGCATGTGTCTGTGGAGTTCAGTAGTGAGCATCAGATACCCTGGAGCTGCTGTTATTGACAGTGTGAACATCCTGGTATGTGTGGTGGGAACTGAACTTGAGAGCCCCACAAGAGTGATACCTTTTTTAACCACTGAGCTATCTCTCCAGCTTCTGTTTAGTTGTTTTTCGTCTTTGAGATGTGGTCTAATGTCTCTCAGGGAGAAATTAAAGTTACTATGAAACACAGGCTGGCCTTGAACTCCTGATCCTCTTGACTCCAAATCTGAAGTCCTGGGATTCTTGATGTGCATCATCGTACTTGGTATCTTTCTGCAGTTTATAAATGTAATTGCACATACATGTTCAGTGAAACTCTCTAATTTAGGGTTAGTAATTAGTATGATGTACAGGACACAGAAACACCGGAGTCTAAATGAAGCTATCCATCTAAGCTTGCACACATTCCATTGTAATGGGTGTCATGTATCACTCATGTATCTGTGGTCTGTTGTTCAGCAGAGATCACAGTTGATATTCACAGCAGTTTGACTTCAATTGCACATCTACTGAAAGTTTTTTCTCTTATGTTTACCCTCAACATAGTGAGCTCAACAAAAGAAAAAAAAAACATTAACTGTCTAGTGGACACCCTTCTAGAAGTATACTCACTTCCTGTCCAAGAGAATGGCTGCTGTCTGACACTCAACATATGTTCGAAGTCACTGGCATATCTTCAAGGAACTTCTTTTTCAGAAGGTAAAATTTGTACACATGAGAAAGTTAGTGATCAATGCTTTCTCAGTTTGGGTTTTATTATTGTGAAGAGACACCATGTGCATGGCAATTCTTATAAAGGAAAACATTTAATTGGGGCTGGCTTACAATTTCAGAGGTTTAGCCCATTGTCTTCATGGTGGGAAGCATGGCAGTGTGCAGGCAGACGTGGTGCTGGAGAAGTTGCTGAACATTCTTCATTTTGATCCACAAGCAGCAAAGAGATCCACAAGCAGCAAAGAGGAGACTGGACTCCACACTGGGTTTGAGCTTGAGCACAGTAGACCTCAAAGCCCACCCTCACAGTGACACACTTCCTCCAACAAAACCACACTTACTCTAACAAGGCCACACCTCCTAATAGTGCCAATCCCCTTAGGCCAAGCATTCAAACACAGGAATGTATGTGAGCCATATCTATTCAATTCACCACAAATACCAAATCATATGGAATCAAGAGCTACAAGTGTTTGTATTGTAAAAGAGGAGCCTGGAGCTGGCTGGGCAGTGAAGAGACTTCCACAGAAGGAGTCTCATAACATGATTCATGGATGAAGTGCATCTCTGAATAAATTTAGTGCAAATAAAGAGAAAACTGGGCTTATGGTACTAAATATGAAAAAGCCTGATCAATGTATGAAGAAAGAAAGCAAGGACTGGGGATACCCATCCCTTTGCTTTTACTTCATATATTAGACTTCATCCTTCAACTCCAGAGAGTTAGCTATAAATTCATAGAGTAGCCATTCATGCTCCACACCATTTGTTGAGGGAATGTTTTATACTTTCTGTCATGTCTAGGGGAAGAGAAGGGAATTGTAGTACTTACTGAAGAGAAATGAAAACATTGAAAAGAAATGTGTTACTTTTCTTTCTACCCCTTCACTTTCTTACTGAATTACTTGGCTGGAAAGTGTTAGAAGGAGTGAGAGCATGTGAGGGTGTGAGGAAAGTGTCTTCTGTGCAGGGCCAGAGAGTGTGATTTAGTGTACAACAGCTAAAAGGTTAGATGGGGCCTGCACATCAAGCAAGGTCTGACATGTGGGACCACTTCCCACAAGGTGGGAGGCATATATGCACATACAGGTCCAAAAAATGTGTGTTAATGCCCAGATCAGATGACAGAGACATTTATATATGGGCTGTATTTGTCCATTTTGCTCTAAGACAATGAGGCAATAAGGCAATGAGGCTGGGATAATTTAAAGAACATACATTTACTTAGCTCATGGTCCTGGAAGTCCAAGTGCATGGTCTTGGATTTTCTCTTCAATTCTAGGGTAGCTTTCTGGCTATACCTAAAAATGGTATAGTAGGAGCACATATAGAAAGCCAGTTTTTCTCTTTGGACTAGAGCCCACTCTCAAGGGAATGAACCAGGATTCCATGATAATATCTTTAATCCTTCCTAAGGGCATGACACAATGACATATTGACCTTTTACAAGACTCCCATCTCTTAAACATTCTACCTCTCTTTAAAACTACCACATTGAGACGAGACTTCCAACATGTGGTCCTTTGTGCCATATCCAAACCAAGGCAAGGAAAAGGCATCAGAACCTAGGAAGTGTTTCTTAGGTCTGTGACTCCCACCACTGAAAAACAACAATTTTTTAAATTTCTACCTCTGTTTCAAATTTTCAAAAGTTGATAAAATCTTCTACAACCACCCTGGAAATCAATCTGGCGCTTTCTCAGATAACAAGGATTAGTGCTTCCTCAAGATCCAGCCATACCACTCCTAGGCACATCCAAAAGAGGCTCAAGTACACAATAAGGACATTTGTTTAACAATGTTTGTTGCAGCTTTATTTGTAATAGCCAGACGCTGGAAACAACACAGATGCCCCTCAACTGAAGAATGGACGCAGAAATTGTCATACATCTACACAATGGAATATTACTCAGCAACAAAAAAATATGGAAATCATGAAATTTGCATGTAAATGGTAGGACCTGGAAAGGATCATCCTGAATGAGCTGTCCCAGATGTAGAAAGACACACACGTATATACTTACTCATATGGACATGTAATATAGAATAAACCTACTAATATCTGTACATCTAAAGGAACTAATCAAGAGAGAGGACCCTGACTAAAATGCTCAATCCCCATCACAAAAGGCAAAGAGGAAGGACATCAGAAGAAGAAGAAAACAGGAAACAAGCTAGAAACCCGCCACAGAGGGCCTGTGAAAGGCTCTGCCTCCAAACTATCAAAGCAGATGCTGAGACTTATGGCCAGTTGTTCGGCAATGTGCATGGAATCTTATGTAAGAAGTGGGAAACAGTAAGATCTGGAGAGGACAGGAACTTGACAAGGAGAGCAACAGAACCAGAAATTTGAACACAGGGGTCTTCCCGGAGACTCATATTTTAACCAAGTAACATGCATGGAGATAACCTAGAACCCCTGCACAGATGTAGCCCATGGCAGTTTAGTGTCCAAGTGGGTTACATAGTAATGGGAGGAGGGACTGCCTCTGACATAATCTGATTGGCCTGCTCTTCGATCACCTCCACCAGAGGGGAGAGCAGCCTTTCCAGGCCACAGAAAATGACAATGCAGCCACTCCTGATGAGATCTCATAGACTAAGATCAGAAGGAAAAAGAGGAGGACCTCCCCTATCAAAGTACTTGGGGAGGGGCATTCGTGAAGAAGGGGGTTGGAGGGGGGATCTGGAGGGGAGGAGGGAGGGGCTTATGGGGAGATACAAAGTGAATAAAGTGTAATTAATTAAAGTAAAAAAATTGATACAATCTCTCTCTCTCTCTTTATAAATATACTGGTTTTTTAAAACAAGATTTCTCTGTATAGTCTTGGCTATCCTGTAACTCACTCTGTACAGGAGTCTAGCCTCTAACTCAGAGATCTGCCTGCCTCTGCCTCCCAAATTAAAGGCATGTGCCACCACTGCCCAGCATATGTATTTTTTCATACATATATATTAATATATATTAAAACCTTAATATACATATACATATATATATATATATATATATATATATATATATATATATATATACGTTTGCAAACATTTAGAACTGCTTTTGGAGAAAGGATGAAACTATTTTATTTAGAGTATACCATATTCCAGACTTTGTGATTGTTTATTTGCTATAGGAAAGAAAACCCGCAACATTCCAGACAGCCTCTGGGATTTCAGGATATTGAACTGACCAGAATTCTCTATTCCAATCTATGGAATATTCTAGCTTTACACAAATCCATTTTACAAGTATCTAGGAATCACTTGTTTGTGTTACAAGTGGGGAAAGCACAGCAGTGATTGTTAGCCATGATAAAAGCCTGCCTAACACATGCCATTTTTTGAGAGCCATTATTAATTACTTTTCTATTCTGCTACAACATGATGCCATACTAACTTATGGAAGAAAGAGTTTATTTGGGTTTAGCGCTCCAGTTTAACCTTATCTAACTTAAGGATTATGAGTCTGCAATGGCAGAGCAGAGGCATGGGCACAAGCAGAAAGCATGGCAGCAGGAACAGGAAGTTGAGAACACACTTCCTGAACCACAAGCATGAAGCAAAAGGAGTAACCTGGGAAGTAGAGTGAGGCCTTAAGCACTCAACACCCACTCTTAGAAATATACTTCCTCCCAAACCTCCTCAACCAGAGTCAACAACCGGAGACCAAGACTTTGGGGGCATTTCTCATTCAAATCTCCATACAGAAAGCTCAGGATCTCACATGTACAAGGCAATGTTATACCTCCAGCCTTGTAATCTTTGTAAAGACATTAGAAACATAAAAAATGTGTTGTTATTTTTGTTGTTTTGACATAATTTTGCCAAGCACTGAGGATCCCATGAGCACAGAGGATGGGACAGTACATGGAAGCATGTCCTTGGCTGTTGAGGCATCTAGCCAGCCATTAGACACCCAATGCCAGTGTGACTTTGTGCCAGACTGCACCCTTCACATTGAGTGAATGTTGTATGGTGGCATAGGACTCAGTGGGACCTGGGTTTCTCATGAACCTCAAAGCCCTGTGTGGAGCAAATTTACCTATAGTTACTATCACCTATAATTGTACCTATAGGTAAAATGTATTACCTATAGTGAGTGTCCATTTGTACTATGGTAAAGAGTGTATGTGAGGGACTATTGGCAGCCAGTAACAGCAAGTGCTGTGGACCTTTAAATAGTTGATGTCTGTTTCTAAGTTAGATACTTGTAGCTGAAGAAGAAAAATGACTGAAGTTTTTGAAAGAGCTTTATCATTTGAAAGGTACAGATATTTTAACATCTTTGAAATACTAAGGTTTAGAAAGTCACACAGATTGGTGGATATACTTCTCCTTGTGGTTTTTTGAAGGTGCTTAAAGGAAACAAGCTAAAAATATTAAAAGCTTACCAAGCATACTTAGCCATAATTAAATAAATTATTTCTAAAGCAGGTTCACTAAATCACTTCAAATAGTGCTACTTCAAGCACAGATTATCCCCCTGGCATCTGTTATTGTAGCCCAGTGGTAGAACATGTACCAAGCCTTGGGTCCAATTTTTAGTGGACCAATCTGTGTGCAACCTAGCAATGCGTGTTTCTTCCAATTGTTTCTGAAGAGTTGATGAAAAACATGCAGGCCACTTTTGGGGCCAATCCACAGTGTGTAGGCAAGTTACAGCCCCATGATATTTGACACTTTAGAGAGCTATTTATCATTGTCCTAAAGGACTATCATTTTCTCCTCTGTTTCCATTAACTGTCTATTTTTGGCTCCTATGGTCCATTTCCTGAGTCATCATTCCTAACTATGCCTTTGGCTGCTTGCACAAGGGAGCATCCACTTAACTATAGCACCTTCAGGTATGGCAGGTGCCTTTCCCTGAGTCTCAGAGATTTTCTGGTTCAGCCTTCCTCATCTAGAAGTTCACCCTGAACTTGACCTTTGATCCAGATGCACTAAGGGAGAAGATCAGATTTTCTTGAACGTTTTCTGGTGTTCTGTTTTCTGTTGTTCCACATGAGTTTTGTTTCATGAACATTGCATTGTAATCATTTCTAAAAGAAAAAAATCATGATATAAAGTTGTACATTTGTATTGTCCCATGTGACTCAGTAGGCCATTTCTGCCCTGAACCCTGGACTTCATGAACACTCTAATTTGGTGTGTGGCAAACACCAGGAGTGCCACCTTTGTGTTCTGTCCAAGACAACATGTTGATTCAGATGCAGAACCCTTCCTTTACAGACCTTGGTCTATCTGCCCCTGCATGAGAAGCATGTGTTTCTAAAGAGCAGCAGCTGGCTCTCAGTCCTTCTATCTCACAACCTGGTGCCCTGACTGATTTCAATATTGCCTGTAATTCCTCTTCCTTCCTTATTCCCTCACCCAACAGAGCATTCTATATGCATAAAGGTTGATGAATTAAAAACAAACTGAAAACTAACCCCAGCTTGGACCTCTTCTTGCTGGAGTTCACTACCCTGGGATAACTATGGCATTTATTTTTATTTGTCACAGGCTAGCTGCAGAAGTATCCAAAACCTGTTTGGGTGTGGCACAAGGGTAGAGGTGCCATATATATTGTGGGTAAGAAACTGAACTTCTTGATATCTGGGAATGTACTCCCAGTGGTCTGGTCTTATATAGAGCAGGTATCACTAACCACATCTTGTAGTGTCCAGCTTATTGTATATTTTAGGAAAAAATGTATTATTGACATAAAATCACATCCATTTGTTTACACATTTTCAGTGACTAACTCCATCCACAATGGTGAAGAAGAGTAGTTTCAATGGATACATATGGCCCACATGACCTAACATACCAAGTACATAGTTTATTGCAGAAGAGGTTTGTCAGCCTCTGGTTTAGAAACTTGATGTAATAAGGTTGGAGCAAGTGCAGTCTCCTGGAATCAAAGGAACCTGAACTTGTCACAGATGTCAAATGCTGTTGTAAATGGCCTTGTCAAAGTCTCTCTGCATGAAAGTAAGCTGAATTAGCAGTTTACTTTTAATAGACATTATGGCAAAAGTGACAATGTGTCACCGCATCCTGGGTTTTCTTCTGGTGCAGTTGTCTTCTTGATTTGCACACCTTGGTAAAAATCTGCTGCCATTTTGAAGAGGTCCACTCTGAGGGCCACTTCTGGCCAATAGCTAGTAATGATGTGGTGTCCTTATTATTCCTGGGGAAAGGAATCCTGCCAGTGACCATATCTCTGAGCTTGTCATTAGATCCTTCCTAAATCAAGTGGTAAGGTGACTCACAGCCACAGACAACACACTTTGAATATCTGAGATGAGGTCATTCAAGCAGAAGGCACAGGGAAGGTGTGGTGGTTTGAATGAGAATGGCTCCCATAAGCTCCTATCTTTGAATACTTAACTGGTCTCCAGTTAGTGGAATTGTTTGAAAAGGATTAGGAGGTTTCGTATTGGAGGAAGCATAGATCTGGTGTTGGGCTTTGAGATGTCAAAAACTTACACCAGCCCCAATCTCTGTCTCTATTTCTCTTTCTCTCTTTTGCTCTCTAGGTCTCTGGCTCTCTTCCGGCAATTTCAGATCAATTTGTGAGCTCTCTGCTACTTCTCCATCACAAAGCCTAACTGTCTGCTGTCATACTTCCTGTGCTAGTGATCTTGGACTGTTTAAAACTGTGAGTAAGCCTATATAATAAATGAGTTCTTTTATAAGTCACCTTAGTCATGTTTTTTTGTTTTGTTTTGTTTTTGCTTTTTCCTAGTAATAGAACAATTACTAAGTCAGAAGAAACCTGCTCCACAGATATGTTTAATAATAAATCTTATGTCACTGAGTTTGGGTGTTTTTGCTATGCAGCAAGGAAAGAGTCCCATGTTAAAAAAAATGGGCATAATTTTTTGCTACCTAACAAAGAGGCCTATAATGAGAATTAATGCGCTCATAAAATGTTTAGACATCTCCAGAAGCCCTTCCTAAATGCACAAGCATTTCCCGTTCCTGCCCTTTGACCACATCCTGTCTTGGTTGGTATTCCTTTTTTTTTTTATTTTATTTTTATCAGTTACATTTTATTAACTCTGTATCCCAGCCGTGTCCCGATCCCTCATTCCCTCCCAGTCCCTCCCTCCTTCCCTCCCTCCCTCCCTCATCTCCACCGTGCCCCTTTCCAAGTCCACTGATGGGGGGACCTCCTCCCCATTCATCTGATCCTGTTTTATCAGGTATCTTCAGGACTGGCTGCAAAGCCCTCCTCTGTGGCCTAACAGGACTGCTCCTCCCTTCGGGGGTGGGGAGACCAAAGAGCCAGTCATTGAGTTCCTGTTAGAAATAGTCCCTGTTCCCCTCACTTTGGGAAACCAATTGGTTACTGAGCTACCACAGGCTACATCTGAGTGGAGGTTCTAGGTTATATCCATACATGGTCCTTGGTTGAATGTCAGTCTCAGAAAAGACCCTGTGCCCAGATACATTTGGTCCTTGTGGAGCTCCTATCCTTTCCCCATCAGACTAACTCCCCTTCTTTCTTATGATTCCCTGTACTCTGCCAAAGGTTTGGTCATGAGTCTTTGCTTTGAACACACTGCTAGTTAGAGTCTTTCAGATGCGCTCAGTAGACTCCTGTCATACGTTCAATGCACATCCCATCTGTCTTTCTAAATGAGGATTGATCATCTTACCCCATGTCTGCTCAATTGATTATCTTTTTTAGGTGTATAGATTTCATTATGTTTATCATATCTTATAGGTCTATATAAGTGAGTATATCCCATGTTTGTCTTTCTCCTTCTGGGATATTTCACTCAGAATGATCTTTTCTAGATCCCACCATTTGCCTGCAAATTTCATGATTTCCTCCTTTTTGATTGCTGAGTAGTATTCCATTGTATAAAAATACCACAATTTCTGTACCCATTCCACCGTTGATGGACATCTGGGTCGTTTCCAGGTTCTGGCTATTACAAATAGAGCTGCTATAAACATGGTTGAGCAAGTGTCCTTTTTGTGTACTTGAACAAACTTTGGGTATATACCTAGCAGTGGTATAGCTGGGTCTGGAGGAAGCACTATTCCTATTTGTCTTAGAAAGCGCCAGATAGCTTTCCAGAGTGGTTGTACCAGTTTACATTCCCACCAGCAGTGGAGCAGGGTTCCCCTTTCTCCACAACCTCTCCAGCATGTGTTATCGCTTGAGTTTTTCATCTTGGCCATTCTGATGGGTGTAAGGTGATATCTCAGGGTTGTTTTGATTTGCATTTCCCTGATGGCTAATGAGGATGAGCATTTCTTTAAGTGTTTTTCTGCCATTCGATATTCCTCTGTTGAGAATTCTCTGTTTAGCTCTGTTCCCCATTTTTTAATTGGATTACTTGGTTTGCTGCTTTTCAGCTTCTTTAGTTCTTTGTATATACTGGATATTAGTCCTCTGTCAGATAAAGGGTTAGTAAAGATTCTTTCCCAATCTGTAGGCAGTCGTTTTGTTTTGATGACGGTATCCTTTGCTTTACAGAAACTTTTCAGTATCATGAGGTCCCATTTATTGATTGTTGCTCTTAGAGCCTGTGCTGTTGGTGTTCTGTTCAGGAAGTTGTCTCCTGTGCCAATGAGTTCTAGGCTGTTCCCCACTTTTTTTTCCAATTGATTTAGGGTATCTGGTTTTATGTTGAGGTCCTTGATCCACTTTGACTTTAGTTTTGTGCAGGGTGATAAATATGGATCTATTCTCATTTTTCTGCATGTAGACATCCAGTTGGTCCAGCACCATTTGTTGAAGATGCTGTCTTTTTTCCATTGAATGGAATTGGCTTCTTTGTCGAATATCGAGTATTCATAGGTGTGTGGATTTATTTCTGGGTCTTCTATGCGGTTCCATTGATCCTCCTTTCTGTTTCTATGCCAGTACCATGCAGTTTTTATTACTGTTGCCCTGTAGTACAGCTTGAGATCAGGAATGGAGATACCTCCAGATGATCTGTTGTTGTACAGGATCGTTTTGGTGATTCTGGGTTTTTTGTTTCTCCATATGAAGCTGAGAATCTTTTTTTCAAGGTCTGTAAAGAATTGAGTTGGTATTTTGATGGGAATTGCATTGAATCTGTAGATTGCTTTTGGCAGGATGGCCATTTTAACAATGTTAATCCTACCAATCCATGAGCACGGTAGATCTTTCCATCTGCTGATATCTTCTTCAATTTCTTTCTTTAGAGACTTGAAGTTTTTCTCAAACAGGTCTTTCACTTGCTTGGTTAGGGTCACACCAAGGTACTTTATGTTATTAGTGGCTATTGTGAAGGGTGTTGTTTCCCTAATTTCTTTCTCAGCCTTTTTCTCTTTGGTATATAGGAGGGCTTCTGATTTTTTTGAGTTGATTTTGTATCCTGCCAGTTTGCTGAAGGTGTTTATCAGCTGAAGGAGTTCTCTGGTTGAATTTTTGGGGTCGTTCATGTATACTATCATATCATCTGCAAATAGTTACACTTTGACCTCTTCCTTTCCAATTTGTATCCCCTTGATCTCCTTTAGTTGTCTTATTGCTCTGGCTAGGACTTCAAGTACTAAGTTGAAGAGATATGGGGACAATGGACAGCCTTGTCTTGTCCCTGATTTCAGTGGGATTGATTTAAGTTTCTCTCCATTGAGTTTGATGTTAGCTATAGGCTTTCTATATATTGCCTTTACTATGTTTAGGTATGTGCCTTGTATCCCTGATCTCTCCAAGACTTTAAACATGAATGGGTGTTGGACTTTGTCAAATGCTTTTTCGGCATCTAAGGAGATGATCATGTGGTTTTTCTCCTTCAGTTTGTTTATGTAGTGGATTACATTGATGGATTTCCGTATGTTGAACCACCCTTGCATGCCTGGGATAAAGCCTACTTGGTCATGGTGGATGATATCTTTGATGTGTTCTTGGATTCGGTTTGCAAGTATTTTATTGAGTATTTTTGCGTCAATGTTCATAAGAGAGATAGGCCTAAAGTTCTCTTTTTTTGTTGGGTCTTTGTGTGGTTTAGGTATTAAGGTGACTGTGGCTTCATAGAATGAGTTTGGTAGTGTTCCTTCTGTTTCTATTTTGTGGAATAGCTTGAGGAGAATTGGAGTTAGCACTTCTTTGAAGGTCTTGTAGAATTCTGCGCTGAAGCCATCCGGTCCAGGGCTTTTTTTGGAGGGGAGACCGTTAATGACTGCTTCGATTTCCTTGGGAGATATAGGGCTATTCAGTCTTTCTACCTGATCTTGACTTAGTTTTGGTAGATGGAATCTTTCAAGAAAATTGTCCATTTCATTTAGATTCTCAAATTTTGTGGCATATAGGCTTTTGTAGTATGACCTAATAATTGTTTGGATTTCCTCAATGTCTGTGGTTATGTCCCCATTTTCATTTCTGATTTTGCTGATCTGGATAGTTTCTCTCTGCTTTTTAGTTAGTTTGGCTAAGGGTTTGTCTATCTTGTTGATTTTCTCAAAGAACCAGCTTTTTGTTTCATTGATTCTTTGGATAGTTTTATTTGTTTCTAGTTGATTGATTTCAGCCCTTAGTTTGATTATTTCCAGCCATCTGCTCCTCTTGGGTGTATCTGCTTCTTTTTTTTCTAGGGTTTTCAGTTGGGCCATTAAGTTGTTTGTATGTGATGTTACGAATTTCTTCTTGCAGGCACTTATTGCTATAAATTTTCCTCTGAGCACTGCTTTCAATGTGTCCCATAAATTTGGGTATGTTGTGCCTTCCTTTTCATTGAATTCTAGGAAGTCTTTAATTTCTTTCTTTATTTCTTCCTTAACCCAGCTGTCATTGAGTAGTAAGTTGTTCAGTTTCCATGTGCGTGCCGGCTTTTTGTTGTTTCTGTTGTTGTTGATGTCTAACTTTAGTCCATGGTGGTCAGATAGTATACAAGGGATTATTTCAATCCTTTTGTATCTGTTGAGGCTTGCTTTGTGGCCCACTATATGGTCTATTTTGGAAAAGGTTCTATGCAGTGCTGAAAAGAAGGTGTACTCTTTTGAGTTTGGGTGAAATGATCTGTAGACGTCTATTAGGTCCATTTGATTTAGGGATTCTGTGAGTGCTTTTATTTCCCTATTTGGTGTCTGTCTAGTTGATCTGTCCCTTGGTGAGAGTGGAGTGTTGAAGTCTCCCACTATTAAGGTATTAGGATCAATGTATGATTTAAGCTTTAATAATGTTTCATTTACGAATGTCGGTGCTCTTGTATTTGGGGCATAGATATTCAAGATTGTGATGTCCTCTTGGTGGATTTTTCCTTTGATGAGAATATAGTGGCCCTCCTTATCTTTTTTGATTAACTTGGGTTGAAAGTCTATTTTATTAGATATTAGGATGGCTACTCCAGCTTGTTTTCTGGAACCATTTGCTTGAAAAACAGTTTTCCAGCCCTTTACTCTGAGGTAGTGTTTGTCTTTGTTGCATAGGTGTGTTTCTTGGATGCAACAGAATGTTGGATCCTGTTTCCTTAACCATTCTGTTAGCCTGTGTCTTTTTATTGGTGAGTTGAGTCCATTGATATTGATAGATAATAGTGACCAATGCATGTTAGTTCCTTTTGTAATGGAGTCGATGAACTAACCCTGTTTCATTGCTTGTTTTCTTTTCATTTTTGTTGGGACATTATCTGTATGCCCTGTTTTCTTGGGTGAATTTGTTTTCATTGGATTCGAGTTTTCCTTCTAGTATCTTCTGTAGGGATGGTTTGCTGTGTAGATATTGTATAAATTTAGTTTTGTCATGGAATATTTTGTTTTCTCCATCTATGTTGATTGAAAGCTTTGCAGGGTATAGTAGTCTGGGTTGACATTTGTGATCTCTTAGAGTCTCCATGATACTTGCCCAGGCCCTTCTGGCTTTCATAGTTTCTGATGAGAAGTCCGGCGTGATTCTGATAGGTCTACCTTCATATGTTACTTGGCCTTTTTCCCTTGCTGCTTTTAATATCCTTTCTTTGTTCTGTAGATTTAGTGTTTTGACTATGATGTGACGTGATGTGTTTCTTTTCTGGTCTAGTCTATTTGGAGTTCTGTAGGCCTCTTGTATATTTATGGACATCTCTTTCTTTAAGTTGGGAAAATTTTCTTCTATGATTTTCTTGAAAATATTTTCTGGACCTTGGAGTCTGGAGTCTTCTTTTTCGTGAATTCCTATTATTCTTAGATTTTGTCTTTTCATAGCATCCTTGATTTCTTGGATATTTTGTGATTGGAACTTTTCTGATTTTACTTTTTCTTTGAGAGAAGTATCCATTTCTGCAAGTGTGTCTTCAGCTCCAGAGATTCTCTCTTCCATCTCTTGTATTCTGTTGGTGATGCTTACTTTTGTGGTTCTTGATCTTTTCTCCAAGTTCTCCAGCTCAAGGGTTTTCTCATTTTGTGTTTTCTTTATTGATTCTAATTCTGTTTTCATGCCTTGCATCATTTCTTTCATGTGTTTGAATTTGGATTCCTGTCTCTCTACGATGGCCTCTACTTCTTTTTTCATTTCCTTCTTATATGCCACTAATTTTTCCTCTACTTGTGTATCTATTTGTTTGGCTATGTTTGCCTGTGTTTCTTTAAGGATATTGTCTATTTCTTCTTTCTTTGCCTCCAATTGACTGGCCATCTCTTTGAAAGACTTGTTCATTTCCTCTTTATGAGCCTCAAATAATTGGGCAAGCATGGCTTTAAAATCATTTTCCTGTGCTTCTGCTGAATTGGTGTATCCATCGATTTTGGGGTTTGCTGGTGAAGTCATGATGTCCTGATTTATGTTGGAAGTGTTCTTTCGCCTACCTCTGGCCATTGGCTTATCTGAAACCTTCCCTGTTTGTTTTTGGATTCTGCAGATCAGACTGGTGCTGTCTCTCTCTGGTGTCTGGAGAGTTCTTCAGGAAGCTGAGCACTCTGAGCGTGTGCTGAGGACTAGCTGTACCTGTGGGAGGAAAGTACGCAGGCGCAAACGGGGCAAATGCAAGCGTGTGTGTGCGCGCGTGCGCGTGTGTGTCTGTGTGTGCAAGTGTGCGTGGATGAGTTTCTCGAGGGACAGAGTGATGGCTAATGTTGAACCCTTGAGTGTGTGGGAGGGGCTCTGCACTGTATATGTCGCAGGCGCTAATGATGATCGCAGCGCAATTTCTGGCATTAACTGTCTTAGCTCCTCAATCGGGCCCACAGGGCAGGAACTTCAATGTCCCTAGTGCCCCTCTGTTTCCCAAAGTGGGTATGTGGGTGGGAGGGGGGTTCGATGCCTGGCTTCTGATTTAGAAGTACCCAGGATCTGGGGAACTGCAGATTCTCAAGGGTGCACTCACTTACAGGCAGGTCTCTTGGTCGAGATCGTGGTATCCGGGGCTCTCTGCTCTCTGGTTTGGCCCTGCTTCTTTGATGTGTTCCGCCAGTTCTGTGCTGCTGTCACTGCCAGGTTTTGAGGTCTTGCTGCAGCTGGAGATTTCAGGGTGGTCACTTCAGCAGGGATGGGGTAACCAGGCTCTCTGTTCTCTGGTTTGGCCCTGGTTAGTCTTAAACTGGAGGGCTGTGGTGCCCCGCCAGTTCAGTACTGCTCCGCTGCCACGTCCAGCTGTAACTGGGGACTGGCTTGCTAGTCCCAATGCTTTCTGGGAAGTCCTGGGATCTCTTCGTTGTGCTCTCCAAGCTTGGGAGGCCCAGTGCCTGGTGTGTCCAGGTTGTATGACGTTTCTGCCTGGTTTCGGTGAGTATATAGGGTATTCTCTGTCACTGTGGGATTGGGCGGGCCGTACCGTCAGTGATGGCGATCCTGTGGAGCTAGTATGGTGTCTAGCAGATTGGCGCCCTGGGAGGATGGTGTAGCGGCTGCGCGAATCTGGGATTCCGGGGCACGTACTGCTGGCTTTTGTCTGCCGCTAAAGTGCTTGGGGCTTCGTCTCAGCGGTTGTATACCCCAGGCAGTTAGGTCTGCGCTGAGAAAGATGAGTCCGCTGTGCCTCTGTGCCGAGGCGGAAGGAGGTCTGGGGGAAGGGAGTGCAGCAAGAACAAAGGATCTTTTCTCTCCTTCCCCAAGCAAGTCTCCGGGTGACCGGAGGCCAAAGTTTTCACCTCCTGCGATGTTCTCTGGTGTTCAGAAAGCCTCGCTGTGGTTTTCCTGGGTTGGGGGTCCTTCCATTCTCCAACTCAGAAGATCAGGTAGCCCACCGCTCAGAAACTGTGTGTGCTAGTCGCCATCTTGGCTCCGCCCCCTTGGTTGGTATTCCTAAAGTGGCTCCTTTTCCCCCCATGAAGTTCGCAGGGACTCCTCATTCATTAATTAAATAACAAAATAGTAACTGTTTTAAGAGAGAGACTTCTCCTTCAGAAATGGTTTCCTGCAGTCCTTTATGCACCCACTAGGGAATCCCTGGCTAAGCTCCCTGTGGCCCAGCAGGGCTCAATATTTCTCCCTGGGTGCAAAGCAGGCTCTCTGCGTCTGTGGGAATGGCTCAAGGAGAGAAGCAGGGCTGAGCCTGCACCTGAGAAGCTGCCAAACAGCCAGCAGGCAGGCGCACCTGGCACCACCCCCTCAACTGGCGCCACCCCCGCGCAGGGTCTCCACAGCTTGCCTGCCCACCGGAAACAGACGGGAGAGCAGCGCCCCTCGCAGGCTCTCTGCTTCTTTCCCCACCTCACCCAGGCCCGCCCGCCAGCGCCCCTTGCCTTCCCACCACTCCGGGTCACCTGGCCGCCAGCGCCTGGCGAAGGCTTCCTCGCCCCCCCCCCCCCCCCCCCCCGGCCCACCCAGAGAGGATCTCTTCAACCGCTGCGCTCCGACTTCCGGGGCGCGCAGACTATGCATCACAGTGACAGCGACCAGGGAAGCACAGGAGGAAGCTGTGACTAGTGGAGGAGCAGCTCTCTTGAGTCGCTGCAGGGATGTCTGAGCAGCCTCTGCCACCAGGCAACAATGGGGCTTCTGGCTCTGGAGATGCCCTGCTCGCGCCCATGGACAGCAGCATCGATTCCTCCCAGGCTGGCTCACCCGGTGGAGGCTTAGGGACTGAGGTGGCCTCCATGCCGCCCCAGGCCACGGTCTCAGTGGCCAACCGCGCCAGCGCTCCACCTGGCCTGGCCCTGGCCCTGCCTGGCCACAGGCATTCCGGGATCAGCTGCAGGTGTTCAGGTCCCAGCCCTGGAGACTTCGAGTAGTGCGGCAGCCTTTTTCTGAGCAGGAGCCACAGAGCGTTTGAAGAGCCTATACCCGGCGGTGGACGAACAGAAGACTCCACTGCCCAGGTCCTGGAGCCTGAAGGACAAGTTCAGCTACATTGGCATCTCACAAAACAACCTGCAGATGTACTAAAAAGGTATGGGATTCCAGGTCTCACTTAGAGATCAAACAGTGCTGGGTGAGGCTCTAGGCTAGGGAAGGAGCTGGGCTTCCTTGGCCCGGGGGGGTGGGGTGGGGCGAGGGATGCTTTGAGGGAATCCAGAATGACGGGACACACTGCCCCTTCCTATTTCCCTGAGATAAATCTACTGGCCAGAGATGGGTTACATTGTTCTCCAGGTAGAGAGGGTCAGGTTATCTCCTCTTATGCAGTGGCGGTGCGAGACAGGATTCCGAGGCACAGTTTCTAATTAAGCAAGAGCCTACATACACAGGAGGGACAGAGAGGCCTAATCAGTGGTTACTTGTCCCAAATTATGCCCGAGATTGTGTAGGGGTACAAAACGAGAAGGGACCCAAGCTGGACATCTTTGTACCTTACTGAATGCAACTGGGAGAGTGAGAGGGGAACCTCAGGATTCCCTGTTATTTCAGGGAGCAGAGCTGCCCCCTCCTCTATCCCAAATTGGAAATGTCCTGTGTTTCCAGGTGGTGTTACATGAAGTTTTGTTGAAAAGAAGAGTTTTTAAAGATACCAATTAGCCTTTTGAAGAAAATTGGCTTATATTTTGCACCTGCAGCTAGCATACTTAGCCACCTTAGGCTTCTGCTCCTTCCCATCCCCACTTTTCCGAGGTTAAAACAGAGCTTTAAACAATTCAGTTGTATAGAAAATTATAAATGACAGCGGCAGGGTTGAATTGTACCTAAGATTAATTGCCTGCATCAAGTTTACTTGTGTGGAACAGGCAAAAACAGTGCAGTGATATCAGTTTGGATACACATCCCCGAGGCTCTAAATCTAAAGCAGAGGAGTGTTTACATTCTAAGCAGGCTCCTTTTGATTGGCTCTAAAGGAAGGGGGAGGGTCTTCAGATCCTAGTGATATGTATGTAGAGTATACAAACCTGTGGCAAGATTAGGAAAGAATTAACAACTGGGGTTTGAGAAGAACCTTGAAAAATCAGCTACTGTTTAAATGAGTATGGCAACAGAAATCTGCTGAATGATTTGGTTGTAAAGAATCTACACAATGATGTGTATTGTTACATTTCTTCTTGTTGTCATAGATCCAAAGACGTACTTACTATTTCGAACATTATATTCCTTTATCTAAGTGGCTGAAATTTTCAAAATACCAAAGGTTTTAGTTTCCCTTTAGTTAGGGCATTTTGTTGATTTCCTTGTGGATTATTACTTAATTTTGTTTTTAAATTGGTGTGAACAGTAAGTGCTATGCTATGTTCATTTCTGTTTTGGCTGCCAGAATGCTTTTGTTAGATTTGACAGAACTTCATTTTACATTTAAAAGCAGAGACTGTGTAGGGAAGGTTAATGAGCAAAGAATCCCAGCTTTCATGAATCCCAGCAGTCACTGATGGTATTAGCTCTGTTAGGAGACAGGGTCTCAGTGTCTTCTGAGGGCTGTGGGAGTTGAGCTGGATGGTCAGTAAGAAAATTTCTGTGGTAGCTTAACTCATGATTGTGGCTAATTTCTCATTGTAACATTCCTTGATTGGTTGCATTTACTTCTTTTATGTAACATTAGTCATCTAGGCCAGAGACAAATGCATGCTCATGTGGTTGGGGTTTGAATGTCACAGTTTTCCTGTGGTCTTTTTCTTACTTTCTGTTGTGTAACACTGATATTCACTTTCTGGAAATATTCTAGTTTGATAGACATGAACCATTACTTTTGGAAGAACAGAGTGGTTGCCATCCTTTTCTCCATTTTTTATCTCCTTTGTCTCTCCTTTCCCCATGTTACAAAGACAGTGTCTCTCTTCTAAACCTTCATGGAGTCTTACTATTTTAAAGTCTGTATCTTTCTGGTATTACTTTTTTTTTTTTTTGGTTATTTGTTTGTCTTTTGAGGGACACCAAATGCACTGGACAACTTGAACTCAAGAGCAAAAAGGAATTGTTGTAGATTAATAAAATGTAAAATTCACAAGCAAGAGTAGATGTTTTATGTGATGTATCCTTGTGCTGCATTGCTTTTTTAACATGAAATATTACTCTTTGCTTTTTTCTGTATTACAAAATTATAAAAGATTGATCATACTTGTTCTCCAAAAATGATAATCTTGATTTTAGTCTGCATGCATTCTGTGTTTAAAATTTTATTCTAAATTGGAAATGCTGATCCAATTTAGAATTGGAATTGGAAACAGTATCTTCAGAGATGGGTAGGTACCGTTAAAAATGACAGATACCTAGATAAAAATGGATTGAGTTGCAGGAAAATTATGGTATATATGGAATAGTGTATGTCATTTTTTTTAACTGTGTACATGTGTGTGGATGTTTGCTCCTATCAGTTTGACATGAAACCATTGTGGAGCTCAGATGACAACTTGTGGGAGTGAATTCCCTCTTTCCTCCATGTGAACTCTAGGGATCTAATTCAGGTCATCAAACTTGTTGGTAGGTGTCCTTACCAATTGAGCCACCTTGCTGGTCTTATGAGAAAATTTTGAGGCATTTTAGGTAACAAGCTATTATTGAAACACTCAAGACTGGCCCTCTTGTTTAAAAAAATTGTCAGTTGATTAATTTCTAAAGTGACAGGTTTAGAATTGATTATAATAACTTTATTTTATTTTTGATGAATATTAAAGAATCATTTAATGAATATGACATTGGGTTCAGTTAGTATAAATGCTTCAATAACAGATCCACTCTCTCTTTCAGATGAGTGCAAGCATGCACACACACACTATCAGGACTCTTTAAAGAGACACAAACAGATCTGACACAAGTAGATTTGGCAAGTGGAAGCACCTGAAGGTTAGATTTTTACAGTCTTGTGTAAGTCAGCCAGGACCGACAATTTTGTGGGGTTAAAGAGATGATTCAGCTGTAAGGGCACTTATTGAGCTTGTAGAGGACATGGGTTTAATTTCTAGCACCCACATGGTGGTTAAACTATCCATAACTACAGTTCCAAGGAATCTGATGCCCTCTTCTGATCTCTTTGGGCACCAGGAACACGTATATGCATGCAGACAAAACGCTTCTATACATAAATAAATTTAAAAATATCAAAACTAAAACTAATTTTTCTACCTCCAAATTTTGTGATCTCTGCTTTATGTGTAATAACTCATTTCATTTGTGTTGATTTATTTTCACTTTCGTGAAAGACAGTTGCCATCAAAGCTATTTCTCATTAGGGGAAGAGGTAACTGAAATTCAGTAATGCTTCAGAAAATTTGGGACACTTTCATAGTCCTGCCTTGGAGTGCTTCAGACGGATGACAGAGAATTGGAACTTGAGAGCCTGAAGAAGTGATGAAATGGTGAAGTGCACCTTTTGATTGTAACATCTTTATTCTTTTTATGTGTGGGTGTTTTGTATGCATGCCTGAGTGTGTGTGCCCTGGTGTCCAGAAGAGGGCATTGGATCCCCTGGAGCTGGAGTTACAAGCAATTGTGGCCCAACTGGTGTCTGTGCCAAGAACCAAACTCAGGTCCCGGGAGAGCTTCAAGTTGTGTTTTTGCAGAGCAATCTCCCCAAGTCGCAGCAGTTACTAGTCTTTAACCCTTACTAAATATAATTCCCGGAAAATGTTGTACTGTTTTCCTTATTATATTTTTAATGTAATAAGGAATGTACATGCAGGCTTATGTGTTATGGGCACATACATGTGGAGGTCAGAGGACAACTTCAAATGCTGATTCTCCTTCCATCTTGTGGGTTCTGTGGCCTGGACTTTAGGTCATTGTGGTACTTCTATTCACTGAGCCATCTCAATGACTTAAAAATATAATTGTTAAGTCTGATCAAATATCTTCAGAAATGTTTGCTTACAAAGAAAAAGGAGGATTATAGGGGTGCTAAGAAGGTGGCTTAGTGGGTAACGTGTTTTCTCTACAAACATGAAGACCAGAGTTCAGATCACCACCACTCACATAAAAGCAGTTTGTGTCAGTGTGCGCCTGCAACTCTTGCTGTGATGGGTTGGCCAAATGAGCATAGGTATGGCTTAGGGACTTTTCAACCAGTACAACCAGTTCCAGGTTCAGGGAGAGATCATAAAACAAGACTAAAAAATGATTGAGGAAGATAACTAGTTCATTCTGCACACACTTATACACACACACTATATAAGGGTAATTTAAGAGATATTTAAAAACAAGAAATTCATAATGGGCATGGGGGTGAGTACCTGTAATTTCAGGATGTGTGAGAGGTTGAAGACACAGAGTTTTATTTTGCCAGCCTGTCTTTCATACTAAGATCTTGTATCAAAGCAAAAATTCAAATGAATTAGAAGTGAACTGAGTTTTCCCCTGGATCTCTTTGCTAAAATTTTGATAAATTTGCTTTGATGGAACATAATAATTATACTCAGAAAAAACTAGCTAGGTATTGGGCAGAAAATTCTCTTAAGTTCATCTGCCTAGTCTACTCAACTCATTCATTCTTTCATGTAAACTCCATGTTTACTTGGTGCAAGTTTCTGGGTTTAAAGAGGATTAAAATACCGTCTTTGACTGTACAGAGTTCAAAGAAAATAAAATGAAGTAGTGGGGGAAATTTTAGAATGATATTGTGGAAGATAGAAGCCTCTAACTCAGGCTGAACCTCATACTTCCTAATGCTGTGACCTCATGTTGTGGTGACTCCAACCATAAAATTATTTTTGTTGCTACTTCATGACTGTAATTTTACTACTGTTATGAATTGCAGTGTAAGCATTTGTTTTTCTGATGGTCTTAGGCAACTCCTGTGAAAGAGTCATTTGACCCCACCCCCAATGGACCTCAACCTACAGTTGAGAACCACTGCTGTTTCTTGGAAAAGTTAAGCTCGGTAGCCAAGCTTAAACGATGAGAGAAAGGTCTAGGGCAGAGTGTATGAAAGTCAAAAGCATGGAGTAAACAGTTATTCTAAGTTGGATCTGTAAGCTTAGACTTTATTCTGTAGGATGTAGAGAATCATCAAGAGATTTCAAAAAGAAGTGCCTGACTCATTTTAATTTAAGACCACACATTGATTTAAAGATAGATTCAAGTGTGCAAGGAAAAAAATGCCAATTCTTTTAGAAATCTGTTGCTTTAAAGAATGTAACATGGAGAGTGGAAAGGGACAGAGAAATATTTCTGAGATTTTTTAAGGTAACACAGAAATATAGGGAATAATGAGAAAAATCAAGAAGTATTACATGAGGTTGGGAGGGGCAAGATGGCGGCACCAGGAGGACTCTCATTCTGAGCAGCAGCAGCAGTATCAGCACAGTGACCAGTAATCAGAACTCACGGCCATAAAACACAGTCATTGTGTTTCCCAGGTGAAAGGATACCCCACAGTGGGGGATTCAATCAGCTTTTAACTCACCCTGCTAAACCGGGGAAGAGATCCCGGTTCCACCAGACGCTTGGCTGCCCGCTGCCGGCCACCAGCCCCAGCCCCAGCCCAAAGCCACAAACGAGTGTCTCTGGTCACGGTCCCAGACTGAACCCTGCATACCACACTGTCAGAGACTGGAATTTTCAGTCGAGAGATAACCCCAGGGTACAGGAAACGATTGGGACCGGCCTTAGGTCACCCAGACATCCCCTGGAAAAGACTCGGGTTCCACAGGCACCCCAAGACCCAGCCCGGAGCGAGAGCCCAAGACCCAGGCTCCAGCATAGAGCCCTACCTGCCTGTGTGCCTGATTCGCCGCCTGAGATAGAACTGTGGGTACTAGGGCACCAGCGATTGAGTTTCACTGTCCGGTGCAAACACACAGGGAGGGAAATGGCTGGTCTGATCTCAGAGCACTCAGCCGATACCCCCAGCCTGAAAAGGTCCCCGGAAAATTACCCAGCTTAGGGAGGCACCCAGGCTCCCAAAGGCCACAAAGGCAGAAACAGGCAGTTTCTGCACACCAGACAGCTGGTGGAGACTGAGCCGCCATCACTCAGCTATGCTCCAGGCACAGGCAGTTTCTGCGGCCAGCCAGCTGGCGGACACTGAGCAGTGTGCACCAGGGCAAAAAAAGACACTGGGAGTCCATGTCTCCAGAGAATCCACAGGGAAGGAAGGAAACTGTACTGACTTAAATCACCCAATCCTTCCCTGGAAAAGTCTAGCAGTCTAGCAGACCAGTGGGGCCATCACACAGCTGTGCTCCAGGCACAGGCAGTTTCTGTGGCCAGCCAGCTGGCGGACACGGAGCAGTGTGCACCAGGGCAAAAAAAGACAATGGGATTCCATGTCTGCAGAGAATCAACAGGGAAGGAAGGAAACTGTACTGACTTAAATCACCCAATCCTTCCCTAGAAAAAGTCTAGCAGACTAGTGGGGCCGAGGCGCCAGCACTCAGCTGTGCTCCAGACTCAGGCACAAACAGTTGATGCGCGCCTGATGTCCAACTGGGTCACAGCAGCTGATCATTAAATTTACAACAAGAAACCCAGAAACAGGGCAGCTGCCCTCAGGACTTCCCTGGGTGAGAGGAGAACCCTCTCGACTAACTAAGACCACAGGTACCACTCAGGTCTATAACCCTGAGGTGAGCAACTCCTGAAAAAACACCAGCCATCCAGGGACTATACACAAAAAGCTGAGAAGACTTCCTTCAGGTAAAACCAGCTTTCTGCAAAGGGGATTCTCTCCACCACAGGATCCCCAGGAACCACCAGAAAATAACCCCAAACACCTAAGATAGCACAATGGGTAGAGGCCAGCGTAAAAACTCAAGCAACAAAAGACAGAGCAATATGGCTTCTCCAGAACACAGTTACCCAGGGGCAAGTAGACCTGGACACCCCAGCATAACTGAAATCCAAGAAGATGACCTAACAACTATGCTCATGAAGATGATAACAGAGGAAACAAATAAGATACATAAAGACATAGAGGAAGATAAACTCAAACAATATTGCCATCCCTAAAGAAATAGAGGAAGCTGCAGCCAAACAGTTTATGGCCTTTAGAAAGGAAATGCTTAAAGCACTGAATGAAATAAAAGAAACAGAGTTGAAGGAACTAAAAGAAAAACAGGAAAGTACAATCAGACAGGTGAAGGAAGTAAACAAAACAACTCAAGACCTGAAGATAGAATTGGAAAAATTAAAGAAAACACAAATGGAGGAAATAATGGAAGGGAAGAATCTAGGGAAGAAAACAGGAACTACAGAGGTAAGCATAACCAACAGACTACAAGAGATGGAAGAAAGAATCTCAGGTGTAGAAGATACAATGGAAGAAATCCATATATCTGTCAAAGAAAATAAATCCGAAAAATTCCTGACACAGACCATCCAAGAAATCCAAGACAATATGAAAAGACAAAACCTAAGAATAATAGGTATAGAGGAAAAAGAAGACTTCCTTCTCCAAGGACCAGAAAATATTTTCAACAAAATCATTGAAGAAAATTTCCCCAAGCTAAAGGAGAGGCCAATTAGAATACATGAGGCCTACAGAACACCCAACAAATTTGACCAGAAAAGAAAATCCTCCCGCCACATAATAATCAAAACAGTAAGTATACAGAACAAAGAAAAAATTCTAAAAGCTGCAAGGGAAAAAGGCCAAATAACATATAATGGAAAACACATTAGAATCACACCTGACTTTTCAACAGAGACTATGAAAGCCAGAAAGGCCAGGACGGATATCATGCAGACCCTAAGAGAACACAGATGTCAGCCCAGGCTACTATACCCTACAAAAGTCTCAGTCCTCATAGACAGAGAAAACAAGATATTCAATGACAAAAACAAATTTCAACAATACCTACAAACAAATCCATCATTACAGAAGACACTAGAAGGGAAAATACAACCCAGGAAAACTAGCTACATTCAAGAAAACACAGGAAATAAATAACCTCACTTCAGTAAAACAAAAAGCAACCAAGCACACAACCTGATGACCACAGCCAACATCAAAATCAAGGGATCTAGCAGCCAGTGGTCATTAATCTCTCTCAACATCAATGGATTCAACTTTCCAATAAAAAGACACAGATTAACAGAATGGATACGTAAACTAAACCCAGCAATCTGTTGCATACAATAAACACACCAAAGACACAAAGATAGACATTACCTGAGGGTAAAGGGTTGGAAGACGACTTTCCAAGCAAACAGAGCCAAGAAGCAAGCAGGAGTAGCCATTCTAATATCTGATAAAATAGACTTTCAACCAAAATTAATCAAAAGAGATGGGGAAGGACACTTCATACTCATCAAGGGAAAATTCCACCAGGAAGACATCACAATCCTGAACATCTATGCCCCAATTACAAGAGCACCCACATTTGTTAAAGAAACATTGATAAAATTTAAAGCACATATAGATCCCCACACATTAATAGTGGGAGAATTCAACACCCCAATCTCAACAAAGGACAGGTCAACAAAACAGAAATTAAACAAAAAAACAATGTCTCTGACAGAGGTCATGAATCAAATGGACCTAATAGACATTTACAGAACTTTACACCCAAACACAAAAGAATTTACCTTCTTCTCAGCACCTCATGGAACCATCTCCAAAATAGACCATATACTGGGTCACAAAGCAAGCCTCAACAGATACAAGAAGATTGAAATAATCCCTTGTATCTTGTCTGATCACCATGGAATAAAGCTGGACCTCAACAAGAACAGAAATAGCAAAAAGCCTACACACACATGGAAACTGAACAACTTGTTACTAAATGACAGCTGGGTCAGGGAAGATATAAAGAAAGAAATTAAAGTCTCTCTAGAAATCAATGAAAATGAAGACACAACATACCCAAACTTGTGGGACACAATGAAAGCAGTGCTAAGAGGAAAGTTCATAGCACTAAGTGCCTTCAAGAAGAAATTCGAGACAGCTCATTCAAGCACCTTAATGGCTCACTTAAAAACCCTAGAAAAAGAAGAAGCAGACACACCAAGAAGGAGTAGACGGCTGGAAATAATCAAAGTCAGGGCTGAAATCAATCAATTGGAAACAAATAAAACAATTCAAAGAATCAATGAAACCAAGAGCTGGTTCTTTGAGAAAATCAACAAGATCGAGAAAACCTTAGCCAAGCTAACTAAAAGGCAGAGAGACACCACCCAAATCAACAAAATCAGAAATGAAAAGGAGGACAAAACTACAGACACTGAGGAAATCCAAGCAATCATTAGGACTTACTTCAAAAGTCTATATGCAACAAAATTTGAAAATCTAAATGAAATGGACAATTTTCTTGATCGATTTGACTTACCAAAGCTGAATAAGGACCAGGTAAATCAACTAAATAGTCCTATATCCCCCAAAGAAATAGAAGCGGTCATCAAAATCTCCCATCCAAAAAAAGCCCAGGACCAGATGGCTTCAGCGCAGAATTCTACCAGACCTTCAAAGAAGAGCTAACACCACTTCTCTTCAAACTATTCCACAAAAGAGAAACAGAAGGAAAATTACCAAACTCATTTTTTGAAGCCACAGTCACCTTAGTACCTAAACCTCACAAAGACTCAACAAAGAAAGAGATCCACCATATTAACAAACTGAAAGAAAAAAACGACATGATAATCTCCCTAGATGCTGAAAAAGCCTTTGACAAAATGCAACATCCATTCATGTTTAAAGTATTGGATAGATCAGGGATACAAGGCACATATCTAAACATAGTAAAGGCGATATACAGCAAGCCTATAGCCAACATCAAACTGAATGGAGAGAAACTGAAAGCAATCCCACTAAAATCAAGGACAAGACAAGGCTGCCCACTCTCTCAATATCTCTTCAACATAGTGCTGGAAGTCCTTGCTAGAGCAATAAGACAGTTGAAGGAGATCAAGGGGATAAGAATTGGAAAGGAAGAAGTCAAATTATCACTATTTCCAGATGATATGATAGTATACACGAGTGACCCCAAAAACTCTACCAGGGAACTCCTACAGCTGATAAACACCTTCAGCAAAGTGGCCGGATACAAAATCAACTCAAAAAAATCAGTAGCCCTCCTGTATACAAAAGACAAAAGGGCTGAGTAAGAAATTAGGGAAACAACACCCTTCACTATAGCCACAAATGACATAAGGTACCTCGGAGTAACCCTAAACAAGGAAGTCAAAGACTTGTATGAAAAAAAAATATTTAAATCTCTGAAGAAAGAATTAGAAGAACATATGAGAAGATGGAAAGATCTCCCATGCTCATGGCTTGGCAAGATTAACATAGTAAAAATGGCCATCTTACCAAAAGCAATCTACAGATTCAATGCAATGCCCATCAAATTACCAACACAATTCTTTACAGACCTGGAAAGAAAAATTCTCAACTTCATATGGAATAGCAAGAAACCCAGAATTGCTCAAACAATCCTCTACAATAAAAAATCTTCTGGAGGTATCTCCATCCCTGATCTTAAGTTGTACTATAGAGCAACAGTTTTAAAAACTGCATGATACTGGCATAGAAACAGAATGGTGGATCAATGGAACCGAACAGAGGACCCAGAAATAAACCAACACATTTATGGACACCTGATCTTTGACAAAGACACCAAAATCATTCAATGGAAAAAAGATAGCATCTTCAACAAATGGTGCTGGTCCAACTGGATGTCTACATGTAGACAAATGAAAATAGATCCATACTTATCATCCTGCACAAAACTGAAGTCCAAGTGGATCAAAGACCTCAACATAAAACCAGACACATTAAATCGACTTGAAAAAAAAATTGGGAAATACCCTAGAACTCATTGGTACAGGAGAAAACTTCCTGAACAGAACACCAACAACACAGGCTCTAAGAGCAACAATCAATGAATGGGACCTCATGAAACTGAAAAGCTTCTGCAAAGCAAAGGGTACAGTCATCAAAACAAAGCGACTGCCTACAGATTGGGAAAGAATCTTCAACAACCCTTTATCTGACAGAGGACTCATATCCAGTATATATAAAGAACTAAAGAAGCTGAAAAGCAGCAAACCAAGTAATCCACTTAAAAAATGGGGAACAGAGCTAAACAGAATTCTCTGTAGAGGAATACCGAATGGCAGAGAAGCACTTAAAGAAATGCTCAGCCTCACTAGCCATTAGGGAAATGCAAATCAAAACAACCCTGAGATTTCACCTTACACCCATGAGAATGGCCAAGATCAAAAACTCAAGTGACAACACATGCTGGAGAGGTTGTGGAGAAAGGGGAACCCTTCTCCAATGATGGTGGGAATGTAAACTTGTACAACCACTCTGGAAATCAATCTGGTGCTTTCTCAGACAACTAGGAATAGTGCTTCCTCAAGATCCAGCCATCCCACTTCTGGGCATATATCCAAAAGAGGCTCAAGTACACAAAAAGGACATTTGCTCAACCATGTTTGTAGCAGCTTTATTTGTAATAGCCAGAAGCTGGAAACAACCCAGATGCCCCTCAACTGAAGAATGGATGCAGAAATTGTGGTACATCTACACAATGGAATATTACTCAGCATTGAAAAATAAGGAAATCATGAAATTTGCAGGTAAATGGTGGGATCTGGAAAGGATCATCCTGAGTGAGGTGTCCCAGAAGCAAAAAGACACACATGGTATATACTCACTCATATAGAAATATAACATAGGACAAACCCACTAAAACCTGTGCATCTAAAGAAACTAAGCAAGAGAGAGGACCCTAACTAAAATGTCCAATCCCCATCTGGAAAGGCAAAGAGGATGGACATCAGGAGAAGAAGAAAACAGGAAACAACCTAGGAACCTACCACAGAGGACCTCTGAAAGCTTCTGCCCTACAGACTATCAAAGCAGATGCTGAGCCTGATGGGCAACTGTTGGGCAGAGTGAATGGAATTTTATGTAAGAACTGGGAAATAGTAAGAGCTGGAGAGGACAGGGTCTCCACAAGGAGAGCAACAGAACAAGTAAATTTGAACACAGGGAACTTCCCAGAGACTCATACTCCAACCAAGGACTATTCTTAGAGATAACCCAGAATCCCTGCACAGATGTAGCCCCGGGCAGTTCAGAGTCCAATTGGGTTACATAGTAATGTGAAGAGGGACTGCCTCTGACATAATCTGACTGGCCTGCTCTTTGATCACCTCCTCCTGTGGGGGAGCATCCTTACCAGGCCATAGTAGAGGACATTGCAGCCACTTTTGATGTGAACTGATAGACTAAGATCAGAAAGTAGAGGAGAACCTCCCCTATCAGTGGACTTGGGGAGTGGCATGATGCAGAGGGAGGAGGGAGGGTCGGAATCGGGAGGGGAAGAGGGAGGGGCTTATGGGGGGATGCAAAATGAATAAAGTGTAATTGATGAAAAATTTTAAAAAAAAAAAAGAAAAGAAAAGAAGTATTACATACCTAGCTCTATAGATTTCTTAAAGTAAACCTTGAATCAAATTGTTTTGGAAGATGTTAGCACTGCATTATAATATCCTTGAGGATAATTGAAAATGAGAATCTTTTGTTTGTTCTGAAACAGGATCTCAGAACGAAGCCTTGGCTGGCCTGGAAGTTGCTATATAGACGAAGCTGGCTTTGAACTCAGAGAACCACCTACCTCTCAGCTTTCTGAATGGTGGGATTAAGGATGTGTGCCACCATGCCAAGCCCTAGAAATTGGAATCTTAATATGAGATTTTCATGAAAATCAGGAGATGCTGAAAGAAAAAAAAAAGCCTCACAGAAGGAGCTGAGTAAGTGTTCTGCAATCAAGTGTCTTTAAATGATCTCAGCCATGGAAATTCACAAAGTTGTACCAATTCTGTAGCTGAAACTCAGCTACAGTTGCAGATTTTGGATCTTTGCTCCATGACTGGCTTATCTTTCCTTCTCATTTGAAGCTCTGGGGAGGTATGATGCCTGCTGAGCTACTACACAGTTTATTGTCTAGAGCTTTTCACGGGTGTTACTATATGAGTTAGTAATCTTCACACAGGTTGCTAACATGTTAGATTAGTTACTTTACTCAACAATGTGAGAAAATGAGTTGCAGAAACAACATGAGGAGGGTTGCTTTATTTCTGTTCATCCTTTTGAGGGTTATACAGTCCTCCATAGTGGGGAAGGCATGTTGGCGTTCTTGGAGGCAACAGGACTCTGAGGCTGCTTCCTTTGTCCTATGGATCAGGAAATAACACCTCTGATCCACCCTCAACCACTCACTTATTGCAACTCAATGCATGCCACCTCTTAAAGGTTCTAACATACTTCCCTGATAGATCTCACAGCGAGGGACCAATTTTAAACACGTGCTTGTGAAGGACAGTTCACAAGTAAAACCATAACACATGTGTTGGCTTAGACTGGATTGGGAGTACTAATAAAATGCAGAGTATTGTGGCACCACACAGTCTGAGCCCTGCTTTCTTCATTAGGGACAATGTGAGGACATTCCTAATGGGAAGGGTTTGTAAGTTATCTGAAGCCTGGGAAGAGGGATTACTGTTAGCACTGTTTTAGGACTTACCTTGAGGAGGTAGTTGAACTGACAGTGTTTTACTGTATGGAGGGAGAGAGCTATGGTAGAGGCAGAACAGTAATGCATCATTAACAGGCAGATGGAGGCCGAAGAAGAAACCTGTTTGAGATACCTTGGTGGAAAGGAGAGTAGTATCATGGGGCCTGAGCTATAGAAATTAGAAAGGAGGAAGAGGTCCCATATACAGTGGATAGTGTAGTGTGTAGTGGATAAACCTGGAAAATTGATCACTGGTTTTGGAATAAAACCATTGTAGCCTTAGGGATAGCAGTGTGTCTTTCATGATGGAAATAAACCCAGCTGTCAGGAGTTGAAAGGATAAGTGGAGGTTCCAAGTAGAGAGGATGTGGCAGAGAGGGCATTCTTGAGGAACATAGAAAGATTATCTTTATAAGATTAAGGGGAAAACATCTCTGTTTTTAATGGCCAATATTTGGTTACATTTTAGCTGAGGGCTAGATTCTGATATCATCAGGGTAGATGGAAATACCACATAATCAAGACTTTTGAAAGTAATGTGACAGCAGTTGTGTTAGTTCTGCATCAGTCTTCATTCAGTTTGTAAGTAAAACTGAAGTGATGTTTAAATTGGTATGAGACTATGATTTTAGTGCAAGGTAAAATTGTTACTCAATACCAACCTTAATAGAATACTGACAGGGACAATGGTTTATCACATGGAGGCAGAGAACTTTGTCATAAAAGTGAGTAAATTGTGGGGACGTTGTGTTCTCAAAGGGTGAGGTAAAATTAAAGAAGAAATTGTTAAGATACTTAGTTTGAGGGCTGATGAGGTAAAGACCAGTAGCAGTCTTTGCAGAACACAGGTAGTAGGTCCTGGAGAGGAGAAATAAACCATGGGAGGCAGGCTGGTGTGGACATGGATCACATTGGAATAGCAGAGTGGAGAACTGACTTTGACTACATCTAACGGACTCTCATTTTCTTCACTAAATAAACTCAACAAGCTTCAAAAGCGTAACATGAATGAAAACGATGTGGATGATCCTTTTAGAATAACTGAAACAGGTTGACTGAAGATTTCTGAACATAAAGTAGGTAGCACCGAGAAAGACCAGGTGATGAAATCTTGGCAGTGATCTTTTACCACATTAACTGCTAGGGTAGTAGCAGGGAAAGTGGACTGTGATACTGATGAAAGGCCATGGCCACGGCTTTGCTGGCAAGGGTGGTGGAAGTATAGGCTTATGAAGGAAATCAAGGGCATTTGAGGCCTTTTAAGAGATTCTCGGGTAAGCTTCTCCTGGAAGAAGGAAAAAAAAAAATCCCAAGGAAAGATTCAGAAAATTAGATGAACTTTAAAAGTGAAGTCTTCAGATAGTGTGTTCTATAAGAAGACAACAGGCATTTCTGCTGCAATGCCACAAATGCATTGTGGAGCAAACCTTGTTTTCCATACAACTGTGTCTTAGAAATAACAGGACCCTGGGAGACTGAGGCTGGGGTGATTACTTAGGAGTGTGGAACTTTGTAACAACACAGCTGTCACAGTTCTAAAGATCTGCAAGCCTAGGTCACTCCCCACTGGTGTTTGTGCTAGCATTGCAAATGTCTGACTCTGCAGCCTTAGATTTTTCTTGAAGGTTTGTTCTTGACACCTACTTAGTTGAAATGAAAAGCCTCTTTTAAAACAAAACAAACCCAAAACCCCAAACAGGAACTACTCATGTTAGAATGGCTAAATTTTATCCATAACCTGAGAGTGTGCCAGGTGTTGGTGTGGCGACCCAACAACAAAACCTCCAATTATTGTTAGTGGAGATGCACAATGATATAGCCACTTTGGAGATGGTTGGCTGTACTAACACAGCAAAGGATGTGTTTATCCAACTTCCCATTAGCAGTATACCCAAATATTTACCTAGCTCATCTGAATACCTAAACCTTCTCTGCTAGTCAATGTTTGCACCAAATTTGCTGATGATCTTTAAAGTGGTAGCAACCAAGATATCTTTCAGTAATTGGTGACAGATGGGATCAAGAGACCCACGAAGTTTGATGTAATGGGACATGATCAATGACTAATGAAGTGAACCATCAGGTCATGCAGACATGTTGAATTTGAACTCCTTATTCCTAAGTGATGGCAGCCTGTCTAAAAGAACTAAGTAAAAAGGGTAAAAGAGTAGAGGCAGTGAAAAAGTGTGGTTATCCAAGGAATGGGATCAAATAGACTAAGTATAGAGGGTATTTTCAGACAGTAAAAATATCTTGTGTGCTTGTGGTACTGTAGTTGTGGGTACATGGCATTGTGCCTTAGGCAAACCATAGAACTTTATAATACCAAGAACTGTAATGAACACAAATTGAAAAAATCATTTAGGAGAGAGGCAAAAACTCTAGGGTAGAATGCAGAATGTGATTTTTATTTTTTAAGTAGTGTTTCAATGGTTTCTGGCAAAATGGCTTACTGCTGTGCTATATTCCAAGCCTGTTTTAATTTTTTGAGACAGGGTCTATATAAGTTGCCCATGTAGTCATTGGTTTTGCAAGCTGCCTCCTTCAGTACACTAAGTAGCTGCGTGACAGGTCAACACTACCAGGACAACCTTGACAAAATAATCTAGGCCCTTTCCACCCTTTCTCATTTTCTTTGTGCTCTCCACTCACCTTTCTCCTTTGTTCTTTTTGATGGGGCAGCAGCTCTCAAACTGTGAGTCACAACCCCTTTGGGGGTCAAATGAATCTTTCCAAGGAGTCACATATTATATAACCTGTATATTTACATTATGATTCATAAATGTAACAAAAATATGGTTACAAAGCAGCAATGAAATAATTTTATGGTTGGGGTTCAATACAACATGAAGAACAGTGCTAAAGTTTCTTAGAATTAGGAAGGTAGAGAACCAATGTGATAGGGCCTCATGTAGCCCAGGCTGTCCCTGAAGTCACTATGTGTAGCTGAAAGCAACTTTGAATTCCTAATTTTCTGCTTCTAACTCCCAAGTGCTAAGATTGTAGATGTAAACCACCCTACCCAACTAGATAAAATAATCTTCATTGCATAACATATTTGAAATAGCCTCAGGGAAGGGGAGAAAGCATTGACCTCAGTATCTTTTGAATTAATGAAGTCTAAGTAAAGGCAAAGAAAACTACATTTTGAACTCTAGTTGATAAAAGTCATATCCTATGGGATTGTGGGCTAATTTTCTAATGCCAATTCTGATTCTGTTAACTTCCCATACTGCTCGACATATGTGCTGGAAGTGAATGGGTGAATCTGTACTCATATAGGAAACCTTCTTAACACCTCTAACCTGTGTCCCTTGCCTTGTTGCCCTGATGGCTTAACATAGTGGCATGTTGTGCCCTTTAGGGATATACTTCTGTTAAAATATCAGATCTTTCTGTTTAAGGGCTTTCCATATTGCTAAGCTTTTAACATTTATCAGAGTATTGAGAAAAGCTGTGTTATAGAACAAGTGACATGTTGATTCTGCTAGCACCATTCCCATATTTAAATGCAAATGAATTAAGTCATATTTAAGTAATATTTTCTGTTGTAGGGCAGGCCTGGTTAGGATTTAGTATTTCTGAGGTGGAATAGTTGCAGGTAGTTGCCAAAATCTAGACTGTGGGTCTAGGAAGGAGTGCTTTAAGTGGGAGTAAAAAGCCCATGATTGGAGTATCACTACAACATGAGGAACTGTATTAAAGAAATATAGCTGTGTAAAGGTTGAACTGGCCTAGAGCATTATATGTGTTAGGCAAATATTCTATCACTGAGCTACACCTCCATCCCCTCTCTGATTTTTTTTTTCAATGCAGTTTATTCAGGAACCTTGAACAATCATCTGACCCTGGGCAAAGCCAGCCCACAGCTTAAATAGCCTCTGGGTAGCCAACCCCAGCGTGCCACGGGGGCAATGCAGATAGGTCCACATACATGGAAGCAAGCCAGATCCTCAGCCTTAGCCAAATGTGGAGTTGTTTGTGACAGAGAGCACTCACCATCGGGAAGGTGGAAGGCGGAAACCAGCTCCAACTTTAAGGCGCAGCATTACGCAGCTCTCTACAGTTCCCTCTTTTTGTTTTAGACGCATCAGGCTAGAGTAGAGGTCTGATCTCTGATATTAGAAATAAATTGGGACTTTGTACCAATGTTCATTTAGGTGTCATCCACCCAAAGAGCATCAGACCCGTCTGATACCTTTTTCTCAGAGGCGGGACCTGGGGCATCAACCCGCATGCAATCAGACTTGCTCTTCTCTGGGTCGAAAGCCCATTGCTGCAGCCATGAATCATCTGAAGGAATGGGCGGGCATGGGAGCGTTAGCAGGCCTTCTGGTGTTGGTCTCCTTGGTTTGCCTGTGGTGTATATGCAAGATTAGAGTCTCACAACAGCGTAATGCAGCCATGACCTTTCAGGCCTTTACAGCCATTGAAGCAGGACAGTCTCCCCAAGAATCGTTGGCTACCACAAAGGGCTAAAATGTTACGCTCAGGATGCGAGGCTAAGCATTGCACTCAGGGTCAGCCGCTTTTGACCCTCTCTGATTTTTAAATTTAATAATGATTCAACTCGTTTACATTTTCACATTTACAGAACTTTTCTAAAATGTTTTACAAGAGCATAATAAACAAAGGCTCCTAATAGATTTAAAATTATGAAGAACTGTTGGATATTTTGTGTAATGAAAACATGTATAGGATTTTAATTTGCATGGATTTAGCATGAGTCTACCAATTTGGAACAAATGATACCATCTCCATAAAAGTTTGACTTTTAAAAATGATGCTGTATAACCTATGTTACAAATGTTGAATGAGAAAATTCCATGCAAGACCACATGGCACTTTTAGAAGTTGTACACCTTACATCATTCATTCACTTTTTCTTCTGCCTTAAAGCAGATAAAAATAGATGAGGATAGATATGGCATGACTCCCAGAATTCTCAATGTCCCTAAATCTTTCATGTGGGGTCATAAATCTTGCTGGAGCAGGCTTCTTGAATTTAATTTGCAGCACTTATGCTGGCTTGGAATTCTCAATCAGTAGGTTTCTAAAATGGACATGGTTTATTTCACTTTTTCCTCAGTTATGAAATGAAGCTACATAGTACTTTTAATCATTGCGTTGTTTTGAATATTAAAGGATTTACTAAATACAGTTCACTTAAAATGGGGCTTTTCCTATAGTACTAGATATGTTAGATATTACTTCTTATTATATCTTGAGATCACTCATAGAAGTTGTGGTTAGTATCAAAAACTTTATTATTGGTTGTTAGGATAAAAATTTTGGTAAATTAAAATAAGTTTTGGTTCCTGCCAAAATTTACCGTTTGTTATTAAAAAAAAACCAATAATAAAGTAATTGATTTAGAATTCCAATTAAAATGTCCAGTCAATATTTCTTTTTTCCTGTCTTATTCCCACTAATTCCCTTTCTTTTACAACTGATCTCTTTCTTTTACCTTCTCCCCGTGTGTGTGTGTGTGTGTGTGTGTGTGTGTTTAACCCATTGAGTTTTATTAGGGTTGCTTACATATCATGGGTGATAATTGATACAGGAGCAAGAACATCTTATCAGTGCCTACATCACTGAAGAAAATGTCCTTCCCTCACCTTATAACCATTAACTACTTACTTGTATAGCCTTTACATGAAGCACAATGTTGACAGACCCAAGCTTGTGCAGATAATCCTATCTGCTGAGAGATCAAGAGTGCATTTACTCTGCCATGCTTGGAAGACAGCATTCCACAGTACTCCACTCCTTCCTCTACCTCTCAGCATTCTCTCTACATCTCCTCTGTGATGTTCCCTGAGCCTTGGAGAAGATACTATAGATTTCTATTTTGGGTTGAACATTCAAAAATCACTTATTCTCTATACTTGACTACTAGCTGCCACCCACTGTAGAAAGAAGCTTTTTTGACCAAAGCTAACAGCAGCACTAATCTATGGGCATAAACATAAATACTTAGAAGCCGCTTTACAAGCTCATCAGTGTCTATTTGGCAAAACAACAGAAGTAGATTCCTCATTAGTACCTCCCCAGCCGTGGGCTCTTGGCCAGGTCATTAGAATGAGAGGTGAGTGGAACTTAAATACAATCAAAGTGTGCTTGGTCATGCCACTATTTAATTCACCTGTAGGTACATCTTGCTCGGCAGGTCAGTAATATAGTAACACACAGTGTCCACAGATGAGGAAGACTCTTGATGACTGCTCCTCCCTAGTGGCCTGCAAAGCACCTTTTGGTGCTATGAACAATAGCTATCAGTGAAGAAGTTTCCAGCTTAGCTCCTGCTTGTTTTCTCTATGTACTATGATTAGAGTGTGTCTGTCATTAGGGTCTTAACCATCTCATTCTGGTGAGCAACCAAAAGCAATGGCAAATAGCATGTATTGTTTTGGGAACCAACAGCTCACAAGGAGTAGGCCCAACTATGACTGTCTAATTTTTAATGCATGAATTTTGCATGATCAAGTAACCTAACTATTTGAATACAGTTTACTGAAAATCTATTTCACTGTTACTACAATTCAATAAATGTCTACTTATTAAGTGGTTATTGTGCATAAAGGGATTGGGGCCACAGATAGCTTAGCTGGTAAAGTGCTTACTACACAAGCATGAGGGCTTAAGTTTGAGCCTCAGGACATACATTTAAAAAACCAACTGCATGGATGGTGGCATAAATATGTAATTCCTGTCCTGAGAAAACAGAGATTGGCACATCCCTGGTAACCAGTGTATCCTACTCTGTTGAATTCCAGGCTTGTAAGAGTCTTTCCTCTTCCTTCATAACAAAGTTGGTGATATCTTCTGAACAATATCTGTGGTGATCTCTGGTCTCCACACATATGCACACATCTTCTCACATGCATCCCACAAACACACACATATACACGTGACTGTTTGGCTTATTTGTGCAGTTATTTTTGTTATTGTTTCTCAGCTCCTCATAAATCTGTTACCTACACATGTTAAAATTATTGGGATGTGGAGGGGCAGGCTGCATTTTACTGCTTCCCGTTTTGTCCTACTAACTGACTTCATTGGCTCTCTGTGGTCTTAGGACTGAGTCTTGCTTTTGCCTTTATGAAAATGTTTTCATGGTGAACTTGTGAAATGGCTCATTGCAAGTCAGAGAAATTGAGTTCAGTCCTTAGAAGCCACAGTGGAAGTGAAGAACTGAGTCCTGGGTGTTGTCCTCTGATACATATTCGCCTTTTAGTTTTTCTTTTTCTTTTCTGTGCATTGGTGTTTGGCCTGCATGTGTGTCTGTGTGATGTTGACAGATCTTGGATTTGCAGACAGTTGTGAGCTGCCATGTGGTTGATGGCAATTGAAAACTCGTCCTCTGGAAGAACAGTCAATGGGAGGGAGGATAGGATTGGGAGGAAATGAGGGAAGGGGCTGCAGCTGGGATATAAAGTGAAAAAACCTAATTAATCTAAAAATATGTTTTCAAAACAAAGAAAGGTTAAAAGCCTTACTCATCAGGTGCTCTATAATATTACCAGTAGCATTGTGTTACTTCTCAATAGACTGTTATTGACTCAAGAATTGGGGATCAAGCCAGGCACAGTGCCACATGCCTGTAATCCCAGCACTGGAGGTGGCAGAGGTAAGTGGATCTCTGAGTTCGAGGCCAGCCTGGTCTACAAAGTGAATCCAGGACACCCAAGGCTCCAAAGAGAAAGCCTGTCTTTAAAAAAAACCAACAAACAAACCAAAATAATTGTGGATTAGTCTTTATTCACAAATGATAAGAATATATCAAATAGGAGAATTATAAATTCTTGATGAGATTTGCCTATTAATGTAGTTTATTTTATAGTATGCCATCATAAAAATATCCCCAGTTTAAAAAGTGGTCTGTTTTGCAAAAGAATGTATAAGAATGTTACAAATTATGTGCAGATTTAGATCCAATAAAATTAAGATCATTTTCTCATGTGCTTCCAATCCAGAATAACTGAAAATTATAGCCTTAAGTTTCTCTAGTTTATGAAATGGAGAGTTGATTCATTAGTTCTTGCAGAGGATCTGGGTTCGATTCCCAGCACCCACAAGACAACCTCACAATAGCCTATAAGAACTGCAGTTCCAAAGAATCAAACATGTTCTTCTGGCCTTTAGGCAGCAGCCACAGAGGTGGAATACATACATGCAGACATTCATTCACTCACACATGAAAAAAATATTTTTAAAATATCTTTAAAAAGTTAACAGCCACGGCCCATACTCATTGTGTTCAGAGTCTGAATTTTTTTATTATTAATTACAGTTTATTCATTTGTATCCCAGCTATATCCTCCTCCCTCATCCCCTACCAATCCCACTCTCTCTCCCTCATCTCCTCTCATATCCCTCCCCATGTCCACTGATAGAAGAGGTCCTCCTCCCCTTCCATCTTGTAGCCTATCAGGTTTCCTCAGGAGTGGCTGCAATGTCTTCCTCTGTGGCCTGGTAAGGAGACTCCAGAGCCAGCCACTGAGTTCATGTCAGAGATATTTCCTGTTTCCATTATTAGGGAACCCACTTGGAGACTGAGTTGCCATGGGCTAAATCTGTGCAGGGCTACTAGGTTATCTCCATGCCTGGTCCTTAGTTGGAGTATCAGTCTCAGAAATGACTCTTTGCCCAGATTTTTTGGTTATGTTGCTCTCCTTGTGGAGCTCCTGTCCTCTCCAGGTATTTCTCCAATAAAAGGCTCCTTATCTTTCAATACAATAATAATTATGAAATTATGAAAACTCTTAGGTAAAATATAAATGTGCAACGTCCAGTCCCTGTGTATTTAGCAACTCAGGAGAAAGTCATTTCCTAATTCCATCATGATGTCATAATACCATTATGATATCATAATATGATAGTGATGTCATAATTCCATGGTGATGACATAGTCCCTTTATGATTTCATATTCTATTATGATGTCATAATTCCATTCTGATATCATCATAACATAATTCCATAGTGAAGTCGTAATCTTTCTATGAAATCACAATGTTATTGTGATTCAAAATATCATAATTCCATAATGATGTCATAATTCCTTTCTGTTGCCAAAATTCCATTGAGATGTCATTATTCCATTATGATGTCATAATCCCATTATGCTGTCATAATCCCATGATGCTGTCATAATTAAAAAAATAATGCATATGTGAAGTCAGAATAGCCTTGTGATATCGTAGAATCTATAAGGTTATCATGAGAGAATAAGATGTCATAATATCATTATAATGAAATGATAACTTCATAATTTTATTATGAAAACATTCCATTATGATGTCAAAATTCCATTCGGATGTCATAATACCATTACGATGTCGTAATTCCATTATGATATCATACTTGCGATGTCACCATGGTAGCTTTGTGAAGTCACAATGTATTTGTGATGTGCGAATTGTACCATTGTGAAGTCATAATGCCATTGTGATTACATCATAGTACCATTGTGATGTCATAGTACATTTGGAATATCACAATACTACCGTTGTGATGTCACAATTAAAATGTAATGTCATTATTCTCTATTGATGTCAAAATCAAACCATTTTGATGTCACGATAATGTCATACTAGCACCATTGTTATGTCATAACACCCTTCCGATATCACAATAGCAGCATTGTGATGTCATAATAGTACCATTGTTATATCTCAAGTCAATGGTAATGTCAGAATTCTCTAGTATTGTCACAAACACAAAATTGTGCTGTCACAAAAGATCGTGATGTCCTACTTGTGCCACTGTTATGTCATAATACCCTTACTCTGTTATGTCATAATACCCTTATGATGTCCCAATAGTAGCATTGTGATGTCCCAATACCTTTGTCTATATTGTGATGTCATAATGCCATTATGACTACACAATTGTAAATTTTGATATCAAAATACAATTGTGATGTCACAATAGTACTATTGTGATGTAACCATTCAATTGTAATGTCATAATTTTCCAGGGATGTCACCATGAAACCAGTGTGATGTCACAATGAGATTGTGATGTCCTCCTAGAACCATTGTGATGTCATAATATCCTTGCAATATCTCAATAGTAGCATTGTGTTCTCACAGTGTGTTTCTGATATCCCAATGGTACCATTGTGATGTCATCATGCCATTATGACTAAAGAATATTACCATTGTGATATTATAGTACAATTGTTATGTCACAATAATACCATTGTGATGTCACCAGTCAATTATAATGTTATAATTCTCAATTGTCACAATCGAACCATTGTGGTGTCACAATACGATCGTGGTGTCCTACTAGTACCATTGTTATGTCATAATAAACTTACGATATCACAATAGTAATATTACGATGTCACAATGTCTTTGTTTTATACTTATAGTACCATTGTGATGTCATAATACCATTGTGACGAATGAATAGTACAATTGTTATGTCACAGTACAATTTGGATGTCACAATAGTACCATTGGAATGTCACAATAGGATTGTAATGTCATAATTATCCAGGGATGTCACAATCACACAGTTATCATGTCACAATACGAATGTGATGTCGCACTAGTACTGTTGTTATGTCATGATACACTAGCGATGTCACAATAGTAGAATTGTGAAGTCACAATATCCTTGTGATATCCTAATAAGACCATTGTGATGTCATAATGCCATTGAAACTAGAGAAGAGTTCTATTGTGATGTCATAGTAAAGAATTGATGTCACGATAGTACCATTGTGATGTAACGATTGAATTGTAATGTCATAATTCTCTAGTGAAGTCACAATCGAACCATTGTGATGTCACAACATGATTGTGATGTCCTACTAGTAACATTGTGATGTCACAACATGATTGTGATGTCTCACTGATAACGTTGTGATTCTCACAATATTATTGTGCTGTCCTACTAGTACAGTTGTGATGTCATAATTCACTTCTGATATCACAATAGAAGCATTGTGATGTCACAATTCAATTGTAATGTCATAATTCTCTGGTCATGTCACAATCGAACCATTGATATGTCACAATACAATTGTATCATCCTACCAGTGCCATTGAGATGTCGTAATATACTTGCTATGTCATAACAGTAGCATGGTGACGTCACAATATCTTTGTGATATCCCAGTGGTACCTTTGTCATATTAGAATGCCATTGTGACTAGAGAATAGTTCCATTGTGATGTCATAGTACAATTGTGATGTCATAAGACTACCATTGTGATGTCCCAATTCAATTAAATGTCATAGTACTAGAGTGATGTAAGAAGCGAACCTTTGTGAAGTCACAATACGTTTGTGATGTCCTACTAGTACCATTATGATGTAATAATCCTCTTGCGATTTCACAATATTTGCATTGTGGTGTCACAATGTCTTTGTGATATCCTAATAGTACCATTGTGATGTCACAATGTCTTTGTGATTTCCCAATAGTACCTTTCTCATATCAGAATTCGATTTTGACTAGAGAATTGTAACATTGTGATGTCATATTACAATTGTGATGTCACAATACTACCATTGTCATGTCACAAGTCACAAGTCAAATGTAATGTCCTAATTCCCTACTAGTACCCTTGTGGTGTCCTACTAGTACGATTGCGGTGTACAACTAGTAACATATTGATGTCAAAATATCATTGTGATACTTCACTAGTAGAGTTGTGATTTCACGGTATGATTTTGACGCCCTGCTTGTAGAGTTGTGATGTCATAATTTCCTTGTGAGGTAACAATAGTAGCATTGTGATGTCACATTGTATTTGTGATATCCTAATATTACCATTGTGATGTAATAATGCCAGTGTTACTAGAGAAGAATACAATTGTGATGTCATAGTACAATTGTTTTTCACAATAGTACCATTGTGATGTCACAATTCAATTGTAATATCATAATTCTCTAGTGATGCCACAAGCAAACAATTGTGATGTCACAATACAATTGTGATGTTCTACTAGTACCATTGAGATATTATAATACCCTTGTGATGTCACAATAGTAGCATTGTGATGTCATATTTTCTTTGTGATATCCTACTAGTACTATTGTGATGTCATAATACACTATCAATTTTACAATAGTAGCTTTTATACTTCACAATATCTTTGTGATATCCTAATAGTACCACTGTGATGTCATATTGCAATTGGGCCTAGAGAATAGTACCACTGTGTTGTCATAGTACAATTGTGATGTCACAATAGTACCTTTGACTACCATTGTGATGTCACAATTCAATTGTAATGTCATAATTTTCTACTGATGTCACAGTCGATCCATTGTGACGTCACAGTATGATTTTTATGCCTAATAGTACCATTGAGATGTCACAATTCAATAGTAACATCATAATTCCCTAGTGGTATCACAATAGAAATATTGTGATGTCACAATATGATTGCGGTGTCCTGTAAGTAACATTGTGGTGTCACAATATGATTGTGTTATCGTACAAGTAACATTATAATGTCACAATACCATTGTGCTATCGTAGTAGTACAATTGTGATGTCATAATTCCCTTGTGATGTCATCATAGTAGCATTGTGATGTCTCAATGTCTCTGTGATTTCATAATATTACCATTGTGATATAAGAATGCCATTGTGACTAGAGAAGAGTACCATTGTGATATCATAGTACAATTGTCATTTCACAATACGATTGTGATGACTTACTAGTAAGATTGTGATGTCACAATAGCAGCATTGTGATATCACCATGTCTCTGTGATATTCTAATGGTACCATCGTGATGTCATATTGCCACTGTGACTAGAGTACAGTACCAATGTGATGTCAATGTACAAATGTGATGTCACAATAGTAGCATTATCTATTGATGTCACAGTCGTACCATTGTGATGTCACAATATGATATTGACATCCTACTAGAACCATTGTGATCTCATAATACCCTTGTGCTGTCACAATAGTAACATTCTGTCATTATATCTTTGTGATACCCTAATAGTACCATTGTCATGTCATTGTGCCCTGAGAATAGTACCATTATGATGTCAAAGTACAATTGTAATGTCACAATAGTACCATTTTGATGTCATGATTCCATTGTAATGTCATAATTCTTTTGTGAAGTCACAATCAAACCCTTGTGATGTCACAATATGACCACGTTATCCTATTTGTTCCATTGTGATGTCATAATACCCTTTCAATGTCACATTAGTAGCATTGTGAATTCACAATATCGTTGTGATATCCTAATAGTACTATTGTAATGTCATAATGCCATTGCGACTTGAGAATAGTATCATTGTGATGTCATAGTATGATTGTGATGGGACAATAGTACCATTGTGATGTGCAAATTCAATTGTAATGTCATGATTCTCTAGGTATGTCACAATCACAGCATTGTGATGTCGAAATATGATTGCGATATCCTACTAGTACCATTGTGATGTGATAATACAATAACGATATCACAATAGTAGCTTTTTGAAGTCACAATGTTTTTTTGATATCCTAATAGAACCGTTGTGATATCATAATGCCATTGGACTGGACAGTAGTACCATTGTGACATCATAGTACAATTGTGACATCGTAGTAGTAACATTGTGATGTCACAATACCATTGTGATCTCTTACTAGTACCATTGTAATGTCCCAATTTCCTTGTGATGTCACAATAGAAACATTGTGGTGTCATAATGTCTTTGTGATGTCCTAATAGTACCATTGTATAGTCTTAATGCCATTATGACTAGAGAATAGTACCATTGTGATATCAAAGTACAATTGTGATGTCATATTGCGGCCATTGTGATGTCACAAGTCAAATGTAATGTCATAATTCTCTAGTAATGTCACAATTGAACCATTGTGATATCACAGTACGATTATGGCATCCTACTAGTAATATTATGATGTCATAATATGACTTAGATTTCCTAAAAGTAAATTCGTAATATCACAATACCATTGTGCTGTCTTGGTAATACAATTTTAATGCCATACTTCCCTTGTGATGTCACAATAGTAGCATTGTGATGTCACAATGTTGTTGTGATAACCTAATAATACCATTGTAATTTCATAATTCATTTCTGATGTCACAATTGTACCATTGTGATGTCACCATTTAATTGTAATGTCATAATTCTCTAGAGAAGTCACAATCAAACCATTATGATGTCACAATACGAATGTGATGTCCTGCTGGTACCATTGTGATTTCAGTCTTCCCTTGCGATGACAAAATAGTAGCCTTTTGAAGTTATAATATCTTTGTGATATCCTAGTAGTGCCACACAAACTCCAATATCGTCTGTGTAGCATGACAATGGTTGTGCTGCTAGATGGGAGATACGTTTCCCTCAGAAATAGGCTCCCTGGAGGGCTCTGGCAAAGTGTTGCCCCTGGCCACCTAAGCCAAAAAGACATATTCCGAGATTCCTATGGTTCCTTGGTTGCGGGGTTGGATTAATGAGGTTTTTGTTGTTTCTCTATGATTCTTGGAATAGCACAATTAACTATTCAAGGAAACACATTTCTGATAGATTATTAAAAGCTTTAGCAAGAATAGAGTGGAAGAAAAATAAAATCTTAGGAGAAGTAATGAAACAGATTCAGTATCAGGAATTGCTTGTGGAAAATGCAGACATTATAGGTAACGAAAGAGCAAGAGCTTTAGGTCTTTCTAAGGAAAATATTTCATGAGGATCTGTCAAGATAAATGCTCTGGGTATTCTCACTGCAGTCATTCATGGCAGGAAGCATTACAAGATTAGGGGAAAATAGCGGGCTCCTCCTTTAGGGAGAGATAGCATGGGAACAGTACAAAACTACTGCCAAACCATTACCATACACAGGTGTTTATGATGAAGCAGGAAGAAGATGGGTAAACATAGGCGGTCAGAAGGTTTTATATTATACTATGTTTTATGGACAGACTGGCTCGAGCTCGTCCCCCTTGGTGCCTTATCTCTAAGGAGGATAATAAATCTTTAGCAAGACAAATGGGAGGAGACCCCCTTGGTGCCTTATCTCTAAGGAGGATCGTAAATCTTTAGCCGACTTGGCTTGGAGAACCATAACAGCCCCTGGCTTAGTTAGTAACAATAAAACTACATAAATAACCACGAGTTTGAGGTTTTATGTCCTTTGTTGGCTTTAATTAAAAGCTTTTAGGCCAAGATTTCTTGTGGGCACTGGTTACACTTTCGAGTTAAAATGTAAACTTTGTATTGTTGGTAAAAGTGTAAATGATCCGGGAAGTATGCTAACTTCAAGGTGTTTCTTTATGTAATCACTATAAAAGTGTAACCTTGACTTAAGTAAATTGCAGCAGATTCAAAGCCTTCTTGGTGTTGTGTCTGTCTGTCATCACCGAACCCGTGCCTTCCTGAATATCCAAATCCCTGATTCTACCACGGTTGTGGGACCCGGCGGGGTTGGTCAGTGGCATTGTAGTACCACTGTAATGCCATTATGCCATTGTCACTAGAGAATAGTACCATTATGATGTCATACTACAACTGTGATGGCACAATAGTACCATTGTGATGTCACAATTACCACTGTGATGTCATTATGCCATTGTCACAAGAGAATAGTGCCATTATGATGTCATAGTACAACTGTGATGGCACAATAGTACCATTGTGATGTCACAATTCAATTATAATGTCATAATTCTCTCATAATGTCACAACCACACTATTCCGATGTCAGAATAGGACTGTGATGTCTTACAAATATGATTGTGATGTCATAATTCCCTTACAATGTCACAATATTATCATTGTGATATCACAATAGTAGCATTGTGATGTCACAATGTTATTGTGATAACTTAATAATACCATTCAATTGTACCATTGTGATGTCATGATGCCTTTGTGACTAGGAAATAGTACCATTGTGATGTCATAGTACAATTATGATGTCATAATAGTACCACTATGATGGCACAGTCAATTGTAATCTCATAATTCTCTAGTGATGTCACAATTGAATCATTGTGATGTCACAGTATTATAATTATGATGTCCTTCTAGTACCATTGTGATGTCATAATATCCTTGTGATGTCACAATGTATTTGTGATATCTTAATAGAACCATTTTGATATCACAATGCCATTGTGAGTGGAGAATTGTAATATTGTGATGTCATTAATATTGTGATGTCATAGTACAATTCAGATGTCACAATGCTACTACTGTGATGTAACAATTCAATTGTAATGTCATAATTCTCTAGTCATTTCACAATTGAACTATTGTGATGTCACAATATGATTGTGATGTCCCACTAATACCATTGTGATATCATAATACACTTGTGATGTCACAATAGTAGCATTGTGATGCTTCAATGTCTTTCTGATATCCTAATTATACCAGTTTGATGCAATAATGCCATTGTGACTAGCGAATATTACCATTGTGATATCATAGTACAATTGTGATGTGACAATACTACCATTGTCATGTCAGAAGTCAATTGCAATGTCATTATTCCTATTAAAGTCACAATCCCTCCATTGTGATGTCACAATGATTTTGATGTCCTACCAGTACTGATGAGATGCCACATTTCAATACTATTGTCATAATTCCCTAGTGGTGGACGAATAGAAATATTGTGATGTCACAATATGATTGTGGTGTCCTACGAGTAACATTGTGATGTCACAATACTATTGTGATACTCTACTAGTAGAGTTGTGATGTCACAATAAGATTATATCGTCCTGCTGGTAGTTATGATATCATAATGCTTTGTGATGGAACAATAGTAGCATTGTGATGTCACAATGTATTTGTGATATCCTAATAGTACCATTGTGATGTAATAATGCCATTGTGACTAGAGAAGAATACCATTGTGATGTCATAGTACAATTGTTTTGTCACAATACTACCATTGTGATGTCACAATTTAATTGTAATGTCATAATTCTCTAGTGATGTCCCAATCGAACAATTATGATGTCACAATCTGATTGTGATGTTCTACTAGTACCATTGTGATGTCATAATACCCTTGCGATGTCTCAATAGTAGCATTGTGATGTCATATTGTCTTTGTGATATCCTAATAGTACCATTGTGATGTCATAATGCCACTGATAGTACCATTGTTATGTCATAGTACAATTGGGATGTCACAATACTACCATTGTGATGTCACAAGTCAATTGTAATGCCATAATTCCCTCGTAATGATACAATCACACCATCGCAATATCACGATAAGATTTTGTTGCCCTACATGTACCGTTGAGATGTAACAGGTCAATAGTAACGTCACAATTCCTGAGTGGTGGCCCAATAAAAATATTGTGATGTCACAAATTGACTGTGGTGTCCACTTGTAAGGTTGTGATGTCAAAATACGATTGTGATACTCTACTAGTACCATTGTGATGTCACAATGGGATTGTGGAGTCCTACTAGAATCATTGTGATGTCATGATACCCATGTGATACCACAGTAGTAGCATTATGATGTCACAATGTCTTTCTGATTTCCTAATAGTACCATTGTGATATCATAATGCCATTGTGAGTACAGAATGGAGCATTTGTGATGTCAAAATAGTACCATGGTAATTTCACAAGTCAATTGTAATGTCATACTTCCTTAGTAGTGTCACAATCATACCATTGTGATGTCACATTATGATTGTGATATCCTACTAGTACCATTGTGATGACATAATACCCTATCAATTTCACAATAGTAGCTTTTTTGACGTCACAATATCTTTGTGATATCCTAATAGTACCATTGTGATGTGATATTGCCATTGTGACTAGAGAATAGTACCACTTTGATGTCAAAGTACAATTGTCATGTCACAATATTATCATTGTGATGTCACAATATGATTGTGATGTCTTACTAGTATGATTATGATGTTACAATAGTAGCATTGTGATATCACAATGTCTCAGTATTATACCATCATGATGTCATATTGCCATTGTGACTAGAGTACAGACCAATGTGATGTCAACGTACAATTGTGATGTCACAATAGTAGCATTATCTAGTGATGTCACAATCAAACCATTGTGGTGTCCCAATTCAATTGTAATGTCATAATTTTCTACTGATGTCACAGTTGATCCATTGTGATGTCACGATACGAATTTGGTGTCCTACTACTACGATTGTGATGTCATATTTCCATTGTGATGTCACAGTAGCTACTTTATTATATCCTAATAGTACCATCGTGATGTTATATTGCCATTGTGACTAGACTACAGTACCATTGTGATGTCACAACTAAGATTGTAATATCATAATTCTCTAGTGATGTCACATAAGATTGGGATGTCCTACTAGTACCATTGTGATTTCATAATTCCCTTGTGATATCACAGTAGTAGCATTATAAGGTCACAGTGTCTCTGTGATATCCTAATAATATCATAGTGATATCAGAATGCAATTGTGACTAGAGACTAGTACCATTTAGATGTTATAGTACAATTGGGACATCACAATAGTACCATTGTGATTTCACAATTCAACTGTATTGTCATAATTCTCTTGTTATGTCACAATCAAACCATTGTGATGTCACAATATGATTGTGTTATCCTACTTGTATCATATTGGTGTCATAATACCTTTGTGATGTCACAATAGTACATTATGATGTCACAATGTCTTTGTGATATCCTAACAGTTCCATTGTAATGTCATAATGCCATTGTTACTAGAGAATAGTATCATTGTGATGTCATAGTACAATTGTGATGGCACAATAGTACCATTGTACTGTTACAATTCAATTGTAATCTCATAATCCTCTACTAATGTCACAGTTATACCATTGTGATGTCACAATGCAATTGTGATTTCCTACTAGGACCATTGTGATGTCATAATTCCCTTGTGATGTCACAATAATAGCATTGTGATGTCACAATATCTTTTTGATATCCTAATAGTACCATTCTGATCTCATAATGGAATTGTGACAAAAGAATAGTACCATTGTGATGTCACAATAGTACCATTGTGAAGTCAATATTCGATTGTAATGTCATAATTGACTAGTGATGTCACAACTGAACAATTGTCATTTCACTATATGATTGTGATGTCCCACTAGTACCATTGTGATGTCATAAAACCTTTGCAATGTCACAATAGAAGCATTTTGATGGCACAATAACTTTGTGATATCCTAATATGATATCATAATGCCATTGTGACTTGAGAAAAGTACCATTGTGATGTCATAGTACAATTGCCATGTCACAACACTATAATTGTGATGGCACAAGTCAATTGTAACAACATAATTCTCTAGTAATGTCACAATCACACCCCTGTGATGTCACAATACTATTTTGATGCCCCACTAGTACTATTGAGATGACACAATTCAATAGTAACTTCTTAATTCCCTAGTTGTGGCCCAATAGATATATTGTGCTGTCACAATGCGATTGTGGTCTCCTCCTAGTAACATTGTGATGTCACAATATGATTATCATACCCGAAAAGTAATTTGCAATGTCACAATATCAATGTGCTATCCTGGTAGAACAATTGTAATGTCATAATTCTCTTGTGATGTCACAATGTCTTTGTGATATCCTAATAGTACCATTGTGATGCCATAATGCCATTGTGACTAGAGAACAGTCTCACTGTGATGTCATAGTACAATTGTGATGTTACAATATTACCATTGTAATGTCACAATTCAATTGTAATGTCGTAATTCTTTAGTGATACAAAATCGAACCATTGTGATGTCACAGTAAGACTGTGATGTCCTACTAGTACCATTGTGATGTCGTAATTCCCTTCTGACATCACAATAGTAGCATTGTGATGTCACAATGTCTTTACGAAATCTTAATAATACCATTGTGATGTCATAATGCCATTGTGACCAGAGAAAATTACCATTGTGATGTCATAGTACAATTTTGATGTCACAATAGTACCATTGTGATGTCACAACTCAATTGTGATATCATAATTCTCTAATGATGTCACAATCGCACCATTGTGATGTCACAATCGCACCATTGTGATGTCACAATACAATTTTGAAGTCCTACTGGTACCGTTGAGATGTCCAAATTAAATAGGAACATCATAATTCCCTAATGGTGGCCCATTAGAAATATTGTGGTGTCTTATTAGTAACATTGTGATGTCACAATATGATTGTGATATTCTAAAGTAACAATGTAATGCTACAATACCATTGTGCTGTCTTGTTAGTACTATTTTGATGTCATAATTCCCTTGTGATGTCACAATAGTAGCATTGTGATGACACATTGTCTTTGTGATATCCTAACAATACCACTGTGATGTCATAATGCCATTGTGACTAGATAATTGTACCATCCTCTCGCCTCATCCTTCCTGCCTTTTTCCCTCTTCCCTCATCCCTCCTTCATCATCCCTTCTACCTCATTCTTCCTATCTCATCCCTACCTTGTCTTTTATCTTCTCTCATACCTCCTGCCTCCTCCCTTCTCCCTCATCCCTTTTTCCTCATCTCATCCATACTCCCTCATCCATCATCCCTACTCCCTAATCTCTCATCCCTCCTCCCTGCTTTCTCTTCCCTTCTCCCTTTCCCTCTTCCTTCCTTCATCTTCCATCCACCCACTTTCCTCCTCCCTTCTCCCTCCTCCCTCCACCTTTCTCCTTCCTCTCTGCTCCCTCTTTCCTACTCCCTCATCCCACCTTTTGATCTCTTCTCCCTCCTCCCTCATCTCTTCTCTCATTTCCCTCCTCCCTCAAACCTCCTTCCTCCATCATCTCACCTCCCTTCATCCTCCTGCTTTATCTCTTCTCCCTCTTCCCATCTCCCTCATCTTCACCCTCATCCATACCACCTCACACCTCTTCCCTCATCCCTTCTGCATTTTCCCTCTTTCCTCATCTCTCCTTCATCTCTCATCCATACTCTCACATCCTTCATACCACTTCCCTCATCTCTCCTCCCTCCTCCTTCACTCCTCACTCATCCCTCCTTTTTCATCACTCCTTCCTCATACCTCCTCCCTCATACCTCCACCCTCATCAATTTTCCTTCATCCCTCCTTCATCAGCTCTCCTCCCTCCTTCCTCATCCTTCATTCCTCCTCCATCATCTTTCCTGCTTCATCCTTCTCTCATCTATCCTCCCTCATCCTTTATCTCTCCACCCTCACATTGCCTCCCTCTTCCCTCCTCCATCATCCTTCCTCCATCTTACCTCCTACTTCCTCCCTCATCACTCCAACCTCATCCTTTCTCCCTACTCCGTCCTTGCTATTCCCTGCTCCATATTCCCTCCATCTTCCTCCCTTGTCTCTCCTCTCTCCTTCCTCCCTCCTCCCTCTTCCCTTCTCCCTCATCCCTCCACTTTCTCTCCTCCCTCACCATCTGACCTCATCCCTCCTCCCTCATCTCACCTCCCACATCCTTCCGCCCTCATCTCACCTCCTACATCCCTCCTCCCTCAACCCTCCTTCCTCATTATTCCAGCCTTATCCCTCCTCCCAAATCACTCATCCCTCATCTCTTATCATACAGCCATCATCTTTCCTCCTTACTCCCTTCTCCCTGAACCCTCCTTTCTCATCACTGCTCCATCATTCCTCCACCCTTATTCCTCCTCCCAAATCCCTCCTCCCTAATCTTTCCTCCCACATCCCTTCTCCCTTATCCCTCCTCCCTCCTCTTTCATCCTTCCTCCCTCATCACTTCTCCCTCCTACCTCATTTCTCCTCCCTCATCCTTCAGACCTCATCCATCCTCCTTCCTACCTCATCTCTCCTCCGTCATACCTCCTCCCTCATCCTTCCTTCCTCGTCCCTCACCCATACTCCCTCATCCATCATCCCCTCCCACATCTCTCCTCCTTCAACCCAACTCCCTCCTTCCTCCTCTCTCCTTCTTCCTCTCGCTTCCCTCCTTACTCATACCTCCTCCCTCAACTCTCCTCCCTCATTCTTACAACCTCATCCTTCCTCCATTATCTCTTCTCCCTCACCTCTACTATTTCATCTCATCTCTATTCCATCATCCCTCTTCCGTCTCCACTATTCCATCATCCTTCATCTCTCATTCCTCCTCCTGTTTCCTTCTTACCTTCTCCTTCCTCCCTCCATCATCATCACTCCTCTCTGCTCCTTCATCCTACCTCCCTCATCCCTCCACCCTCACCCCTCCTAATCCATTCTCCCTCAGCTTTTCTCCCTCATACCTCCTCCTTAATCCCTCTTCTCTCATTCTTCCCTCCTCTCTTCTCCCTAATTCCTCCTTCCTACTACCTCTTCCCTCATCCCTCATCCATCATCTATCCACACTCACTCCTCCTACCTCATCTCTCCTCCCTCTTCTCCCCTTCCTCATCCTTCCTCCCTCATCCCTCCTCCATCCCCCTTCCTCCCTCATCTCTGCTCCCTCCTCCCTCCTCCCCATTCATTCTCCCTTGTTCTACCTCCAACCTTCCACAATCCTCCTCCCTCATTCTTCCTCCCTTTTCAGTCTTCCCTCATCCCTTCTTTTTAATCCTCTCTCATTCCTCTCCCACACCCCTTCTCCTTTATCTCTCCTCCCTTCATCTTCTTCCTTTATACTTTTACCCTCCTCCCTCCATCATCACTCAACTTCCTCCACGCTCACTCTTACCTCTTGCCTCATACCTTTCCTTCCTCCCTCATGTCTTCCTCATCATCCTACAACTTCATCCCTCCTAACTCATCCTTACTCCCTCATCTCTGCCCATCATACCTCCTCCCTACCCCTCTTCCCTCACCCCTTCTTCTTCCTCATGAATCCCTCCTCCCTCTTCCCTCATCCCTCATCCATCTTCCATCCACACACATCCCTACCTCTTCTCCCCCTCCTCTCACCTTCCTCTTCCCTCCTCCCTCATCCTTCATCCCTCCTCCCTCATCTTTTCTCCCATGTCCCTCATCCCACATTCATTGTCCCTCATCCCTCTTCCAACCTCCAACAATCCTCCCCTCATCCCTCCTCACTCATCCCTCATCTCGCCCCCTTCACTTTCCTGCTTTATCTCTTCACCTTCTTCCCTTGACCATCATCCCTCACCCTCCTCCAGGTTCACTCAAACCTTTTGCCTCATACCTCCTGCCTTTTCCTTCCTCCCTCATCCCTTCATCATCCCTACAACCTGATCCCTATCTCATCCCTCCTCCATCAACTCTCCTCCATCATACCTGCTCACTCATCCCACCTCCCTCATTCCTCCATCCTCATCCCTCATCCACACTCCCTCATCTCTCCTCCCTCATCCCTACTCAATCATCCCTACTCCTTCATGTCTGCTCCCTCAACCCTCCTCACTCATCCATCCTCCCTGATTTCTCCTTCCTCATATCAATTCCATCATCCTTACCCCTCCATCTCACTTCTCTCTTCCCTCCTCCCTCTTCTCTCTTCCCACCTCCCTCCTACCAACCCATCTTCCCTCATCCATTTTCCCTCCTCCCTCACCTTTCCTCCCTCATCCTTCTTCCATCATCTCTCCACCCTTATCCCTCTTCCTTCCTCCATACTCCATACTCCCTCTTCCCTCCTTCCCACATATCTCCTCCTTCAACTCACCTCTATCATTCTTCCAACTTCATCCTCCCTCCATTATCCCTTCTCCCTTTTCCCTACTCCTTCATCTATCCTGCCTCATTCTTCCTCACTCAACCATCCTCCCTCATTTCTCCTCCTTCATCTGTATTCCATCATCTGTCCTCCCTTTTCTCTCCTCCCTCATCCATCCTCACTCCTCTCATCAATTCTTCCTCCTCCCTCATCTCTCCACCCTCCTCCTTCTTCCCCATCCTTCAAGAATGTCCCCACCTACATCATCCATTCCCCATAATCCCTCCTCCTTCATCACTCCTCCCTAATTCCTCCTCCATTATCTGCCCACACCAATCACTCTTCCATACTCCCTCTTTCTTCCTCCCTCCTCCATTATCCCTGATACCTTTTCCCTCCTCCCTTCTCCCAACTTCTTCCTTTCTCATGAATCCTCCTCCCTCCTCCCATTGCCATCTTCCCTCCTTTCTGCTCCCTCATTGTTCCTCCTGCATCCGTCCTCCATCGTACTTCCAACTTCATTCCTCCTCATCCCTCCTCCCTCACCTGTCCTCCCTCATTCTTCCTCCCTCATCCCCTTCACACCTCCTCCCTCTTCCCTCCTCCTCATCTTTCCTCCCTCCTCCATTATCCCTCTTCCCTCCTCCCTTATGCCACATCCTTTATCTCTCCTCCCTCTTCCCTACTTCCTCATCCCTCTTCCCTCCTCTCTCCTCCCTTCTCCCTCCCTATTTCCTTATCCTTCTTCCCTCCTCTGTCTTCCCTTCTCTCTCATTCCTCTTCCCTCATCTCTCCTCCATCATCTGTCTTCCATCATACCTCCACCCTCATCACTCCATATCTCTCTGCTTCATCAGTCCTCACTCATGCTTCCTCCCAAATCCCTCTTCCCTCATCCTTTATCCATCATCCATCCACCCTCACCCTTCCTTCCTCTTCTCTCCTCCCTCCTCTCTTCTTCCTCATTCCTCTTCCCTCCTCCCTCATCCTTCCTCTCTCATCCCTCATCCTTTCTCCCTCCTTCCCCACCCCTTCTCTCTTTTCCCTCCTCCCACAGCCTTCCTCCCACAGCCCTCCTTCATCATCTATCCTCGCTTCATCCTCCTACTTTACACCTTCTCCTTCCTCACTCCTCCCTCATCCCTGACCCTTAACTATGCTCTCTCACTCTTCTTCCCTTCTCCCTTCTGCATTTTCCCTCCTCCCTCATCCCGACTTCATTATTCCTCCAACCTCATCCCTCCTATCTCATCACTCCTCTGTCATCCTCCTTCAGTCATCCATCCTACCTAATCCCTCCTCCATCCTCCTTCATTCCTCCTCCTTCAGCAGCCCACCCTCATCACTCCTCCATACTCCCTCTTTTATCCTCCCTCCTCTGTCCTCCCTGGTCTCTCTTCCCTCCTCCCTCATCCATCCTCCCACTTCCCTCCTCTCTTTTCCCTACTCCCCCCACCATCCTCGCTCCTCTCTGCCCCCTCAATGGTCCTTCCTCATCCCTCATTCTTCTTCCTTCCTCTCTCATCTTTCTTCCTCCTTCCTCCCCATCCCTCCAGAATCTTCCCTCCTACGTCATCCATTCTCCATAATCCCTCTTCCTCCAATCCTCATATTTCATCCCTCCTCCATCATCCCTTCTCCCTCATCCCTATACCCTCATCCCTCATCCATCATCCATCCACCCTCACCCATCCTACCTCTTCTCTCTTTTGTCCTCTCCTTCCTCCTTCCTCATTCCTCCTCCCTTCTCCCTCATCCCTTCTCCCTGATCTCTCCTCCATTCTCCCTCCTTCCTCATCCATTCTCTTTTTCCTCCTCCGACAACCCTCCTCCCACATCCCTCCTCTGTGATTTCTCCTTCCTTCACTCTTCTACTTTATTCCTTCTCCTCCCTCATCTCTCAACCATACTCCTCATACAACCATACTCCCTCATCCCTTCTGCATTTTCCCTCCTCCCTCATCCCAACTTCATAATTCCTCCAACCTCATCCCTCCTATCTCATCACTCCCTCATCTCTCCTCCACCTTACCTCCTCCCTCCTCCCTTCTCCCTCATGCCTCCTTCCTCATCCCTCATCTAGACTCTTTAATCCATCATCCCTCCTCCCTCATCTCTCCTGCCTCATCACTCTTCCCTCATTGCTCCTCCCTCATTCCTCCACCCTCCTCAATTTTTCCTCATCCTTCCTCCCTCATCTCTCCTTGCTCATCCGTCACCCCTCATTCCTTCTCCATATTCCCTCCTCCCTCATCCCTCCTCCATCACCCCTCATCCCTCTTGCCTCCACCCACATTTCTACTCCCTCATCACTCCTCCCTCATCTCTCCTCTCTCATCCCTACTCCATCATTCCTCCTCCCTCATTCAACCTCCCTCATCCCTCCTCTCTCATCACCCTTCCCTCATCACTCCTCCATTCCTCAACCCTCATCACTTTTCCTTCATTCCTGCTCCCACATCTCTCCTCTCTACTCCCTCATCCCTCATTCCTCATCCATCATCTCTCGTCCATCATCTCTCCTTTCTCATCCATACTCCCTCATCCCTTATCTCTCCAGCCTCATCTCTCTTCCCTCATTTGTCCACCCTCTTCCTTCCCCCTCATCTCTTCCCTCCCATCTCTCCTCCCTCATCCCTCTTACATCTCCTTCCAATTTCATCCCTCCTTTATGATCCTGCTCCCCCATTTCTCCTCCCTCATCCATCCTCACTCATCTCTCCACCCTCCTCCATCTTCTCTCCTCCCTCATTACTCCACCCACTTCTCTCCTCCCTCATCCTTGTCCCTCATCCTTCCCTTCCTCCCTTATCCCTCCTCCCTTATCCCACTTCCCTCATCCCTCATCTGTCATTTTTCATCCTCCCTCAACTCTCTTCCCACATCCAGCCTCCATCATCTCTCTTCCCTTCAACTTCTTTCTTTGTTCCTTCACTCTTCTCCCTTCTCCCAACCCCCTCACCCACATCCAAGCTCCCTATGCTTCTTGCTTCATCCCTCCTGCCTGTTTCCTCCTCCTTCCTCCCTCCTTCATCATACCTTCAACCTCATCCTTCCTATCTCTTCCCTCCTCCCTCATCTTTCCTCTATTATAACTCTTCCCTCATCCCTCCTCCCTCATCACTCCTTCATCATCTCTCATCCATACTCCCTCATCCATCATGCCTCCTCCCTCATCTCTCCTCCTACCTCCCTCTACACTAATCATTCCTCTCCATCCCTCATCTTTAATTCCTCCTCCCTCATTTCTCATCCCTCAATCCTCCCTCATCTCTCCTACTTCATCTTTCCTCCCTCATCAATACTCCTTCCTCCCTTTTTTCTCATTCCCCTCCCTTACACCTATTCCCTCTTCCCTCTGTCATATTCTTCCTTCATTCTCCCTTCTTCCTTATCCTTAATCCCTCATCCCTACTCCCCATCACTCCTTCATCATCCCTCATGCATATTCCCATATCCATCATACTAGCTCCCTCATCTCTACTCCCTCCTCTCTCCTCCTTCTTCCTTCCTCCCTCCTCCCTCATCTCACCTACCTCATTCCTCCGACTTCATCCTTCCTCCATTATCCCTCTTCCCACCCATCTCATCCCTTCTCCTTCATCACTCCGCCCTCATCTCTCCTCCTTCCTCCCTCATCTCTCCTCCCTCCTTCCTCATCTCTCCTCCATCTTCCCTCTTACCTCATCTTTCCTCCCTCATCTCTCTTCCATCTTTCCTCCCTCTTCCCTCATTTCTCATCCCTCATCATTCATCCCTCTGACCTCATATCTTCTCCCCATCTGTCCTAGCTAATCCCACATCCCTCCTCCTTCATACCTCCTCCCTCACCACTTCTCCCTTATCTCTCCTCATCCATCCTCCCTCCTCTTTTATCCCTCCTCCCTCCTCCCTCCTCCCTCATCTCCACTCCCTCCTCCCCGCTCCCTTCTCTCTCTACCCTCTTCCATGATCAATCCTTCCTCATCCCTCATCCTTTCTCGCTCAACACTCCCTAATTTCTCTCTCCTTCCTCATCTCTTTTCTATCCTCCATCCTCTGTCATCCTTCCAAACTCATTTATCCACTCTCCTTTCTCCTGCGTCATCTTTCCTCCCTCGTCTCTCCTCCCTCATACTTCCTCCCTCACTCATCTCTCCTCATCCCTCTTCCTCATACTTCCTCCCTCCTCACTCATCTCTCCTCATCCCTCCTCCCACATACCTCCCCTCTCATCACTCCCACTTGATCTCTCCTCTTCCATCTCTCCTCTCTCTTCTTTCCTCCATTATTCCTCCTCCCTCCTCCACCATCCCTCCTTCATCTTCCCTGCACCCTTATCCCTCCTTTCTCATCCCTATGATCTTATCTCTCCTCCTTCATCTCTCCTTCATGATCTATCATCCCTCATCTCCCTCCCTCCTCCCTCCTTCATCATCCTTCCCCGTCCTCTCTCCCCCTCATCTATCCTCCTTCATGTCTCCTCCCTCATTCCTCCTTCCTCCTCTATCCTCCCTCATCTTTACTCCCAAATCTGTCCTCCCTCATATCTTGTCCCTCATCCCTCCTCACTCATCCTAACTTTCTAAGCACTCCCCCTACACTGTTCTCCCACATCGCTACTCCCTACTCTCTCCTCCCACATCTCTAATCCCTCCTCCATCCTCTCTTTTCACTCTTCCCTCATATCTTCTCCCTCATCTTTCCTCCTTCATTCCTCCTCACTTTTCCCTCCTCCCCATGCCTCCTAACTCATCACCTCTCCTTCAACCTTCCTCTCTCATTTCTCCTCCCTGAACTCTGCCCCCTCATAATTCATTCCTCATCCCTCTGCCATCCTCTCTCTTCCCTCATATCTCATCTCTTCTCCATATTCTGACCTACTTCATGTCTATGATCTTATCCCCTCTCCCTCATCCTTCCTCTAATCTGTCCTCCTTCATCTCTCCTCTCTTTCTTCCTTCCTAATCCCTCCTCCTTCATATTTCCTCCCTCCTCTGTCCTCCCTCTTCTCTTCCTCCCTCCACTCTCCTCCATCATCTCTCCTCCCTCCTCCATCTTCTGTCCTGCCTCTTCCCTCATCACTACTCCCTCATCTCTGATACCTTATTTGTCCTTCATACCTCTTCCCTCATACCTCCTCCCTCTTTCCTCTTTCATCATCTCTTCTCCCTCAGTCCTCCTACCATATCCCTCCTTCCTTATCTCTCCTCCCTTGTCCATCCCCCTTATCCATAAACCACCTCATTTCTCCCACCTCCCTCATCTCTCCTAGCTAATCCCTCTTCCCTCATTCCTTTTCCCTCCCCCCTTCTCCTTCCTCTCTCTTCCCTTATCTCCTCCCTCATCCCTCTTTCCTCCCATCTACTTCCTCCCTCCTCTCCCCTCTATGATTACTCCTCACTCCTCCCTCATCTTCCCTCATTCATTCCTCTGCTCTCATTCCTCTTCTCTCATTCCTCCTTTTTTCTCTGTCCTCCCTCATCTTTTTTCCTCACCTGTCCTCCTGCTTCTTTCCTCCCTAATCGATCCTCCATCATGCCTTTCCCTCCTCCTTAACCCTAAACCGAATCTGAACCCTAACTATAACCCTAACCCCATCCTGAACCCTAACCCAAACATCAACCTTAATCCTAACCATAAACCTAAACTTAACCCTAACGCTTATCCTAAACCCAAACCTAAGGATAGACATAATCCTAACATTCATATTAATTCCAAACCTAATCCCAACTTGAACCCTTAGCCTAACCCTGTCCCAAACCCTAATACTAACCCTAACCCATACCCAATCCCGAAACCTAACCCGGACCCTAACCTGAATTCTAAATCTAACCATAACCATAACCCTAACACTAATGCTAAACCTAACCCTTATCCTAATCCTAATCCAACTCAGAACCCTAACCATAACAATAACTGTATTAATAACCTGAACCCTAAACCTAACCCTAACTCTAACCCTAATGAGAACATGCAACCAAACCGTAACCAGAATCAGAACCCTAGCATAACCATACCCAAAACTGAACCCTAACCATAACCTGAACCTTAACACAACACCTACTTCTAACACTAACCCTAATACCAATCCTAAACTGAACCTAATCTGGACCCTAACAGAAACCCTATCCCTAAACCTAATCCTAACCCTAATCCTAAACCTAACCCGAACACAAACCCGAAACCTAGACTTAACCAGAACCTGAACCCTAACCCTAACTTATACAGAACATTAACCTAACCAAACACTAATCTGTACCCTAGCCCTAACCCTAACCCTAACCCTAACCCTAACCCTAACTCTAAAACTAAACCTACCCTGAAACCTATCCCAAACCCTAACCCTAAACCTAATCCTAAGTAGGCACTTCCTAAATATATCCTTAAACCAAACCCAAACACTAACCAAAACTCTAAAAAGAAACTAAAACCAAACCCTAACCCTAATCCTAACCATAATCCTAATCCTAACAATAACACTAAAGCAATTCTTAACCCTAACCCTAATCTGAACCCCAAACCCAAACACTAACCCAAACCCTAAAAAGAAACAAAAGCCAAACCCTAACTCTAACCCTAACCCTAATATTAAGCCTATTCCTCACCCAAACACTAACCTTAAACTTAACCCTAACTGAAAACTTAACTGTAACACTAACCCTAAAGCTAATCCTAACCATATCCTTAACTCGAACCCTAACCCTAACCAGAGCGTAACCCAGCCCGAATCTGAACCCTAACCAAAAATGGGACCATACCCATAAACCTAAACCTAACCCTAAGTGTAACCCTAACCCTGACCCGAACCCAAACCTGAGCCCTAACTGTAACCCTAACCCTAACCCAAACTGTGAACCTAATGAGAACATGCACACAAGCCCTAACCCGAACCATGAACATAACCCTAGCCTAACCAAACCCGAATCTGAACCCTAACCTGAACCCTCAACTGTAACCAAAACCCTAACACTAAACCTACTTATAACACTAATCCTAATCCCAATCCCAAACCAAACCCTAACCCGAGCCCTACCACAAACCAAATTCCTAACCCTAACCCTAAATGAACCCAAACCCTAAACCAAAAATCAAACCTAACCCTAAACCAAACCCAAACAGGAATTTTAACCCTAAACCTAACCTTAACACTAACCATATCTGGAACCTGATCCCTAAACCTAAATCCTGAACCCTAACCACCCTTCTTACCTTGCCAACTGAGTGCAGACAAGCACCAAGTATATGTAAACTGTTGAAACAACAAATACATGGTTTTACTTTTTTTCCCCTCCCTCCTCCCCTTCCATCCCCACCCTCCTCCACCTTTCTGCATGCATGCCCCTCCCCATGTCCACTGATTGGGGAGGTCCTCCTCTCCTTCTTTCTGATCTTAGTCTATCAGTTCTCATCAGAAGTGGATGCATTGCCAGGGTTCTAGGTTATCTCCATGAATAGTCCTTGGTTGGAGTATGAGTCTCTGGGAAGTTCGCTGTGTTCAAATTTTCTTGTTCTGTTGCTCTCCTTGTGGAGTTCCTGTCCATTCCAGCTCTTAATATTTCCCACTTCTTACATAAAATTCCATTCACTCTGCCCTTCATTTGGCCATCAGGCTCAGCATCTGTTTTCACAGTCTGCATGGCAGAGGCTTTCAGAGGCCCTCTGTGGCAGGTTCCAAGGTAGTTTCCTGTTATCTTCTGGCTTTCAGAGGCCCTCTGTAGCAGGTTCCTAGGTTGTTTCCTGTTTTCTTTTTCTTCTGATGTCCATCCTCTTTGCCTTTCAGGATGGGGATTGAACATTTTAGTTAGGGTCCTCTCTCTTGCTTAGTATGTTTAGATGTAAAGATTTTAGTGGATTTATTCTATGTTATATGTTTATATGAGTGAGTATATACCGTGTGTGTCTTTTTGCTTCTGGGACAACTCACTCAGGATGATCCTTTTCAGGTCCCACCATTTACCTGCAAATTTCATGATTTCCTTATTTTTCATTGCTGAGTAATATTCCATTGTATAGATGTACCACAGTTTCTGCATCCATTCTTCAGTTGAGGGGCATCTGGGCTATTTCCAACTTCTGACTATTAAGAATAAAGCTGCTACAAACATGGTTGAGCAAATGTCCTTTTTGTGTACTTGAGCCTCTTTTGGGTATATGCCTAGGAGTGGTATGGCTGGATCTTGAGGAAACGCTATTCCTCTGAGAAAGTAGTTGTCTCAGAAAGTGCCAGATTGATTTGAAGTGGTTGTACAAGTTTACACTCCCACCAGCAGTGGAGAAGGGTTCCCCTTTCTCCAAAACCTCTCCAGCATGTGTTGTCACTTGAGTTTTTGATCTTGGCCATTCTTATGGGTGTAAGGTGAAATCTCAGGGTTGTTTTGATTTGCATTTCCCTAATGCCTAATGAGGTTGAGCATTTCTTTAAGTGCTTCTCTGCCATTTGATATTCCTCTACAGAGAATTCTCTGTTTAGCTCTGTTCCCCATATTTTATGTGGATTACTTGGTTTGCTGCTTTTCAGCTTCTTTAGTTCTTTATATATACTGGATATGAGTCCTCTGTCAGATAAAGGGTTGGTGATGAATCTTTCCCAATCTGTAGGCAGTCGCTTTGTTTTGATGACTGTGTCCTTTACTTTACAGAAGCTTTTCAGTTCCATGAGGTCCCATTTATTGATTGTTGCTCTTAGAGCCTGTGCTATTGGTGTTCTGTTCAGGAAGTTTTCTCCTGTACTGATGAGTTCTAGGGTATTCCCCATTTTTTTTCTAGCCAATTTAATGTGTCTGCTTATATGTTGAGGTCTTTGATCCACTTGGACTTCAGTTTTGTGCAGGGTGATAAGTATGGATCTATTTTCATTTTTCTACATGTAGACATCCAGTTGGACCAGCACCATTGGTTAAAGATGCTATCTTTTTTCCATTGTATGGTTTTGGCATCTTTGTCAAAAATCAGGTGTCCATAAGTGTGTGGGTTTATTTCTGGGTCTTCTGTTCAGTTCCATTGATCCACCATTCTGTTTCTATGCCAGAACCATGCAGTTTTTATACCTGTTGCTCTATAGTACAGCTTGAGATCAGGAATGAAGATACCTCCAGAAGATCTTTTATTGTAGAGGATTGTTTTAGCAATTCTGGGTTTCTTGTTATTCCATATGAAGTTGAGAATTCTTTTTTTCCAGGTCTGTAAAGAATTGTGTTGGCAATTTGATGGGAATTGCAGTAAATCTGTAGATTGCTTTTGGTAAGATGGCCATTTTTACTATGTTAATCCTGCCAAGCCATGAACATGGGAGATCTTTCCATCTTCTCATATCTTCTTCTAATTCTTTCTTCAGAGACTTGAATTTTTTTTCATACAAGTCTTTGACTTGCTTGGTTAGGGTTACACCAAGGTACTTTATGTCATTTGTGGCTACTACTCAGGGCTAAACACCTGAGGTGAGCAGTGGCAATTCCAAGAAACACTGGCCATACAGTGACCATAACCAAAAAAGCAGAGGAGGACACCTTCAGGAAAAATCATCTTTCGGCCAAGGGGATTCTCCCTACCTCAGGACTCCAGGAAGCACAGAAACTAACAGCCAAAACCTAAAACAGCTCAATGGGTAGAGGTCAGCATAAAAGCTCAACCAGCAAAAGACAGAGGAATATGGCATCTCCAGAACCCAGCCATCCAGGAGCAAACAGCCCTGGACAACGCAGCACAATAGAAAATCAAGAAGATGACCTTACATCTATGCTAATGAAGAGGATAATAGAGGAAACAAATAAAATATGTAAAGACATAGAGGAAGATAAAAACAAACAGATCATGGCTATCTGTAAAGAAATGGAGGAAGTTAAAGACAAGGAGATTATGGCCATCCGTGAAGAAATACGGGAGGATGCACCCAAACATTTTGCGGCCTTCAGAGAAGAAATAAGTAAATCACTGAAAGAAGTAATAGGAACAGAGTTGAAGGAAATAAAAGAAAAAGAGGGAAATACAATCTGACAGGTGAAGGAAGTAAACAAAACAAATCAAGACCTGAAGATAGAACTGGAAAAATTAAAGAAAACACAAATGGAAGAAATAATGGAGAGGAAGAATTTAGGGAAGAAAACAGGCACTACAGAGGTAAGCATAACCAACAGACTACAAGAGATGGAAGAAAGAATCTCAGGTGTAGAAGATACAATGGAAGAAATCAATGTACCTGTCAAAGAAAATGTTAAATCCAAAAAAATTCCTGAAACAGACCATCCAAGAAATGCAAGACAATATGAAAAGACAAAACCTAAGAATAATAGGTATAGAGGAAAAAGAAGACTCCCTTCTCCAAGGCCCAGAAAATATTTTCAACAAAATCATTGAAGAAAATTTCCCCAAGTTAATGGAGAAGCCAATAAGAATACATGAGGCCTACAGAACACCCAACAAATTTGACCAGAAAAGAAAATCCTCTCACCACATAATAATCAAATTAGTAAGTATACAGAACAAAGAAAAAATACTAAAAGCTGCAAGGGAAAAAGGCCAAGTAGCCAAGTAATATATAATGGCAAACCCATTAGAATCACACCTGACTTTTCAACAGAGACTATGAAAGCCAGAAGGGCCTGGACAGATATCATGCAGACCCTAAGAGAACACAGATGTCAGCCCAGGCTACTATACCCTGCAAAACTCTCAGTCCTCATAGACAGAGAAAACAAGATATTCAATGACAAAAACAAATTTCAACAATACCTACACACAAATCCAGCATTACAGAAGACACTGGAAGGGAAAATACAACCCAAGAAAATGAGCTTCTGTCAAGAAAACACAGGAAATAATTAACCTTACTACAGTAAAACAAAAAGCAACCAAGCACACAACCTTATGACCACAGCCAACATCAAAATCAAAGGATCTAACAGCCACTGGTCATTAATCTCTCTCAACATCAATGGACTCAACTCTCCAGTAAAAAGACACAGATTAACAGAATGGATATGTAAACATACCCCAGCAATCTATTGCATACAAGAAACACACCTAAGGCACAAAGATAGATATTACCTGAGGGTAAAAGGTTGGAAGACGACTTTCGAAGCAAACGGACCCAAGAAACAAGCAGGAGTAGCCATTCTAATATCTGATAAAATAGACTTTCAACCAAAATTAATCAAAAGAGATGGGGAAGGACACTTCATACTCGTCAAGGGAAAACTCCACCAGGAAGACATCACAATCCTGAACATCTATGCCCCAAACACAAGAGCAACCACATTTCTAAAAGAAACATTGATAAAATTTAAACCACATATAGATCCTCACAAATTGATAGTGGGAGACTTCAACACCCCACTCTCAACAAAGGACAGGTCAACACAATGGAAATTAAACAAAGAAACAATATCTCTGCATTTACAGAACCTTACACCCAAACACAAAAGAATTTGCCTTTTTCTCAGCACCTCATGGAACCTTCTCCAAAATAGACCATATGGTTGGTCACAAAGCAATCCTCAACAGACACAAGAAGATTGAAATAATCCCTTGTTTCTTGTCTGATCACCATGGAATAAAGCTGTACCTCAACAATAACAGAAATAGCAAAAAGCCTACACACACATGGAAACTGAACAACTTGTTACTAAATGACAGCTGGGTCAGGGAAGAAATAAAGAAATTAAAGTCTTCCTAGAACTCAATGAAAATGAAGACACAACATACCCAAACTTGTGGGACACAATGAAAGCAGTGCTAAGAGGAAAGTTCATAGCACTAAGTGCCTTCAAGAAGAAATTCAAGACAGCTCATTCAAGCAACTTAATAGCCCACTTAAAAACCCTAGAAAAAGAAGAAGCAGACACACCAAAAAGGAGTAGACAGCTGGAAATAATAAAACTCAGGGCTGAAATCAATCAATTAGAAACAAATAAAACAATTCAAAGAATCAATGAAACCAAGGGCTGGTTTTACTTTTTTTTGAGGCAGAGTCTTACAATAGTATTCTGGCTAGCTGGCAGTGACACTATGTAGAGGAAGTCTAGCCTTGAACTCCTTCAGTCTCTACCTCTCTTCAAGGCAAAGGTATCATGACCACACACAGTTCAAATTCATGAGTACCTTGTCTATAGCTGTGTGTGAAGGAGGCTGAAGGACAGGGCAGTCAGAGCCCAATGTTTACCTGTTTCCTATTCTGCACCGTTAAATGTTAACTATTCTGCCCTGATCACCACAGCCTTCCAACAGATGGTCACCACCTCTTCTTTGTACTTCAGTTTGTTCATCTGTATTACTACTATTTTATACTAGATTATGTATTACATGTCTATCTCTTCTCTTTCCTATAAGTTTCCAAACAGTAGAGATCCTATTTCAGCAAAGTCTACAACCTTGTGTTCATCCTTATCAAGCCTTAATTCTTCCCTACTTTGTGATGCATAACAGGTCATCAGCACACGAATAACAGGTCATCAGCACACGAACACTCTTCCTTTTCATCTCTATCACAATCTGCTCCTAGGCCACACTCTTCTAGTTGCTTGTACAATGCCAATACACACACATGCTACTCTTTCCCTATCACCAGCTGGAATTGCTGAGTATGGATGGCCTCTCACTTTCTTATTAAAAATAATGAGAGTTTTCTGTTTGTTGCCTATAAAGTTTACAACTACCATCAAGGTTCTCCCAGATCTAAGTCCATTCTTATTTCTGGCAGTTTCCATTTCAATCCGCAGTAACACTAAGCCATAATGCCTCTGTCAAAGAGCACGGGGGTTCATTCTCTACCTGACAATGCCTTAGTCATTTCCCATCTTCTGGAGTATTTTTCTCCAACAAAGTGTCTCAAATTCTTACTACTCTTAAAGGACTAGCATATTCTATTCTGTTGATACATGTGCTTCCTTAAGCCAGAACTACTCTTCAGTTCCCCCACGTATGATCTCAATATTCATTCAATAAAGACTGTTTTAATTTAGAGTTAATTTTTTTCCTTAATGAATTCTCTCTGTCCTAACCCACTCCACTTTTTGAATACTAACCTGGATAGGTTTCCAGAGTTTCTACTGCCTGTTAGAAAGCCCACTGGGAAGTGCAGATAAGACAACCATGAAAAATGTAATGCTGCTTAGACTCAACAAACATCTAACCCTACAATGTATCCATCAAACACATTAAGTTGATAAACATGCTACTTAGCTATATTACTATCTTTACTCATATGACCCTCTGTGAGCATTCATTTGTTGATGACAACCAACTGAAACTTGAAGGTGCCCTTCCAATTTTGTTACTGAAATCAGTGTATATGGATGCTTGAAAGTGAGTTTGTGCACTTGAGTCAATGTCTGAGAAGGCCAGAAGAGGGTGCTGAAACCCATGGACTTGGAGTTACAAGGCAGTTGTGAGATGTCTGACATGGGTGATGGGATTGCAGTAGGGTCCTCTACAAGGACAGTATACACTCTTAACTGCTGAGACATCTCTCCAGTCCTTCCTTCTTTTCCCAAAGCTAGCTAGAATCTTCCCAAAGCTAGCTAGAAATTTTAATTTCTACTCTTCATTAAAAAATGGTCTTTAAAGCCAAGCACGTGCTTTATTCCCAGCATATGAGGCAGATATCTTTGAGTTTGAGGCCGACCTGGTCTGCAGAGTGAGTTCCAAGGATACACAGAGAAACCCTGACTTTAAAAAACCATCAAAAAGAAAAAAAAAAAGGTTTTAAAGTCAATAATCATAAAAGGAACACTTTGAGGGGATATTAGTACCAGCCAACAGAAAAATTGTAGAATAGAATACAAACAGAAAAACTGGCAAATCTTTCCATAACTACTGTCAAACAGTGGTATCAATATTTTCTTTGGAGAGTTAAAAACATCATATGCATAAATTATAACTAAAATTTTTCAAATAAAATGTTATTATCTCTCACATTTTCAATTAACATTTTCTGTACTACCTCTGTATCTTTTAGCATGCATAACTGAAAACTTAAGTGAAATAAGTGAGCTGAAATTACATTCATAAGGTAAAGTCATGTTCAGAAATTTCTCACCAGTCACTGATCAATCATAAAAACACAAAGACCTACACCTTAATTTATCTCCTAAAAATATAGTCATTACAGAATACAACTTAGTATTTTGTTAAGAAATGTGTACAACTTATTTTTAAACTAAAAAAAAAATGACATCTAACTAGTCCTTACAAATTATGCTCTTTTATGAATATACATAAAAATTATGCTCAGTTTAAAAGAAAAAGTAACTTAGAAAATTAAACATATTCTTTCATGTAGTAAAACAAATTCCCTTTAAGCCTTATTTTCTACACAGAAATAAAAAATAGCCACCATTAGTCATGTTCCTAATTTTCCTCAACAGACCTAGAGCATACACAGGGCAGAATAACGGCAACATTTTTACATGCAACACTTTTAACACAAGATCCTCCTGCTCTTTTTTACTGTCCAAAGAGGTAACCACACTAAACTTTTTTCATTTCATGAGGAAATTAGGACCCTCAAACCAAAGTTTACCTGTCCCATTCTTAAATAAACATTATCTAAAGAAAAGTCTATTTAAAGTGAAATAAACAGATGGGCACACATCTCTCCATGAAAACTGCAGAGTGGTAAGATAATTAGTTTGCGCACATATGCCATCACTAAAAAAGGGATCAGTTCTCCTGTTTGATGCTGCAAGCTTTCATTTAAAATGCATTATGCTTGGTTGAAAATGCCACACCTAAGAGGCTACTTAGAAGGTAATATAATTCTGTTTATGTGCCATTTTAGAAGTGGCAGAAGTAGAGACAGAAAACCATTCATTTCTTCACTCACTTGAATATTAGTTTGGAATATTCCCTAACTTAAAGTCAGTAATTTGCAGACAATTACAAGGGTATATGCACCAATTACAAGGGTACATGCCTGATCAAAATGTAAAGGAGACATGCTATATTGGCGAAGAGGCAGTGACAGAAATATACCCAATATCTAGGACTTAAAAACTGATTAGTTTGACTGAGAAAGAGGAATTGAGGTCCTGAAGCTAACTCTGGGGGAAAAGGAAAGGGCAACCATGTACAAAGAATCAGAAACGTAAGCCCACATGTGCAATCAGGGAGAGAAAAAAATACCTTATAGATGAAGGGAAGATGAGAATTATAACAAGCCATTTGGAAAACCCAGACATCATTACAACAATTAAAAAAAAAAAAAAAAAGAAAAGAACAACAGAAAAAACAACATGAGAGCAGGAAGAATAAGGACAAAGTAATAATGGTATTGTGCATAAAAATATCACAGAAGTTTGTGTACTTCACCAAAATAATTTTTAAAGAGCTGAAAAAATAGAAATAAAAAAGGAAAATCCCTGACAACACAACAAAGAGGCAGATCAAGAAGAACAGTCACACACTGTGGGCACAAAGGCAAATCACTCTAGCTGCTTTGCAAAAATGATCTCACAGTTCCTTTCAGAGTTAAAAATACTTTTACCTACAATTTGGCAGGCTTGTTCCTTCACATTTACCCAAATGAAATGAAAACTTACATTTACAAAAGAAAATGCACTTATAGATGTTGCTAATGATTATATTTGTAATTGTGGAAACCTACCTTTCATTTGGGGAGTGGGCCAGCATATTGGTTTGATCATTCATACCTACAGCAATAGAAATGAGTCTATTCTCTAAAATATTGATTCACAAGGATGAATCTTCAATTCATTTTGGATTATGTAGAGCAGATTCTGGCAGAATTATGAGACTACATATTATGATTTCATGTATATGCCATTCTAAAAAAAGCAAAGTTATAGGGATAAAACACATCAGTGGTTGCCAGGTTAGAGATTGGAATGAACCATCTACCAAGGACAGAGGGATGGAATATTTTGTACACTAGGTATAGTGGTTAGGACTGCACATATTTGTAAAAATTCACAGAACTCTATACCAAAAAGGGTTCAATTTTACTATATGCAAAATACATACAATGTTAAACATCAAAGGAAAAGAAGGATGAGAAATCATGGATACAAACATATGAGAATGAAAAATTACACAGGATGGTCACATCATAAATTACTCTGGTAAAAAGTTTCATATTTTAGCCCCAAAGCATCTTTTCCAAATGATTTTAAGGGAGAGACAGACCCAAGTCAGCTCTATCTGAGAAATATACTGTTAAGAGTTACAAACAGAGAGCACCTGGAAGGCAATTATCAACCACCTTGGGACTCCAGAGATAAATTACCAAGACCCAACTAAGGGACAGGCAGTGGAGACACCAAGAAAAAGATAAAGATTAGAAATCCTCAAGTTTCTACCATCATTAAAAAAGAAAAACATTTCAAACAGGCTATATTCAATGGTTGTGGAAGACTCAATTGCAAACATCTTCGTAGATCTGTCTGACTGGAGCTCAAGGGAATTAATGAGACATAAAATTAGATATAAGGCTCAGGGTATTTGTAGCCATGAAAATATGAGGTTGAAATCCTTCATAGAAGGAACACATAGAATGAAAGCTATAGAGAAACCTAGGATCATCAAAAGCAGTGCCAGCATTGTGGAGCAGAATAAATAGGAGTTTCTTATGTACCTAAAAGGTTAGGCTTTCTCTTGGGAATCTCTAGTTTTATCACCTTGGCAAAACAGTTAAGAAGTGTTGGGAATAGCCCAAACTTTCCCCTTCTACTTTTGACACTACTGGCAGAGTATATCCAGAAAAGAGAACAACAATGTATTGGACAATTGCTTTGGTTAATTAAACACAGAAAATTCAACAAGAGGGATTCAAATGCAGGTTAACTTACCTTAAGAGTGCAATATTTTGGTAGCTGTACAAATGATCCTATGTTTTTTTTTAAATGACACTAATATTCCAATGAAGTATCAGAAAATATTATAAATTTAGAGAATTAATTCTTAACTAGGGATATGCACCAAAATTCTTCATGGGTCTTTCTCAAGATGCCTACACCATTACAAAAGCTTTACCATAGAAAATTCTGATTGAGAATATTTTGGTTAAGGTCCAAAACTAACTGTAATAGTCCCATAAGTGATTCTGATGCACATCCATATCACAGCACATCAATTCTAAGACTAAATAATAAACGAAATTTGGTTCCACAATCAACCAGAGTTTTCATTCTGAAGTTTCCATACCACACACTAACCTCCTAGGAAGCTCTGACTCAAGAACTTACAAGCAATCCACCTTCCAAGTAATACCTCAGATTGTGAACCCTAAGCCCTTTCAAATACTTATAAGCCACGCACCAGCTTTGGCTTGGCAAGTTTTAGAAGATCCAGCTTCTCAGCAGAATTCAGAAAAAAAATGAGCCACTCTATTGCTTAAACCTCAGCTCTCAGTTTTACTAATGACCCTGCCAGAAAGACTATTAAACCATGACTTAACAGAGCCAATCTGTTGTACTGTAATATTTACAGTCGATTTTTTCAAAACCAAGATTTCAAGATTATACCTTTCAAATTATGTCATACGTATTGATGAAACATTTCAAATATAATTATCCAGGAATAAAAAAATGGTTATGGCAACCAAAATTTACAATTACCCATTTCTTCACTTACTGACAATTTCTACTTCAAAATAATAAATCCCACAGGATGCTAGTATCAGATGCATGGCTTGAACAGATGCTGCATCTAAGATGCTGCATGTACCATGACCTACATGTGAAACTAGAAAATCAAAGGACAAATGAGGTTTTCACGTGAAAGTCTTAAACAATTAAAAAAAAATAGGGCACTTAGATGGAATTTAAATTCAGTTCTCATTATTTCAGGTAACTGAAGAAGTAACAAATCATTTACCATTACAATTAGTTCAACATGGAAAATAGCTGCAGCTAGCCAAAAGACTCTTCACACTATTACTTGGATGTATTAAGAGTTCAGAATCTAGCCAGGTGGTGGTGCACAAGCCTTTAATTCCAGCACAGGGGAGGCAGAGGCAGGCAGATCTCTGTGAGTTAGAAGACAACCTGGTCTACAGAGTAAGTTTCAGAAAAACCAGGGCTACACAGAAATATCTTCTCTAAAAAACCCCAAACGTTTTCAAGAAAAAAAGAATTAAGAATCTGAGCAATCTGAGTATGGACAATGGCCCTGCTTTTTCTTTCAAGATTTTAAAAAGATTTTCTTTATGTGTGAGTGAATGAGTGTCAGCATGTATGTATACCACCTGTGTACCTGCTGCCCAAAGGCCAGAAGAACCTGTTGGATCCCTTGGAACTGCAGTTATTACAGGCTATTGTGAGGTTGCCGCGTGGATGCTGGAAATCAAATCCAAATCCTCTGCAAGAACTACTGCCTCATCTCTCTGGTTCCCAAACTAGAGAACCTTAAGGCTATAATCTTCAGTTATTCTGGATTTGAAGCACCTGAGAAAATGATCATAATTTTATCAGAGCTATATCTGCATTTAATTTTTAACATTCCTTATTGCTATAATGTTCTTTTGGGATGTATACAGGTTCCCCTTGTCATTCAAATGCTCTACCCCACTATCTGGTTTCAATCCAGACAATGAATTGTCATGTTTAGCATCACCTGTCTCAAGTTTGTATAAACATGCCACCATTTGTTCTCTAAGAATCAAGAGCTGTTAGTACCGCTTTTCTTTTGAGACAGGGCCTTACTACATAGCTCTGGCTGGACTGGCAACACATGGCAATCCTCCTGCCTCAGTAGAGTGCATGAGCTCCCATACCCAGGTGCAGTTGTGTTTTTCGAGAAGCAGTAAACAGCGAGTCCAGAAGAGCACAGAAGGCTCAGAGGGGTCTCCGTGGAAAGACAGAGGAGGAGGATCATCGCCCTACCAATAACACAGGGTCCTGAATACCGCCCTGCTTGACTCAGAAGGCATTGTAGGCCTGTTTCCTCAAATCTTTGTCTCAGGCATCCAGAAAAAATGACTCACAACGCTGTGGTGCATGAGAGCGACTTAGACCTATGACTGATTTGGAGCAAGGTTTAGACTGGGAGAACAAGCAGGCAGTGAGCACATCTCAGGACTCTGCATCTGAGGCACCCAGGGATTCGGACTGAAAGGCAGGTTCACTTCTACCCCACTGCCCAATCCCAGGACACAAGGCTCTTGGACCTCCACCCGAGATGGATGCTCAGCCAGAGTCCTGACCCTGCCCTATGGAAGCCTGCTACAACCCTGCTCCTGCAGCCCCACCACCCACCATGGGTGTCGGGCAGGTCTCTCTGCCTGAATCTTGTCACTCAGTGGCCCGCCCCAGGTAGTGGATTCCCAAGCCCCCCTCCCCCAAGGGAACTGGGGCCCCCGACCCTCCAGGTTTCGGCCCACCGCCCTGGTAGGCAGCACAGGCGGCTGAGCCCCACAGCAGTAGCAGCCCTACACTGACCAAGCTTGGTCCAGGTCCTGGCGCTGCCCACTGGGTATGGATCAACAAGAGGGCTGCCAGCCGAGGGAGCAGTTGCCTGGCACCATCATAGAAAGCACCAAGCAGAATGCCTGGGACACGTGACTGTGGCAAAAGAATTGAGGCATGAGCGCCATTCTCAGGTTTCCCTGTGGTGGAGCTTCTGCTCCCATCAACTTGGCAGGCTAGAGCGCCCGACAACCTCAGTTTCCTCACATAATCAACCCTTTCTGTTGAGCTGGCAGGACTTATCCCCTCACACACACTTAGGGAAGGTCAAAGGTATGGCATTTGTTTCCTTGCCTGCCTCTGTGCTTTAAGTCTCAGCACATAGTGGCCCCGTTTTGCCCCAGAGCCCCCGAGCATCCCTTAAATTCCTAAGACAGTATCTTTTGCCCTATGCTATCATGACTAGTCTCCAAGGCAAACTAGAGTTCCCTGAATATGGTCATCCCTTGTTCTCCATAGCAGGCCCCTAAGCTTGGGCTGGGCCTCAAGATTAGGATAACAAGGGCACCACAGCACCTGGTCCAACAACAAAATATCCCGACTAGCTCTGAGAATTTTGAGCTCTAGCTTCTCAGAGATTTGGTTGCACTGTCTATAAGATGAAGATGAACAAGAGGCAGATTTAAGAAGCACTTGGATTAAGCAAAGTTTCTCAGGAAAAATCATCCATAAGCCACTCTCAGGCTGCTAAGTCTGAAGCTTCTAACACTCTTGTTTTGAATGGAAAGCCCATTGAGAGAGAAAATTCAGTGATGAGGAACACTTGCTGTTCTTGCAGACAACTTGAAGTCTGTTCTCAGCCACAGCTGAGCAGCTCACAGCAACCTGAAACTCCAGTTTCATTGGATTCAACACCATTTTCTGGCCACCATATACACTAGCACAAACTTGGCATATATGCACACAGACACACGTGTATATGTAAGCATACTTTTTTCCAGTGTTCTTCCTGGAAAGGAAGTAGTACACACCTCCAGTCTCTTGAGGGGCAGAGGATAGCCAAGCTGACGAGGACTGGTCTCTAAAATAATAAAGACCAGAGGGGCCTTTTTTTTCCATAGAAGATGTTCATGTTCTTCCTAGGCCTGAGTCCTCTTACTGGCTCCACAATGGAGACTGTCCAATTCTCTGATAGGGTTCAAGCCCACCGATTTGAAATAGGGGGGAGATAAAAATAACTTGAAACTGCCAAGTATGGTGGTGCATGCCTCTAATCCCAGCACTCTGGCAGGCAGTGACAGGTGGATCTCTGTGAGGTCAAGGCCAGCCTGGTCTACAAATTGAGCCCAGAATCACCAGGGCTACATGGAGAACCAGTCTCTAACATTAAACAAACAAACAAAATAACACAGAAGCCACTATTGGTCTGGAGAGTGCTCCATGCCTAATGCTCTTCCAGAGGACCCAGGTTTAATTCCCAACATTCAGTGGCTTACAATTGTATCTACAGTCCCAGAGAAGCTAAGACCCTTCCCTGCCTCTGTGGTTGCCAGACTTGCATGTGGTGAACAGAGCTACCTTGAGGCAAAATATCCATATATATTACACTGAATATATAAATAGATAAACAAGGCAAATATCAAACTGACTACAGCTGTCAACATTTATAATCCTAGCACTGAAGTGAAAGAGGGAAAGAAGATCAAAAGTTTGATGTCAACCTGGATTACAAAACAAGTTGGTGACTATCCTAGGCTATGCAGAAATAGTGTCAAAAACAAAGCAAGGCAGACAAAATGGTTACTGGGATAAGAGTGCTTGCCACAATAACATGAATACAAAGGTGGATCCCTAAAACGGATGGTAGAGGGGCTGCAGACAGAACCCAGAGGTTAAATTTCTGAGTTCAAATCCCAGCACCCACATGGGGGCTCATGACCATCTAGTAGGAGATCTTCTGGTGTGCAGGTGTCCTCTACTGGTGTACAGGTGTACATGCAGATAGAATTTGTATACTTCATAAATAAATAAATACATGAATGAATAAGTAAATAAATAAATCTTTAAAAAGAAAAAATACATGGAGGGAGAGGAAGTTGTCCCCTGACTCCAGCACTCTCTCTGATATGTGTTTATATGTGCAGGTATGCAAGTATTTGTACACACACACCAGAAAAAATATAAAACAGAGTAAATCTCCTGTTGCTTAAGGGCTATAATACTTTTGCAGTTCAAAGAGACTGAAATATTCTCCAGGAACCTACATGTTTGAAATATGTCTTATAAAGCTGAGGAGAACTTTGACTGGACTCTGGAGATAAGCAATGAAGGTAGAGGGACAGAATCTTAAACAGGGGAAAAGGCCATGGGATTCAGCTAGTGAGAAGAGCCAAGGAGAAAATGCACATGAAATGCTGAGCAAGCTATTCTGTTACTGAGTTCTAAAAATAAAACCTGAAGAGGTGGGTTGAGGCTAGCAAAAACATTTCGGGCACCATAGTAGGACATCATTGTACTACGAAAGCACAATGTTGCTATTCTCTAGTCTGAGTAGGATTATAACATCATAAGGGTACTCTTTTGTAATCTTAATGGCATTAGGACATCACAATAGCACTATCAGGATATCACAAAGTTATTGGGACATCACAATGCTATTATTGGGACATCACAAGTGTATTATGACATGACAATGGTACAAGTAGGACATCACGATCAATTGTGACAGCATGATTTTGTGTTTGTGACCATACTAGAGAATTATGACATTACCATTGACTTGAAACATCACAATGGTACTATTAGTACATCACAATGTACTATTGTGACATCAGAAGGGTGTTATGACATAACAATGGTACTAGTATGACATCACAATCCCATCGTGACATGAAAATCATTCGAATTTGACTTCACTAGAGAATTATGATATTACATTTTAATTGTGACATCACAATGGTAGTATTGTGATATGACAAAAGTACTATGACCTGACAATGGTACTATGCTGTAAACACAATGGCATTATGACTTCACAATGGTACAATTCGGACATCACAAGACATTTTGACTTCACAAAGCTACTATTGTGACATCACGAGGGTATTATGAAATCACAATGATACTAGTAGGACGTCACAATCATTTTGTGACATCACAATTGTACTATGACATCACAATAGTACCATTCTCTAGTCACAATGGCATTCTGATATGAGAAAGGTACTAGTGGGATATCACAAAGATATTGTGACATCACCATGCTACTATTATGATATAGCAAGGGAGAGGGAGGAAGCGGGAGGGAGGGAAAGAGATGTAGAGAGACAGAGTGTATGAGGGAGTGTGAGGAATAGTAAGAAGAAAGGTAGAGAGAGGAACAAAGAGAAAGAGATAGAAGGAGAGAGCTAGAGAAATGGAGAGAGGGAGGAAGAAGAGAGAGAGTGTGGGAGAAAGAATTGGATTGTGAGGGAGAGAGGAAGAGAGGGAGAGAGGAACGGAGAGAGAAAGAGAGGGAATGAGGGAGAGAGAGTGGCTGAGATAGAGGGAGAGAGGGATCAAGAGGTCCAGAGAGAGGGAGAGAACAGCAGGTAGAGAATGAGAGGGGAGGAGATGGAGAGAGGAGAGAGGAAGAGAGAGGGGGGAGAGATAAGTAAAGAAAGAGTGAGAGATGGAGAGAGAAAGGGAGAGAGGGAGCTAGAGAGAGGGAGAAAGCCAGAGAGTGGGAAAGAGAGGTAGAGAGAGGGAATGTATGAGGAAGAGTGAGGGATAGATAAGAAGAGCTAGAGGAACAAAGAGGGAGAGACAGAAGGAGAAAGGGAGAGAATTGTAGAGAAAGAGGGAGAAGAAAGTATGGGAGAAAGAAATGGATTGAGAGGGAGTGTGAAGGAGAGAGGGAGATAGAGGCAGAAGGAGGAACAGAGAGGGGGAGCCACAGGAAGAGGTGGACAAAGGAAGAGAAGGATAGAGGGAGAGAGGGAGCGAGAGATGGAAAACGAGTGGAAGAGAGAGACACAGGGAGTGAGACAGGGGAGAGGCAGTGGCAGAGAGACACACTGAGAGATGGAGAGGGAGAGAGAGAAGTAGAGAGAGGAGAGAGGAATAGGGAAGAAGGTTGGAGAAAGGGAAAGAGAGGGAGAGAGAGGAGAGAGGAAGAGAGAGGTGGAGAGAGGAAGCAAGAAAGAGAGTGGGAGAGAGAAGCAGAGAGATAGGTAGAGAAATAGTGAGACGGATGGAGAAAGAGAGATAGAGAGAGAGAGAGAGAGTGAGCGATATGGAGGACAAGAGAGGGACAGGCAGAGAGACAGGGAGAGGATTGGAGAGAGGAATAGAGGGGGTGAGAGGAAGAGAGAGGGAGAGATAGAGGTAGAGAGGGTGTGAGAGAGAGGGTGAGGGTAGGACAGAAGGAAAGACAGGGATGAGAGAGGGTGAGTGGTGGACAAAGGGAGAGAAAGGGGAGAGAGAGTGGGAGGGAGAAAGAGAGAGAGGAAGAGAGAGCCATAAAGGAGAAAGTGGGCAGAAGACACACAGGAAGAGAGACTCTGGAATACAGGGAGCTAGGGAGGGAGGAATAGAGGGAGAAAGGGGTAGAGAGGAGGGATGGACAGAGGGAAAGAGAGGGATGATAGGAGGGAGAAAGATGGAGAAAGAGAGAGGGAAAATGAGGGAGAGAGGGAGAGAAGGGAGAAATAGAGAGTCAGAGAGAGATAAGAAGAGAAGAAAAGAGGGACAGAGAGAGGAAGGGAGACAGAAAGGGAGTGCAGGAGAGATGGAGGGAGAGTGCAGGAGAAAGGGAGAGAGAGGGGGAAGGAGGAACATAGAGGAAAAGGCACAGGAAGAGAAGGACAGAGGAAGAGAGGAATAGAGGGAGAGAGAGAGGGATGGAAAAGGAGAGAGTGGAAGAGAGGGAGGGAGAACTAGTCAGAGGGAGAGAGGTACAGAGACAGAGGGAGTGGGAGAGACACACTGAGACAGAGGGAGAAAAAGGGAGAGGGAGAGAGAGAGAGGAAGACAGAGGGTGAGAGTGAGCAAGAGAGAGGGAGAGAAACAGAGAGAGGAATAAGGAGAGAGAGGGTTTGAGAAAGGGAGAGAGGAATAGAGAGGAAGATAGAGGGGAGAGGGAGAGAGACAGATAGAGAAAGAGTGAACGAGGGAGGGAGACAGAGGGAGAGAAGGACAGGAAGGGAGAGGGATAGAGAGAGGGAGAGTAACAGATAGGGAGGAACAGAGAGGAAGAAAGAGAGGGACAGAGAGAGTTGGAGAGAGGGATAGAGAGGGGCTGCTGCAAGGAAGAGAGAGGAAGAGTGGGAGAGAGGTAGAGAGAAGTAGAGAGGGAGTGAGAGAGAGAGGGTGAGGGTGGGACAGAGGGAAAAAGAGGGGGAGAGCAAGAGCTTGAGGTTGGGACAGAGGGAGACGGGGAGAGAGAGAGGAGGTAGATAAGGGGAGAAAGGGGGAAAGAGATAGAGGAAGAGAGGACCATAAAGGAGAAAGTGGGCAGAAGACACACAGGAAGAGAGACACAGGAATAGAGGGAGCTAGGGAGAGAGGAATAGAGGGAGAGAAGGAGGGGTGAGGAGAGAGGGGAGAGAGAGAGAAGGATAGATGTACAGAGGGAAAGAGAGGATGAATAGGAAGGAGAAAGAGGGAGAGATTAGAGGGAGAGTGAGGGAGAGAGAGGAGGAGAGTTGGAGAGAAGAAAGAAATAGAGATACAGAGAGATATAGGGAAAGAGGAAGAGAGGGACAGAGAGAGGGAGGGAGAAAGAAAGAGTGTGAGAGGGAGATAGAGAGGGAGAGAGTAGGAGAGAGAGGGAGAAAGAGGGAGAGAGGAAGAAAGAGGAACAGAGAGGGAGAGAGACAGGAAGAGAAGGACAGAGGGAGAGAGTAATAGTGAAAGAGAGAGAGAAGGAGGGATGGAAAAGGAGAGAGTGGAAGAGAGAGTGAGAGAGAGGGGGAGATGGAGAAAGACCAAGAGAGGGAGACAGAGGGGAGACAGGGAGAGAGAGGGAGAGTAAGAGAGTTGAGGAGAAGAAAAGAGAGGGATAGAGGGAGAGACAAGGAGAGGGAGAGAGGGAGCTAGGGAAAGTGAGGGGGAGAGAGGGAGAGAGGAAGCATGGGGGAGAGAGGGAGAAAGAAGGAAAGAGGGAGACAGAGATAGGGAGAGAGGGAAAGAGAGGGAATGCAGGAGAGAGTGGTTGAGATAGAGGGAGAGAGGAGCAAGAGGTGGAGAGACAGGGATAGAGCAGCAGGGAGGGAGAGACATAGAGACACAGAGAGGAAGAAAGAGGGAGAGAGAAAGATAGAAAGAGAGAGGGAGAGGGGGAGAGATAAGTAGAGAAAGAGTGAGAGAGAGAGAGAGGTAGAGAGAGGGAGAAAGTAGGAACTAGGGAAAGAGAGGGAGTGTATGAGGGAGAGTGAGGGATAGGTAAGAAGAGAGGGAGAGATAGAATGAGAGTGGGAGAGAAATGCAGAGAGTGAGAGAGAAGAGAGAGAGTGTGGGAGAAAGAAATAGAGTGAGAGGGAGAGTGAAGATAGAGGAAGAGAGAGAGAGAGAAAGGCAGAAGGAGGAACAGAGAGGGAGAGACACAGGAAGAGGCAAACAGAGGATGAAAAGAATAGAGGGAGAGAGAGAAGGAGGGATGGAAAAGGAGAGAGTGGAAGAGAGAGGGAGAGATAGTCAAAGGGAGGGAGCCAGGGGGAGAGGCAGTGGCAGAGAGACACACTGAGAGAGGGAGAGAAAGGGAGAGGGAAAGAGAGAAGTACAGAGAGGAGAGAAGAATAGGGAGGGAGAAGGTTAGAGAAAGGGAAAGAGAGGGAGAGAGAGGAGGAGAAAGGAAGGGAGAGGGAGAGAGTGGGAGAGAGAGGCAGGGAGATAGGTAGAGAAATAGTGAGAGAAGGAAGGAGACAGAGGGAGAGAAGGAGATGAAGGGAGATGGAGAGTGAGCAATATAGGGGAAGAGAGAGTGACAGAGGGAGGGAGAGGGAGAGATTTGGAGGGAGGGAAAGAGGGGGTGTGAGGAAGAGAGAGGGAGAGTGAGAGAGAGGTAGAGATAGAGGTAGAGAGGGAGTAAGAGGGAGGGTGAGGTTGGGACAGAGGGGGAGAAAGGGTGAGGGTGGGCCAGAGGGAGCTAGAGGCAGTGAGAGAAAGGGAGGGAGAGAAAGAGAGAGGAAGAGAGAACCATAAAAGAGAAAGTGGGCAGAAGACACACAGGAAGAGCGACACAGGAATAGAGAGAGCTATGGAGAGAGGAATACAGGGAGGGAGGGAGAGAAGGAGAGAGGGAAAGAGAGGGATAATAGGAGGGAGAAAGAGGGAGAGAGAGAGGGAGAGTGAGGGAGAGGAGGAAAGAGGGAGAGAAGGGAGAAATAGAGAGACAGAGAGAAAGTGAGCTATAGAGAGAGGGAGGGAGAAAGAAAGGGAGAGAGTGAAAGAGAGAGAGAAGGAGGAACATAGAGGGAGAGAAAGGGATGGATGGAAAAGGAGAGAGTAGAAGAGAGGGAGGGAGAGCTAGTTAGAGGGAGAGAGGCACAGAGAGAGTGGGAGAAAGACACAATGAGACAGAGGGGAAAAAGGGAGAGGGAGAGAGAGAGGGAGACAGGAAGAGAGCAGAAGTGAGATGGAGAGAGAGGGAGAAAGAGGGTGAGACAGAGGAAGAGAGAGGAAGTGTGTGAGAGAGAGAAGGAGAGAGAGGAATAGGAAGGGAGAGTGAGAGTGTTGAGGAGAGGAAAAGAGAGGGATAGAGGGAGAGATAGGGAGAGAGGAAGAGGAGAGAGGGAGAGAGAAAAGAGAGGGAGAGAGTTTCAGATAGAGGCAGAGAAGTAGTGAGGGAATGAGAGAAAGGGAGAAAGCTGGAGGGCAGGAAAGAGAGAGAGAGAGATAGAGAGATGGAGAGAGGAAGAGTGAGGGATAGAGGAAGAGAGAAGAAGAGAGGAGAGAGGAAGAGAGAGGCAGACAGTGATGGAGATAGAGGGAGAGAGGGAAGGAGAGGGAATGAGGGAGAGAGAGTGGTTGAGATGGAGAGAGGGAGCAAGGGAGAGAGAGAGACAGACAGAGAGAGAGGGAGAGAGCTTTAGGGAGGGAAAGAGGTGGAGAGAGAGGGAGAGGAAGAGTGAGGGTGAGAGGGAGAGGGAAGGAGAGAGGATGAGAGAGGGAGAGGGGGTCGAGAGAGAGGGAGCCAGGGAGAGAGATAGAGAGGAAGGGAGACACACAGTGAGAGAGACATAGGGAGGGAGAAGGAGAGAGGGAGAGAGGAAGGGAGAGAGGGAGGATGAGTTGTAGACAGATTGAGGGAGAAAGAAATGGAGTGAGAGGGAGTGAGAAGAAGAGAGGGGGAGAGAGGGAGAGAGGGGAATAGAGAGTGAGATAGAGGGAGAAAGACAGAGAGGGAGAGAGAGAGAGAAAGAGTGACAGAGGAAGGGAAAGAGAGGGAGGAAGAGGGAGATAGCGAGAGAGGAAAAGGAGGAACAGAGGAAGAGTGAGGAAGAGAGTGACAGAGGGAGAGGGGGGGAGAAATTGGTAAAGAGGAAGAGAGGATGAGGAGAGAGAAATAGAGAAAAAGTGAGAGAGAGGCTGAGAGAGAGAGAGGGAGAGAGAGAGAAAGAGGGAGAAAGGAAGAGAGGGAGAGGGAGGAACAGAGAGGAAGAGAGGGGCAGAGGGAGAGGGGGAAAGAGAGCAGCAGCTAGAGAGAGAGAGAGAGAGAGTTGGAGATAGAGGAAGAGAGAGGAAGAGAGAGGGGGAGAGGGAGTGAGAGAGGGAACTAGAGAAAGGGAGAAAGCAGAAGGGAGGAAAAGAGAGGGAGAGATGGGGAGAGAGAGTGAGAGAGGGAGAGACAGAGGCAGACAGATGGAGAGAGAGAGAAGTAGATAGAGGAAGAAAGAGGGAGAGTTAGTGTAAGAGAAAGACATAAAGGAGAAAGTGTGCAGAAGACACACAGGATGAGAGACACAGGAATAGAGGGAGCTAGGGAGAGGAATAGAGAGAGAGAGAGAGGGAGGGAGGGAGCAGAGAGGGTAGAGAGAAGGAGAGAAGAACAGAGGGAAAGAGAGGCAGGATAGGAGCAAGAAAGAGGGAGGGAGAGAGAGAGAGTGGGAGAGAGAAGGGAGAAATAGAGAGACAGAGAAATAGGGAGAGAGGAAGAGAGGGACAGAGAGAGGGAGGGAAAAATAAATGGAGTAAGGGGGAGAGAGTAGGAGAGACAGGGAGAGAGAGGGAGAAGTAGGAACATAGAGGGAGAGACACAGGAAGAGAAGGACAGAGTGAGAGATGAATAGAGGGAGAGAGAGGGAGGGAAGGAAATAGACAGGGTGGAAGAGAGGGAGGGGGACCTATTCAGAGGGAGAGATGCACAGGAAGAGAGGGAATGGGAGAAAGACACACACCGAGAAAGAGGGAGAGAAAGGGAGAGGGTGAGAGGGGGAGACAGGAAGAGAGCAGAAGAGAGATAGAGAGGGGGAAGAAAGAAAGACAGAGAGAGGGAGACAGAGGGAGAAACAGAAGGAGAGAGGAAGAGTGAGAGAGAGAGAGAGGAATAGGGAGGGAGAGGGAGTGTTGAGGAGAGGGAAATAGAGGGATTGAGGGAGAAATAGTGAGAGAGAGAGAGAGGTAGAGAGGGAGCTAGAAAGAGGGAGAGAGAGGGAGAGAGGGAAAAAGGGGAGAGGAAGTGTGAGGGAAAGGGAGGGAGAAGGAGAGAGGAGAGATGGAGAGAGATAGGTAGAGAAAGTGGGAGAGAGGGAGGGAGAGTGAGGGATAGGGAGGAAGAGATATGGAGAGAGAGAGGAAGAGAGGAACAAATAGGTAGGGATAGAAGTAGGGAGAGAGAGAAATGAAGAGAGGGAGAGAGGGAAAGAGAGGGAGAGAGAGGGAGAGATGTTGAGGGAGAAAGAAATTGAGAGGGAGAGAGATAGGGAGAGAGGAAGAGAGGAGAGAGACAGAGAGAGGGAAACAGGGCAAGAGAGCTAGAGAGAGTGAATGAGGGGCGAGAGGGAAAGAGAGGGAGAGAGGGTGGTTGAGATAGGGGAGAGAGGTAATGAGGGATCTAGAGAGAGAGAGAGCTGGAGCACATGAAAGAGAGGGAGAGAGGGGGACAGACTCAGAGGGAGATGGAGAGAGGAAGAGTGAAGGAGAGAGGGAGAGAGAAGGAGAGAGGAGAGAATGAGAAAAATGGAGAGATAGGGAGAGAGAAAGAGAAGGGGACAGAGAGAGTAAGGGAGAGAGAGGGAAAGAGAGGGAATGAGGGAGAGAGTGGATGAGGTAGAGGGAGAGAGGAGGCTAGGGAGAGTGAGAGAGTAGCAGGGAGGGGAAGAGAGGCAGAGAGAGATGGAAAGGAAGAGTGAGGGTGAGAGGGAGAGAGAAGGAGAGAGAGAGGGGGAATAGATTAAGTAGAGAAAGAGTGAGAGGGATCGAGAGATGGAGAAAGAGAGGGAGAGAGAAAGATGCAGACACAGGGAGAGAGAAGGAGATAGAGGGAGACAGAGGGAGAAAGAGAGAGGTAGAGAGAGCCATAAAGGAGAAAGTGGGTGAGAGACATACAGGAACAGAGACACAGGAATAGAGGAATCCAGGGAGAGAGGAATAGAGGGAGCGAGAGAGGGAGGGGCAAAGAGGGAGAGAGAGGTTGGGAAATGGTTGGAGAGAGAGAGGAGGACAGAGGGAGAGAGAAAGGGAGAGTGAAGAGATGTGGATAGTAGGAGAGAGATAGGGAGAGAGGAAGAGACAGAGAGGATAGATGTACAAAGAGGGCATGGGGGGAGAGATATGGAGAGAGGGATGAAGGAGTCTGGTGAATGGAGTTTTGCCTCCTGGCCTTGGCAGACATGTTTCTCACTTAAAGTTCAGTTTCTCAGAGACTGACCTTGGAAACTTTTCCAGCGGGTGTTCTGTTCATGACAACTAGATAACAAACTCCGTGCAACCCTTGGGACCAGACAGTAAACTTTGTGTAACCTTGAGTGAATCCTCGATGCTTTGCCAAGATGAGCTGTTACCCTGAGAAAATTGCTTGTGATCCTGTGCTTTATAAGTGCTGCTTGTATGTTTAGTAGAAGGCACCTTGATCAGAAACCTTGACTTGGTGTCTTCCTTGTGTTGTCTGTCTCCACCACCCCCCCCACAGCTCTCACTCAGGCAGTATTCAGGTGTTGCTGCAGGCAGTAACAGAGGGAGAGTGGGAAAGAGAGAGGGAGAGAAAGGGAGACACAGGGTGAGAGTGAGTGAGAGGGAGAGAAAGAGAGAGAGGAATAGGGAGGGAGAGATTTGGAGAGAGGGAAAGAGAGGGAGATAGAGGAAGAGAGAGGGAGAGGGAGAGAGAGATGGAGAGAAAGAGTGAAAGAGGGAGGTAGACAGAGGGAGAGAAGGAGAGAAAGGCAGAGGGATAGAGAGGGAGAGTTAGGGATAGGGAGGAACAGAGAGGAAGAGAGAGGGGGACAGAGGGAGAGGGAGAGAATTGGAGAGAGGGAAAGAGGGGGTGCTGCAAGGAAGAGAAAGGAAGAGTGGGAGAGATAGAGAGAAGTAGAGAGGGAGTGAGAGAGAGGGTGAGAGTGGGACAGAGGGAGACGGGGGAGAGAGAGAGGAGGCAGTTAAGGGGAGAAAGAGAGAGAGAGGAAGAGAGAACCATAAAGGAGAAAGTGGGCAGAAGACACACAGGAAGAGAGACACAGGAATAGAGGGAGCTAGGGAAAGAGGAATAGAGGGACAGAGGGACAGAGAGGGACAATAAGAGGGAGAAAGAGGGAGAGAAAGAGAGAGGGAGATTGAGGAAGAGAGAGGGAGAGCAGGATGAAAGAGAGAGATAGGGAGAGAGGAACTGAGGTATAGAGAGAGGGAGGGAAAAAGAAAGGGAGAGAGAGTAGGAGATAGGGAGAAAGAGAAACAGAGAGGGAGAAAAACAGGAAGAGAAGGACAGAGGGAGAGAGGAATAAAGGGAGAGAGAGGGGGAGAGATGGACAAGAAGAGAGTGGAAGAGAGAGAGGGAGAGAGAGACTCACAGGGAGAGAGACATAAGGAGAGGGAGAGAGAAAGAGAGAGAGGGAGAGAAAGATGGAGAGAGAGGGGAGAGAGAAAGAGAGAGGGAGACAGAGGGAGAGACAGAAGGTGAGAGGGAGAGAGGAGAGAAATTGAGAAATGGAGAGGGAGAGGGAGAGGAAGAGAGAGGGAGAGACAGAGGGAAATAGAGGGAGACAGAGCCATAGAAGGAGAAAGCAGGAGGGAGACATACATGAAGAGAGACAGAGGAACAGAGTGAGCCAGGGAGAGAGGAATAGAGTGAGCCATGGAGAGAGGAATAGCTGGAGAGAGAGGGGGGAGGGAGGGAGGGAGAAGGAGAGAGGGACAGAGGGAAAGAGACAGAGAATGAGAAAGACAGAGGGAGAGAAGGAGGGAGATGGTGGGAGAGAGGGAACGAGAGAAGAAGAGAGGAGAAAATGGAGAGATAGGGAGAGAGAAAGAAAGAGGGAGAGATGGAGGGAGAGAGAAAGAGGAAGAGAGATGGAGAGAGAGTGAGGGAGAAGGGGAGTGAGATGCAGAGGGGTGGAAGGTTAACCAAGAGAGAGAGAGTGAGAGGAAGAGAAGGACAGAGGGAGAGAGGAATAGAGGGAGAGAGGGATGGAGGGATGGACAAGGAGAGAGTGAAAGAGAGAGGGTCACAGGAAGAGAAACACAGGGAGAGAAAGGGAGAGGAAGAGAGAGTCACAGTGAGAGAGGGAGAGAGTGAGAGAAAGAGAGAGACAAGGAGAGAGATAGGGAGAGGGAGAGAGAGAGGGAGAGATAGAGATAGAGATAGATGGAGAGAGGGAGTGACAGGGAGAGAGCATGAGGCAGGGGAAGAGGGAGGGAGAGAGAGAGAGGAAGAGAGAGGGAGAGGGAGATAGGTAGAGAAAGAGGGAGAGTGAGGTATAGGGAAGGATAGAGAGAGGGAGTGAGAGAGAGGGAGCGAGAGAGCGGGAAATAGAGGGAGACAGAGGGAGAGAGGGAGAAGGAGAGTGTGGGAGAGAGAGAGTGACAGAGTGAAAGAGAGGGAGAATGGGAGGGAGAAAGGAGAGAGAGGGAGGGAGACAGTGGGAGAGAGAAAAGGAGAGTGAGTGAGAGAGAAGAGAGATATAGAGAGAGGGATAGAGGAGAGAAATGGAGAGAGATTGGTAGATAGGGAGAGTAAAAGAGAGAGAGAATGGGAGGGAGAAAGGAGAGAGGGAGGGAGACAGTGGGAGAGAGAGAGAAAGAGAGAGTGAGAGATGGAGAGAGAGAGGGAGAGAGGAACAAATATGGAGAGAGACGGGAGAGGAAGAGATATGGAGAGATGTAGAGAGGGAAAGAGAGAGGGTGGAAGAAAGAGGAAGAGAGGGAGAGTGAATGTGAGGGAGATAGAAGGAAAAAGAAAGGGAGTGAGAGGGAGAGAGATAGTGAGAGGGAAAGAGAGACGGAGAAGGAGGAACAGAGAGTGAGAGAGATGGAAGAGGAGAGAGGGAGAGAGGAATAGAGGGAGAGAGATGGACAAGGAAAGAGTAGAAGAGAGAGGGAGAAAGTCACAGGGAGAGAGACACAGTGAGAGTTTGAGGGAGAGAGAGGGAGACAGGGAGAGAGAGGGGGAGAGGGATAAACATAGAGGGAGACAGAGGGTGAAAGGGAGGGAGAGAGGGAGAGAGGTTGAGAGAGGGAGAAAGCGGGAGAGAGAGGAGAGAAGAGGGAGTGAAAGGGAAGGGAAGAGAGGAACAGAGAGGGGGAGAGTTGCAGAATGGGAGAGGGAGAGAGGTAGAGATGGAGAAAGGGAGAGACTGAGTGAGAGAGAGAGGGTGAGAGAGGGACAGAGGGAAAGAGAGGGAGGGGGAGAGAGAGAATGAGAGAGAAAGAGAGGGATCAAGGGAGAGAGAGAAAGGGAGAGAGGTAGAGAGAGCGAGAGAAGAAGGAAGAGAGAGTGAGAGAAAGGAGCTAGAGGAAGAGAGGGAGAGTGAGGGATAGGGAGGAACAGAGAGGGAGGGAGAGAGAGGAAGAGAGGGAGAGAGGAAGAGGGAGAGAGAGTGGTAGGGATGGAGAAGGAAAGAGAGAGACAAGGAGTGAGAGGGAGAGAGAGGGAGGAGAGAGAAGGAGAAAGGGAAAGAGAGGGAGAGAGAGGGAGCAAGAGAGGGAGAGTGGGAGAAAGAGAAAGGGACAGATGGAGAGCGAGGAGAGAGAGGGATAGAGATAGGGAGAGATGGAGAGAGAAAGGAGAGTGCAGGCGAGAGTGAAAGAGTGAAAGAGAGGGGGAGAGAGAGGGAGAGGGGAGAAAGGAAGAGAGAGGGAGAGGGAGAGTCTGAGGGAAAGATGAGAGAGGGAGGGAGAGAGGGAGGAGGAACAGAGAGGGAGAGAGATGAAGAACATGAAAGAGAAATAGAAGTAGAGAGAGAAGGAGGGAAAGGGAGAGTCACAGGGAGAGAGACACAGGGAGAGAGAGGGAGAGAGGAAGAGAGGGAGAGAATGAGAGAGGAAGAGAGGGATAGAAGGAGAGAGGGAGAGACAGAGGAAGAGAGGAAGTGCTTAGAAAGGGAGGGAGAGAGGAGAGAGGAAAAAAGGGGAGAGGGAGAGAGAAGGAGATACAGGGCAGAGAGGTAGAGAAGACAGATTCTTGTAAAGAAATTAGAACCCAGGTTTGGGTAGTCCCTTTGACAGGCTGGAGACCACCCCGGTCATAGCTGGCCCCTGGGAGGATGTGAGGGGGCCATGATTAGAGCGCACTGGCAGCAAATGGGACAGACTGAGGAGGACACCCCTAATTAGATCAGTTTCCTTGCATCTGGAGGCAACAGCCATTCACCCACACAGTCTTTAAACCGACATCTCCCTGCTGTGTGCAATCAGGGGTCTGTCAGTCATATTCTGAGACACTCTGCCCCTAGCGCCTCAGGGCAGAGACACTTAGTGGGCGTGGGTGCAGGGAGCCCTGGGGACAGTGAGAGGAAAGGGAAAAGGACACAAAGATGACAGGAGCTCATCACGAAGGTCAAGAGAGCCCCCTAACAAGGGTAAAGATGGGGGCCGGGCTGGTGGCCTCATCCAGAGACCAGGCAAGGACCCCATCCAGGCCCCTTAATGTGATGTCGCAGCCTCAGCCTTCTGTGCTCACTGTGCTTGTGGACGAGGAGGCAGCATGGCACATGGACTCACTGGCAGCCTCTTGATAACTTCCCATAGTGGGCACACCTGGCTCAGTCCTGCTGCAACCTAATGAGCTGGACTGGGTGGGAAAGGGGGCTCCCCTTCTGTGAGGGACAGGCAAGGGGGAATGGAAGGGAGGGGTGGGGCTATATCACTGAATAATAAATTGAAAAAAAAATAATAAATAAAGTAAAATAAAATAAAAAGTAAAATTAAATAAAATGAAGTAAAGTAAAATACAATACAACATGACACAACACAGTACAATACAATGCAATACAACACAACAATTTCTGGGTGGTGGTGAGGACAGCTCTGCAGTTGCCATCATTGTGGCTTCTACCCTGAACATGAGGATGTGTGATTCCCCAAACCCCGTCTGCCATGGATCAGCATGAAACCCCAACAATAAGAATGATGAGGTGAGCTTGATGTGTGTATGACTGGCAGCCCCGTGTCTTTAGGTACACACACATACCCTGTCTCTAGCTCTTTAGTGGCAGGGGTGGCTGCTCACACAGTGGTCCGTCCATCCGCTGTGCTCTCCATGCTCCCAGGGACTGAGGCTCTTCCTCTGGTCTGTCATTGGTTGCCCACCCTCCCCCGCCATGTCCCTGGCCTCACAAGAGCGGCTTCGATGGTGGAAAAATGAACCCCAGGCTTGTACAGCAGCTTGCACCCACACACACTGGAACAGCGCAGTCTGGATTAATGCTTCTCTGGAACCCTGTGGCCAGTTTCTGGGACACTTTTATTCCATGGGAAGGAGGATCAGCTCTCTAAAGCCAGTGTTGGTGCCCTGCACACCAGTGAGATGGGGTTAAACAATAATGTTGTCACCACACTGACACTTACTCAGAGTTCAGTTCAGATGGATTTGGGAAACTTTTCTCCCCGATGTTCCTCCTCTGAGGAGGAAAAAGCCATCCCCCAGCACCTTCATTTTCTGTTTTACGTGCATCCCTTGTCCCTCACCATTGGTGAATCAGGATGACCAAATGCGTTTGTCTGTTTATGTTTGTAGAACAGCCTACACTGAAGGCCTATAGTTTGCTTTGCACTTCCCTGAGTGGCTTCAGTGACAGAAGTGTGCAGAAGCGACAGCTCTGGAAAACTGGAAAACCTATGCTAGATGTTCAAAAATATTTCACTTTTACTCTAGAGTAGCTTCTATCAACACATGTTTATTTGATAGGGATCTTTATAGGGTCAGTATTTAGATCTCTATCGTGTGTCTGTGTAGGTATGTGTGTATGCATGCATGTCCAATCTATCAGTCTTTATATATCTACAACTATCTATAAGTATCTACAAATATCTACAAGTATCATATATCCTTCATCTATCATGTTCTATCTGTCATCTCTCTCTATCTATCATCTATCATTCATCTACCTATAATCTATCCCCATCATCTATCTATTATATATCTATTATCTATCATCTATCTATGTCTCATCTATCTATATCTAATCTATCTATCTATCTATCTATCTATGTATCTATCCATCTATCTATCTATCTATCTATCTATCTATCTATCTATCTATCTATCTATCTATCTATCTCTCTATCTGTCTATGAAGGCAATTTATTAGAGTGACTTACAGTTTGTAGCTCAGCATTTCCAACAATGGCTGTCTACCAAAAGAATGTCTAAGAACACAGTAGGTCTTCTGGAAAAAAAATGCTGCATGTCACAGCCAGATGGCAGTATATTCTGCAATCGAAAAGTGAGCATCAATGCCAGTTAGGGAGTGGACTGCTATAGGAGTGAACAGAAGCAAACAACGATGACAAGCTTCAGTCTGTGTCCCTTTTGTAGGCCACCAGCACATGTGTGGTCTAGATTAAAGGGGGCTGCTTATCTCAAATGATGTCTATTTAACGTCATAACTCTTTACCTCAGAGATGTGACTGAGAAATGAGTCTTTGTGTTTCAAGAAATTTCAAAAAGGAACCAAACCCTCAGAGATGTCACTGGTCCCTTAGTTTCAGATGTGGTCAGGTGGACAACCACGAATGGTCTACACCTTGTTCTAGTATGCCATAGCGGCTGTTTGGTACATGACTCAATGATGAACTGATCTTAAAGACATCACTCTGAGATCTCACATGTGCCCATTGGAGCCTGGTCATTGCTCTGGAACTGTCACCTCGGCCTGGTACTCATGGCAACATAAGCGTGTTCAAGTGGCTCACTGTGTAAACATGGCAGAGTTGGTGGCCGATAGGGATGCCCTGAGGAAACTTGATGCTGGGCCCTTAAACAGCTCCCCAGGCTCTCCAGTTCAAGGGCACATGTGCTTCTCATGACGGATAGTTCTATTTTGTGGGCACATTAAAGTGGTGTGCGGCCGGGGAAGAGGGTATCAGGGATGGGCATCATAGATGTCTGCCTTCAGCTGGACCTGGGTTATGGTTAGGATTTAGGGTTAGAGTTTGGTTTTAGTTTATTTTTAGAGTTTCGTTTAGTGTTTGGGTTTGGTTTAAGGATATATTTAGGAAGTGCCTACTTAGGGTTAGGTTTAGGGTTAGGGTTTGGGTTAGGCTTCAGGATAGGTTTAGTTTTAGAGTTAGGGTTAGGGTTAGGGCTAGGGTACAGATTTGTGTTTGGGTTAGGGTTAATTTTCTCTTTAAGTTAGGGTTAGGGTTCAGGTTCGGGTTAAGTCTAGGTTTCCGGTTTGTGTTCAGGTTAGGGTTAGGTTTAGGATTAGGGTTAGGATTAGGTTTAAGGATAGGGTTTCTGTTAGGGTCCAGGTTAGGGTTCAGTTTAGGATTGGTATTAGGGTTAGTGTTAGAAGTAGGTGTAGTGTTAAGGTTCAGGTTACGGTTAGGGTTCATTTTCGGGTATGGTTAAGTAGGTGTAGTGTTAAGGTTCAGGTTACGGTTAGGGTTCATTTTCGGGTATGGTTAGGCTAAGGTTCTGGTTCTGGTTAGGTTTAGCATTAGTGTTAGGGTTATGGTTATGGTTAGGTTTAGGGTTCAGGTTAGGATCCGGGTTAGGTTTTAGGATTGGTTAGGTTTAGTGTTAGGGTTTGGGACAGGGTTAGGTTTAGGGTTCAAGTTGGGATTAGGTTTGGAATTAATATTAATGTTAAGGTTACATTTAGGGTTAGGTTTGGAGTTAGCATAAGCGTTAGGGTTAAGTTTAGGTTTATGGTTAGGATTAGTGTTGATGTTGGGGTTAGGGTTCAAGTTGTGGTTATGGTTATAGTTAGGGTTCAGATTCAGTTTAGGGTTAGGGAGGAGAAAAGGCATGAGGGAGGAACGATTAGGGAGGAAAGATGCAGGAGGACAGGTGAGGAAAAAAATGAAGGAGGAGAGAGAAAAAAGGAGGAATGAGATAAGAGGAATGAGAGCAGAGGAATGAAAGAAGGGAGATGAGGGAGGAGTGAGGAGTAATGATAAAGGGGAGAGGAGGGAGGAGGTAGATGCGAGGGAAGAGGGATGAGGGAGGAGAGATAAGGGAAGACAGAGGAAGGAGAAGGAGGGAGTGATGAGGGAGTATATATGAGGGTTGAAGAATGAGGGGGAAGAGATGAAGGAAGAGGCAGGAGAGAAGACGGAGGAGGGAGGAGATATGATGGAGGAGAGTGGAGGGAGGAGGAAAAGAGGGAGGATAGAGGAAGAGAAAATATGAAGGAGGAGGGATTAGGAAGGAAGAAAGAGAGGAGAGATGAAGAAGAACACAGGAAAGGAAGGATGAGGGAGGAGGGATAATGTCATAGGCATGAAGTAGGTGACAAGATGGAGAAGAGAGGAGATATGAGGGAAGAGAGAGGATGGCAGAGGGATGAGGAATGAATTATGAGGGAGCAGAGTTCAGGGAGGAGAAATGAGCTAGGAGGGTTGAGGAGAGGTGATGAGGGAGGAGGAATGGGGAGGAGGGAAAAGTGAGGAGGAATGAAGGAGGAAAGATGAAGGAGAAGTATGAGGGAAGAGTGAAAAGAGAAGATGGAGGAGGGATTAGTGATGTGGGAGGAGAGAGGATGGAGGAGCCATGTGGGAGAACAGTGTAGGGGGGAGTGCTTAGAAAGTTAGGATGAGTGAGGAGGGATGAGGGACAAGATATGAGGGAGGACAGATTTGGGAGTAAAGATGAGGGAGGATAGAGGAGGAAGGAGGAATGAGGGAGGAGACATGAGGGAGGATAGATGAGGGGGAGAGAGGAGGAGGAAGGATGAGGAAGGAGGGAGGAGGGAGGAGAGATGAGGGATGATAGATCAGGAAGGAGAGAGATGAAGGAGGAGAGATGAGATCATAGGGATGAATGCCATTGCGACTAGAGAAGAATATCATTGTGATGTCATAGTGCAATTGTTTTGTCACGATAGTACCATTGTGATGTCACAATTCAATTGTAATGTCATAATTCTCTAGTGATGTCAAAATCGAACAATTGTGATATCACAATCTGATTGTGATGTTCTACTAGTACCATGTGATGTCATAATATACTTGCGATATCACAATAGTAGCATTATGATGTCATCTTGTCTTTGTGATATCCTAATAGTAACATTGTGATGTCATAATGCCACTGATAGTACCATTGTGATGTCATAGTACAATTGAATGTCACAATACTACCATTGTGATGTCACAATTTAATTGTAATGCCATAATTCCCCCGTAATGATACAATTACACCATTGATATATCACAATAATATTTTGTTGCCCTACAAGTACCGTTGAGATGTAACAAGTCAATACTAATGTCACAATTCCTGAGTGGTGGCCCAATAGAAATATAGTGATGTCACAAATCAACTGTGGTGTCCTACTTGTAACGTTGTGATGTCACAATACGATTGTGATACTCTACTAGTACCGTTGTGATGTCACAATAGGATTGTGGTGTCCTATCCACAATTGGGATAGAACCATTGGGATGTCATAATACCCTTGTGATACCACAGTAGTAGCATTATGATGTCACAATGTCTTTGTGATTTCCTCATAGTACCATTGTGATGTCATAATGCCATTGTGAGTACAGGATAGTACCATTGTGATATCATAGAGCAATTGTGATGTCAAAATAGTACAATTGTGATTTCACAAGTCAATTGTAATGTCATAATTCCCTAGCAGTGTCACAATCATACCATTGTGATGTCACATTATGATTGTGATATCCTACTAATACCATTGTGATGACATAATACCCTATCAATTTCACAATAGTAGCTTTTTTGATGTCACAATATCTTTGTGATATCCTAATAGTACCATTGTGATGTTATATTGCCATTTTGACTAGAGAATAGTACCACTATGATGTCATAGTACAATTGTCATGTCACAATAGTATCATTGTGATGTCACAATATGATTGTGATGTCTTACTAGTACGATTGTGATGTCACATAGTAGCATTGTGATATCACAATATCTCGGTATTATACCATCGTGATGTCATATTGCCATTATGACTAGAGTACAGTACCAATGTGATGTCAACGTACAATTGTGATGTCACAATACTAGCATTATCTAGTGATGTCACGATTGAACCATTGTGATGTCACAATTCAATTGTAATATCATAATTTTCTACTGATGTCACAGTTGATCCATTGTGATGTCACAATATGATTTTGGTGTCTTATTACTACGATGTCTTATTTCCATTGTGATGTCACAGTAGTAGCATTGTGATATCACAATGTCTTTGTTATATCCTAATAGTACCATCGTGATGTTATATTGCCATTGTGACTAGACTACAGTACCATTGTGATGTCATAGTACCATTGTGATGTCACAATAGTAAGTAGCATTGTGCTGTCACAATGTCTTTGTGATATCCTAATAGTACCATTGTAATGTCATAATGCCATTGTTACTAGAGAATAGTATCATTGTGATATCATAGTACAATTGTGATGTCACAATAGTACAATTGTAATGTCACAATTCAATTATAATCTCATAATTCTCTACTAATGTCACAGTGATACCATTGAGATGTCACAAGACAATTGTGATTTCCTACTAGAACCATTGTGATGTCATAATTCCCTTGTGATGTCACAATAACAGCATTGTGATGTCATAATATCTTTTTTGATATCCTAATAGTACCATCCTGATCTCATAATGGAACTGTGACAAAAGAATAGTACCACTGTAATGTCACAATAGTACCATTGTGTTTTCATAATTCCCGTGCGATGTCACAATAGTACCATTGTGATGTCAATATTCAATTGCAATGTCATAATTGACTAGTGACGTCACAATTGAACAATTGTAATTTCACAATATGATTGTGTTGTCCCACTAGTACCATTATGACGTCATAAAACCTTTGCAATGTCACTATAGAAGCATTTTGATGTCACAATAACTTTGTGCTATCCTAATAGTGATGTCATAATGCCATTGTGACTTGAGAAAAGTACCATTTTCATGTCATAGTACAATTGTCATGTCACAACAGTATAATTGTGATGGCACAAGTCAATTGTAACATTATAATTCTCTAGTAATGTCACAATCACACCATTGTGATGTCACAATACTATTTTGATGCCCTAATAGTACTATTGAGATGTCACAATTCAATAGTAACATCTTACTTCCCTAGTTGTGGCCCAATAGATATATTGTGCTGTCACAATGCGATTGTGGTGTCATACTAGTAACATTGTGATATCACAATATGAGTATCATACCCTAAAAGTAATTTGTAATGTCACAATATCATTGTGCTGTCTTGTTGAACAATTGTAATGTCATAATTCTCTTGTGATGTCACAATGTCTTTGTGATATCCTAATAGTACCATTGTGATGCCATAATGCCATTGTGACTAGAGAACAGTATCACTGTGATGTCATAGTACAATTGTTATGTCACAATATTACCATTGTTATGTCACAATTCAATTGTAATGTTGTAATTTTTACTGATGCAAAATCGAACCATTTTGATGTCACAATAAGATTGTGATGTCTTACTAGTAACATTGTGATGTCATAATTTCCTTGTGACATCACAATAGTAGCATTGTGATGTCACAATGTCTTTATGATATCATAATAGTACAACTATGCTGTCATAATGCCATTGTGACTACAGAATAGTACCATTGTGATGTCATAGTACAACTGTGATGTCACAATAGTACTGTTGTGGTGTCACAATTCAATTGTAATGTCAGAATTCTCTAGTGATATCACAATCCAACCATTGTGATGTCACAATATGATTGTGATGTCCTACTAGTACTATTGTGATATCACAATTCCCTTGTGACATCACAATAGTAGCATTGTGATGTCACAATGTCTTTTTGATATTTTAATAATACCATTGTGATGTAATAATGGCATTGTGACCAGAGAAAATTACCATTGTGATGTTGTAGTACAATTTTGATGTTACAATAGTACCGTTGTGATGTCACAACTCAATTGTGATATCATAATTCTCTAATGATGTCACAATCGCACCGTTGTGATGTCACAATACAATTTTGAGGTCCTACTAGTACCATTGAGATGTCCCAATTCAATGGGAACAGCATAATCCCCTAATGGTGGCCCATTAGAAATATTGTGGTGTCTTATTAATAACACTGTGATGTCACAATACGATTGTGATATTCTAAAGTAATAATGTAATGCCACAATATCATTGTGCCGTCTTGGTAGTACCATTGTGATGTCATAATTCCCTTGTGATTTCACAATAGTAGCATTGTGATGACACATTGTTTTTGTTATATCCTAATAGTACCATTATGATGTCATAATGCCATTGTGACTAGATAATTGTACCATCCTCTCGCCTCATCTTTCCTGCCTTTTCCCTCTTCCCTCATCCCTCCTTCATCATCCCTTCTACCTCATTCTTCCTATCTCATCCCTACTCTGTCTTTTATCTTCTCTCATACCTCGTGCCTCCTCCCTTCTCCCTCATCCCTCCTTCTTCATCTCATCCATACTGCCTCATCCATCATCTCTACTCCCTAATCTCTCCTCCCTTCTCCCTGCTTTCTCTTCCCTTCTCCCTTTCCTTCTTCCTTCCTTCATCTTTCATCCTCCCACTTCCGTCCTCCCTTCTCCCTCCTTTCTCCACGTTTCTTCCTCATCTCTGCTCCCTCTTTCCTACTTCCTCATCCCTCCTTCCTGATCCCTTCTCCCTCCTCCCTCCTCCTTCCTCCCTCCTCCCTCATCACTTCTCTCATTTCCCTCCACCCTCAACCCTCATCAAACCTCCTTTTTCCATCATCTCACCTCCCTTCATCCTACTGCTTTATCTCTTCTCCCTCTTCCCATCTCCCTCATTCTTCACCCTCATCCACACTACCTTATACCTCTTCCCTCATCCCTTCTGCATTTTCCCTCCTTCCTATCTCTCCTTCATCTCTCATCCATACTCTCTCATCCTTCATACCACTTCCCTCATCTCTCCTCCCTCCTCCTTCACTCCTCACTCATCCCTCCTTTTTCATCACTCCTTCCTCATACCTCCGCCCTCATACCTCCACCCTCATCAATTTTCCTTCATCCATCCTCCATCAGCTCTCCTCCCTCCTTCCTCATCCTTCATTCCTCCATTATCTGCCCACACCAATAACTCTTCCATACTCCCTCTTTCTTCCTCCCTCCTCCATCAACCCTGATGCCTTTTCCCTCCTCCCTTCTCCCAACTTCCTCCGTTCTCATGCATCCTCCTGCTTACCTCTTCCCTCCTCCCATTGCCATCTTCCCTCCCTTTTGCTCCTCATTGTTCCTCCCTCATCCATCCTCCATCATACTTCCAACCTCATTCCTCCTCCTCCTTCCTCCCTCACCAGTCGTCCCTCATCCTCCTATTTCATTTCTCCTCCATCATCCCTTCTCCCTCATCCTTATACCCTCATCCCTCATCCAACATCCATCATCCATCATCCATCCACCCTCACCCATCCTACCTCTTCTATCTTTCATCCTCTCCTTCCTCATTCCTCATTCCTCCTCCCTCATCCCTTCTCCCTAATCTCTCCTCCATTCTCCCTCCTTCCTCATCCATTCTCTTTTTCCTCCTCCCACAACCCTCCCCCACATGCCTCCTCTGTGATCTCTCCTTCACTCTTCTACTTTATTCCTTCTCCTCCCTCCCTCATCTCTCAACCATACTCCTCATACAATCATACTCCCTCATCCCTTCTGCATTTATCCTCCTCCATCATCCCAACTTCATTATTCCTCCAACCTCATCCCTACTATCTCATCACTCTCTCATCTCTCCTCCACCTTACCTCCTCCCTCCTCCCTCCTCCCTCATGCCTCCTTCCTCATCCCTAATCTAGACTCCTTAATCCATCATCCCTCCTCCCTCATCTCTCCTGCCTCATCACTCTTCCCTCATTGCTCCTCCCTCATTCCTCCACCCTCCTCAATTTTTCCTCATCCTTCCTTCCTCATCTCTCCTTGCTCATCCCTCACCCCTCATTCCTCTTCCATCATCCCTCCTCCCTCATCCCTCCTCCATCACCCCTCATCCCTCTTGCCTCCACCAACATTTCTACTCCTTCATCCTTCCTCCCTCATCTCTCCTCTCTCATCCCTACTCCATCATTCCTCCTCCCTCATTCAACCTCCCTCATCCCTCCTCTCTCATCACCCTTCCCTCATCACTCCTCCATTCCTCAACCCTCATCACTTTTCCTTCATTCCTGCTCCCACATCTCTCCTCTCTACTCCCTCATCCCTCATTCCTCATCCATCATCTCTCTTCCATCATCTCTCCTTTCTCATCCATACTCCCTCATCCCTTATCTCTCCAGCCTCATCTATCTTCCCTCATCTGTCCACCCTCTTCCTTCCCCCTCATCTCTTCCCTCCCATCTCTCCTCCCTCATCCCTCTTACATCTCCTTCCAATTTCATCCCTCCTTTATGATCCTGCTCCCCCATTTCTCCTCCCTCATCCATCCTCACTCATCTCTCCGCCCTCCTCCATCTTCTCTCCTCCTTCATTACTCCACCCACTTCTCTCCTCCCTCATCCTTGTCCCTCATCCTTCCCTTCCTCCCTTATCCCTCCTCCCTTATCCCACTTCCCTCATCCCTCATCTGTCATTTCGCCTCCCTCATTCCTCCTCCCTCATCAATGCTTTCTCATCTCTCCTCCCTCATATCTCCTCCCATCTGCCTCAAACCTTGTCCCTCCTCCCTTCTCTCTCATCACTTCTCTGTCATCAATTCTTCCTTCTCCCTCATCTCTCCTCATTCATCCCGCCTCCTCATCAGTCCTCCACTCCCCTCATCCATCATCCTTCCTCTTCTCTCCTCCCTTCTCTCATCTCCCTCTTATCTTGTCTATTTTTCTTCCTCCCTCAACTCTCTTCCCACATCCAGCCTCCATCATCTCTCTTCCCTTCAACTTCTTTCTTTGTTCCTTCACTCTTCTCCCTTCTCCCAACCCCCTCACCCACATCCAAGCTCCCTATGCTTGTTGCTTCATCTCTCCTGCCTGTTTACTCCTCCTTCCTCCCTTATTCATCATACATTCAACCTCATCCTTCCTATCTCTTCCCTCCTCCCTCATCTCTCCTCTATTATTACTCTTCCCTCATCACTCCTTCATCATCTCTTATCCATACTCCCTCATCCATCATGCCTCCTCCCTCACCTCTCCTCCCTCATCTCTCCTCCCACCTCCCTCTACACTAATCACTCCTCTCCATCCCTCATCTGTAATTCCTTCTTCCTCATTTCTCATCCCTCATCTCTTTTCCCTCATTTCTCCTTCCTCAGTCCTTCTCCCTCATCCCTCCTACTTCATCTTTCCTCCCTCATCAATACTCCTTCCTCCCTTTTCTCTCATCCCCCTCCCTTACCCCTATTCCCTCTTCCCTCTGTCATATTCCTCCTTCATTCTTCCTTCTTCTTTAGCCTTAATCCCTCATCCCTACTCCCCATCACTCCATCATCCCTCATCCATACTCCCACATCCATCATACCAGGTCCCTCATCTCTACTCCCTCCTCTCTCCTCCTTCTTCCTTCCTCCTTCCTTTCTCATCTCACCTGCCTCCTTCCTCCGACTTCATCCTTCCTTCATTATCCCTCTTCCCACCCATCTCATCCCTTCTCCTTCATCACTCCTCCCTCATCTCTCCTCCTTCCTCCCTCATCTCTCCTCCCTCCTTCCTCATCTCTTCTCCATCTTCCCTCTTACCTCATCTTTCCTCCCTCATCTCTCTTCCATCTATCCTCCTCCCTCATCTCTCTTCCCTCCTTCCTTATCTCTCCTTCATATTACCTCCTCCCTCATCTCTCCTCCCTCTTCCCTCATCACTCATCCCTCTGACCTCATATCTCCTCTCTCATTTGTCCTAGCTAATCCTACATCCCTCCTCCTTCATACCTCCTCCCTCAACACTTCTCCCTTATTTCTCCTCATCCATCCTCCCTCCTCCCTCCTCTTTTATCCCTTCTCCCTCCTCACTCCTCCCTCATCTCCACTCCCTCCTCCCTGCTCCCTTCTCTCTCTACCCTCTTCCATGATCAATCCTTCCTCATCCCTTATACTTTCTCTCTCATTCCTCCCTCATCTCTTTTCTATCCTCCATCCTCTGTCATCCTTCCAAACTCATTTATCCTCTCTCCTTTCTCCTGTGTCATCTTTCCTCCCTTTTCTCTCCTCTCTCATACTTCCTCCCTCCTCACTCATCTCTCCTCATCCCTCCTCCCACATACCTCCTCCCTCATCACTCCCACTTGATCTCTCCTCTCCCATCTCTCCTCTCTCTTCTTTCCTCCATTATTCCTCCTCCCTCCTCCACCATCCCTCCTTTATCGTCCCTGCACCCTTATCCCTCTTTTCTCATCCCTATGATCTCATCTCTCCTCCCTCATCTCTCCTTCCCCTATCATCCCTCATCTCCCTCCCTCCTCTCTCCTTCATCATCCTTCCCTGTCTTCTGTCCCCCCTCTTTTATCCTCTCTTGTGTCTCCTCCCTCATTCCTCCTTCCTCCTCTATCCTCCCTCATCTTTAATCCCAAATCTGTCCTCTCTCATATCTTGTCCCTCATCCTTCCTCACTCATCCTAACTTTCTAATCACTCCCCCTACACTGTTCTCCTGCATCGCTCCTCACTCCTCTCTTCTCCCACATCCCTAATCCCTCCTCCATCCTCTCTTTTCACTCTTCCCTCATATCTTCTCCCTCATCTTTCCTCCTTCATTCCTCCTCACTTTTCCCTCCTCCCCATTCCTCCTACCTCACCAAATCTCCTTCACCCCTCCTCTCTCATTTCTCCTCCCTGAACTCTGCCCCCTCATAATTCATTCCTCATCCCTCTGCCATCCTCTCTCTTCCCTCATATCTCATCTCTTCTCCATCTTCTCACCTACTTCATGCCTATGACTTTATCCCTCCTCCCTCATCCTTCCTCTCAACTGTCCTCCTTCATCCTCTTCCTTCCTTCCTAATCCCTCCTCCTTCATATTTCCTCCCTCCTCTGTCCTCCCTCTTTCCTCCTCCCTCTACTCTCCTCCATCATTTCTCCTCCCTCCTCCATCTTCTCTCCTGCCTCTTCCCTCATCTCTTGGCCCTCATCCCTCCTACCTCATTCCTCTACCCTCATATCAACTCCCTCATCACTCCTCCCTCATCTCTGATACCTTATTTGTCTTCCTTCCTCTTCTTCACTCATACCTCCTCCCTCTTTCTTCCTCCATCATCTCTTCTCCCTCAGTCCTCCTCCCACATCCCTCCTTCCTCATCTCTCCTCCCTTGTCCATCTCCCTCATCCCTAAACCCACCTCCTTTCTTCCACCTCCCTCATCTCTCCTAGATAATCCCTCTTCCCTCAGTCCTTTTCCCTCCTTCCTTCTTCTTCCTCTCTCTTCCCTTATCTCTCCTCCCTCATCCCTCCTCCCTCACATCTACCTCCTCCCTCTCATTTACCTCCTCCCTCTTCTCCCCTGTATCATTACTCCTCACCCCTCCCTCATCTGCCCTCATTCATTCCTCTGTTCTCGTTCCTCTTCTCTCATTCCTCCTTTTTTCTCTCTCCTCCCTCATCCTTTTTTCTCATCTGTCCTTCTGCATCTTTCCTCCTTAATCGATCCTCCTTCATGCCTTTCCCTCCTCCCTAACCCTAAACCGAATCTGAACCCTTACTACAACCCTAACCCCAACCTGAACCCTAACCCAAACATCAACCCTAATCCTAACCATAAACCTAAATTTAACCCTAATGCTTATCCTAACCCCAAACCTAACCATAAACGTAACCCTAACATTAATATTAATTCCAAACCTAATCCCAACTTGAACCCTAAACCTAACCCTGTCCCAAACCCTAACACTAACCCTAATCCATACCCAATCCCGAAACCTAACCCGGACCTTAACCTGAACCCTAAACCTAACCATAACTATAACCCTAACACTAATGCTAAACCTAACCCTTATCCTAATCCTAATCCAAACCAGAACCCTAACCATAACAATAACCATATTACTAACCTGAACACTAAACCTAACCCTAAATCTAAACCTAATGAGAACATGCAACCAAACCATAACCAGAACCCTAGCCTAACCATACCCGAAAATGAACCCTAACCATAACCTGAACCTTAACACTAAACCTACTCCTAACACTACCCCTAATACCAATCCTAAACTGAACCCTAACCTGGGCCCTAACAGAAACCCTATCCCTAAAACTAATCCCAACCCTAACCCTAAACCTAACCCTAACCAGAACACAAACCTGAAACCTAGACTTAACCCAAACCTGAACCCTAACCCTAACTTATACAGAACATTAACCCTAACCCAAACACAAATCTGTACCCTAGCCCTAACCCTAACCCTAACTCTAAAACTAAACCTAACCTGAAACCTAACCCAAACTCTAACCCTAAACCTTACCCTAAATAGGCACTTCCTAAGTATATACTTAAACCAAACCCAAGCACTAACCAGAAGTCTAAAAAGAAACTAAAACCAAACCCTAACCCTAATCCTAACCATAATCCTAATCCTAACAATAACACTAAAGCAATTCTTAACCCTAACCCTAATCTGAACCCCAAACCCAAATACTAACCCAAATCCTAAAAAGAAACCAAAACCAAACCCTAACTGTAACCCTAACCCTAACCCTAATATTAAGCCTATTCCTCACCCAAACACTAACCTTAAACTTAACCCTAACTGAAAACTTAACCATAACACTAACCCTAAAGCTAATCCTAACCATATCCTTAACTTGAACCCTAACCATAAAAAGAGCCTAACCCAGCCCAAATCTGAACCCTAACCAAAAACAGGACCATACACATAAACCTAAACCTATCTCTATCCCTAACTCTAACCCTAACCCTGACTGGAGCCTAATCCAACCCGAATCCAAACCCTAACCCAAAATGGAACCATACCCATAAACCTAAACCTAACCCTAACTGTAACCCTAACCCTGATCCGAACCGGAACCCGAACCCTAACTCTAAACCTAACCCTAACCCAAACCGTGAACCTAATGAGAACATGCACACAAGCTCTAACCAGAACCATGAACATAACCCTAGCCTAACCAAACCCGAATTTGAACCCTAACCTGAACCCTAAACTGTAACCCGAACCCTAACACTAAACCTACTCCTAACACTAATCCTAATCCCAATCCCAAAGCAAACCCTAACTGAGCCCTACCACAAACCAAATCTCTGACCCTAACCCTAAATGAACCCAAACCCTAAACCAAAAATCAAACCTACACCTAACACAAATTCTAACCCTAACCCTAACCCTAACCCTAAACCAAACCCAAACAGGAATTCTAACCCTAAACCTAAACTTAACCCTAACCCTATCTGGAACCTGATCCCTAAACCTAAATGTTGCACCCTAATCACAAACCTAACCCTAACTGGAACTCCAACCCAAACCCTAACCAAAACCAAACCCAAAAACTTGACCTAACCCAAACCCAAACCCAAACCCTAACTCTAAACCTAACCCTCACCCTAACACTAAAATTAAGCCAAACCCTAACCCTAACCAAAACCTATCACTAACCCTAACCCTAACCTTAACCCTAACCCTAACCTTAACCTTAACCTGAACCCTAACCCAAACCCTAACCGTAACCCTAAACCTGAATCTAACCCTAACCCAAAATCTAACTTAATCTTAACCCCCACCCTAAACCGAAGCCAAACTAGAACCCTAACCCTAACCCTAAACTGAACCCAATCCTAACCCTAACCCTAATACTAACCGTACCCTGAACCAAACCCTAACTCTAACCCTAACCTTTACCAAACCCTAACACTAATTCTAACCCTTATATGAACCCTAAACCGTAACCAAACTATAAACCTAGCCCTAACACTTACCCTAACCCGAACCTGAGCCCAAAACTGAACCCTAAACCTAACTCTAAATTTAAATGTAACCTTAACCCTAACCCGAACCATAACCCTAACACTAACTGTAACCCTACTCTGAAACCTAACTCTAACTCTAAGCCTAACCCTAACCTGAAACCAAAATCGAACCCTAACCCCAACCTGAACCCTAACCCTAACAGTAACCCTTACCCTAACCCTAACTCTCACCCTAATCTGAAACCTAAACCTTACCCTAACCCGCAGCCTAATGCAAACTCTACCCCAAACCCAAACCCTAATTCTAACCTAACCCTTACCCTTACACTAACCCTAAACCTAACCCTAACCCTAATCATCACCCTAACCCTAACCCTAATCATAACCCTAATCCAACCCTAACCCTAACCCTTACACTAACCCTAACCTGAACCCTAAACATCATTCTAACCCTGACCCTAACCCTAACCGTAAGATTCAGAAGCTCTCCTTAGAAACACGGACACTGGATTCCAGAAACCAGCTCCCTTCTCCGAGTCTCCAATAGGAAGAAGGTGTTTCATGCCTTCCATGGTCACACTTGTTTTCTCTTTTGGACTGAGTGGATCCCAGGGAATACTTGTGGCTCAGCCATGCACAGTGGACTCCTAAGCAGAAGAGATCTTCCACACGCCAACATAATGCCTGCATCATACTCAGTGGATCCCACCAGGCATTAGAGTGTTCATGGGAGTAATTTTACTCATGTGCTAAGCATCCTCAGTGCACAATTGTCCTTCCTGCCCTCCACAAAAAGCAGACCTCTCAGCAGTGATGTGGTCGCACGTTCTGCTCTGACCTCTGTACACATTGAGGCTTAAATGTCTGCAACCTGATGCACGCTCACATTCCAGAGTGTTGCTTTTCACTTTAACAACAGACCTCACACCTCAGGTTTGCTTCTTTGATTTGAGTCATTTTCATTTCACCAGCATTTTTGCTGGTTATTGGGAGTTGGTGTGATTTGAACACATCATCTTAGGAGGCAGAGTTTGGGGTGTGAATATCTTTAAAGAAGAAACACAATGAACAGTCAGGGAAGATTTTATATTCATACAAAATCTCAAAATCAAAGCTATTTTATTTTAAATAGAAAACTACATCAGTGTTGTGTAGGTGCAGGACATTTGTGCATGGAGTCACCTGGCACACTTTCCAAACACTAACACTCTCTTCTCAGACCTTCTGATTGGCCTGTTTGGAAGGATGCTGCCATTCAGATTCCTCTGTGGTTTCAAGGATCATAATCACACCAAGGAGTGACAGGGTGGTTGTCTGGTGACCTATTGGGGGCACATGAGCACTGTGCTCATTTATCAGCCTGCTTCCTTTCCTGGAAATATGGGTGGAAAGTAAAGGGTGGTTTTGCTGTAGAGATCTGCCACACAGTTCCAGATCACAGAAATAATTCTACACAGGCTACTGAGGACCAGAATGAAGACAGAGCCCTTGCAGCCCGGTATTGGAATCTCATGGACGGGGCTTTTTTGATGCTGACCCTAATGCTGCTGAGCAAAATTCAGGTGACATGGTCTAGTTTGGGTTGACAGGGCTGTGCACCAGATTTCTCGTCACAGAAGTACAGATGTCAAACTCCTGATGCAATAAGCTTCCCAGAGTCCGATGTACAGAAGCTGAACAAGCTTATTTTCAAATTCTCACAGGTGCCAGAATCTGCTGCTCACAATGATTATCCCAAACCCCAAAGACAGGAGGCTACAGAGAAGTCAGCCAGTCTCCAGATCCACTCCTTTGCCCCAGCAAATCTGAACATGAGATAGAACAAGTGTAATATCAAGCTGGGGACATAACAAAAGTGTAGGAATACTTATAGATCATGGTGTACAGAGCACTTAATCCTCTCAGTGGTCCCTGCTCTTTCAATATTCTATTGAAGTGGTCTGTATACACTATTCAGGTCCTACACCATAGATAAATATGCATAAAAGGCCTTGATATATATGACTCTGGCAGGAGTCCCGACTGTAAGGGGGTTTGGACACTATTTGACTGTACACCTCACATGCTGCTCTGTTTCTATTTGATGACTAGGAACCTCAAGACTTGGAGCCAATGGTAGAATAAGCATTTGTAGTCTCATTGATGGTCACTCTTACTGCATCCTTTTTTGCAAAACACAACGATTTTAAATAACTTTAATGCATGTTCCAAAATGGGGGTATGTGCAAATTATTGTAGTGGATGATCGCATGACATTAACTAGAACAGTTTCATATCTGTTTAACCCTTCAGAAGAAAGAAGCCAAAAGAAACCTAATGTTCACAGTCTGCTCATTTATGTAAAGCACACACACACATACACGACTTCTTTAACCGTCTGAATATATATCATAATCATGCACAAAAAATGATGGTGGGTTGAGCAGGTAATGGGGATGGTACCATCATCATCCCTTTCCTATTTTCTCCACAGTGTTCATTTCTAGAGAGAGTTACGTGTGATAGTTCACAATTAAAACAGTGTGAGCACAAAATTAAACTTTTGCTTGTAACTGGACAGATATAAATTGGTATTGGAGTGATGGTCACCTACTGTGTGTGAGGTGCCAAGTTCACAGCCCAGGGCCACAGAACAATATGTTAGTGAAAGATGAGGAATCATGGATATGGGCATTCTGTTTCTGCTCTTTATTCAGTGTTGCACCTTGATAAAATTGGCTTCATTTGGATGCAACACAGAATGTATGGAGAACCACCGTCATCTTTGACACAATACTTACACTTCACAATAATAGTATGAAACACTTAATTGGATCTTCCATCAATTCATATCTTTGACTGTAGCAATAAGGAAAATGATAAAATCCTGCTGGATGTGCTGATAAGTCATTTACAGAAAGGAAGGGGTTGAAATTCCTCAGTAATTCTAGTATTTATTTGCATAATGCCATTACCCTTGTACAGGCAGAATTTTAGGGGGCCTACAAAAGGGATTTCTTTGCAGTAGACACTATCTACCAGCTACCCAGTGTTCCAGAATCTTCTGTGTCTTGCGCTTCCTAAAAGGGGGAAGGCAGTAGATGCGTTGCTTGGGAAATTACATCAACAAGGTGGGTGTACAATAGATGGTGTCTTCGGTTCTCCCATGGGCCCTGTCTTGCTGAGGCAGGGGATGGCAGGGGACAGCAGGGGTAGTGTGCTTTGAATCAGAAAAGAAATTGGGGTGGAGAATGATTTCAGGTCAGACAGATGAGCTTCTGTGGCAGACATGGGGCCTGCCTTGGCTGAACCCATGCATTTTGTAAAGAACCAACAGAATGCCTTCATACATCATATTTTGTGTTTTTACCTTTTAGTGTTGTCACTGACATGATCCATTGGGAGGATTCAGTCATTACCTCCTCTTCTAAGTCACGGGAAATCTCTGTCAGGGAGAGTGTCATCCGGAGAGTGGAAGGTTCTGAGTAAGAAGTTCTGTCAGTCACATGCTCCTGCCCAGCACCAAGCCGTGCTGCAGGCTCTCCACATTTTGAATTCCTATCTCATGTTTTGCTTCATTTGAAAATACTTTTTAACAGTCCAGGAGATTAATGGCCATTCACAGTCACTCACACACTTACTAGCCCCATTTTATACAGCTAATTCTCATCATCAGTGTCAGTGAGTTACACACATATGTGGTCAATTCAGGCCCAGGAGCCTTAATATTCATACACAGGCTTTCCTGGCATCTATGATGTTCACCAGGATGTCCTCAAATGGAAGGGATGTTCAAAAGTAGCCCAATCTATATGTCACAGGTCATCTTTGGCATTTTCAGTCCTAGGATAGTGAAGGTGGTTAATGAAATCCACCTGGAATATATAAAAGCCTTACTTTTTATCTCTCTTATAGGAAGACCAAATGTTAGTGACTGCCAACCTTAAGAGAAACAAGTTACTGTAAAGATTCTTTTTTTTTTTCACATCATTGACAAAAACTTTAAAGATTTATCGAAATGTTGCCCATTTTCCCCAAAAACACTTATGGCAGTATATGTCAGATGCCAAAGCTGTATTGTATGCACAATATGCTCAAAATCCTTAAGATATAAATCCACTTTTTTATGCTTGTAATACATAATTTCCCCCTCAGACCCAAGTTTACAATGTGTAGACAATGCTTATTCTCTAATATGTAAATGATACACTAAATATAAAAAAACTGAGAAAGCTGATTAATTCAAGTTAATACGATGGTATGCCAAAAAGACAAAAGAACACCAAGCCTGAAGACAAAACACTCCCAAGAAGACATAAAAACCAAATCCTGCAAAATCGATATTCCATGTAAAAAAGCCTGAACAAAGTGTCAATGTGCTACACAATTCCACTTCTGTGTGGGAATGTGTGGATTTGATGCACCACTGTCATTTTTATGGTCTTTGGCACTATCGTTTCCACATATCCCCTTGCTTTGAGATGATGAACAACTGCTACCAAATCACCAATCACCAAAAGTTCACTGTAGCTTAGTCTGAGTAAAATCCAGCATAGATGTATTCCATTGTTCTGGGCATGATGACACCGTGTCTCTCTTTCGAGGTTTCCTCCTCTGTGCAAACCACAGATGAAGGTGTAATTCTGGACTTGAACTGCATGAAAGAGACAGTGAGGTCTGCCTTTCCGTTTTCTTCACATGCCTGCAGATCTTTCTCAGGCACTCATGTTATTGTGGCAACCAATCATAGTTGAAGTATGAAGCACTTTCACCATTGGCCCAGGTTGGTGATGTGTGGGACCCCACTGATCTTGATGGGGTCAATTGCAGACCATGTTTGATTGCAATGGTGAAGATCAAAACGTTGACATCCATCCATGAACACTCTCAGACATGGTAGTCAGGAAGAACTTCCTCCTTGGATGGCTGCTCTGGGACAGGTAGAAACTAAGGGATTGCTGGCTGAGCCTCACCCCTTTCTCCTGTTCTACAAGGGTTTCTGAGGTGCCATTGTGTGAACACAGCCTCAACTTCAATGGCCTCATCAGAAGGAAGATCTCCAGAGTCACCCAGGTCCAGCTGAGGACAGAGATCTATGATGCCCATCCCTGATACCCTCTTCCTCAGCCGCACACCACCTTTAATGTGCCCACAAAATGGAACTCATGAGAAGCACATGTGCCCTTGAACTGGAGAGCCTGGGGAGCTGTTTAAGGGCCCATCATCAAGTTTCCTCAGGGCATCTCTATCGGCCACCAACTCTGCCATGTTCACACAGTGAGCCACTTGAACACGCTTATGTTGCCATGAGTACGAGGCCAAGGTGACAGTTCCAGAGCAATGACCAGGCTCCAATGGGCACATGTGAGATCTCAGAGTGATGTCTTTAAGATCAGTTCATCATCGAGTCATGTACCAAACGGCCACTATGGCATACTAGAACAAGGTGTAGACCATTCGTGGTTGTCCACCTGACCACATCTGAAACTAAGGGACCAGTGACATCTCTGAGGGTTTGGTTCCTTTTTGAAATTTCTTGAAACACAAAGACTCATTTCTCAGTCACATCTCTGAGGTAAAGAGTTATGACGTTAAATAGACATCATTTGAGATAAGCAGCCCCCTTTAATCTAGACCACACATGTGCTGGTGGCCTACAAAAGGGACACAGACCGAAGCTTGTCATCGTTGTTTGCTTCTGCTCACTCCTATAGCAGTCCACTCCCTAACTAGCATTGATGCTCACTTTTCGATTGCAGAATATACTGCCATCTGGCTGTGACATGCAGCATTTTTTTTTCCAGAAGACCTACTGTGTTCTTAGACATTCTTTTGGTAGACAGCCATTGTTGGAAATGCTGAGCTACAAACTGTAAGTCACTCTAATAAATTGCCTTCATAGACAGATAGAGAGGTAGGTAGGTAGGTAGGTAGATAGATAGATAGATAGATAGATAGACAGACAGACAGACAGACAGACAGACAGACAGACAGACAGACAGATAGATAGATAGATAGATAGATAGATAGATAGATAGAGATAGATGACAGATAGAACATAATAGATGAAGGATATATGATACTTGTAGATATTTGTAGATAGATGTAGATATATAAAGACTGATAGATCAGACATGCATGCATACACACATACCTACACAGACACACAATAGAGATCTAAATCCTGACCCTATAAAGATCCCTGTCAAATAAACATGTGTTGATAGAAGTTATTCTAGAGTAAAAGTGAGATATTTTTGAACATCTAGCATAGGTTTTCCAGTTTGCTACAGCTGTAGCTCCTGTACACTTCTCCTGTCACTGAAGCCACTCAGGGAAGTGCAAAGCGAACTATAGGCCTTCAGTGTAGACTGTTCTACAAACATAAACAGACAAAAGCATTTGGTCATCCTGATTCACCAATGGTGAGGGACAAGGGATGCATGTAAAACAGAAAATGAAAGTGCTGGGGGATGGCTTTTTCCTCCTCAGAGGAGGAACATCGGGGAGAAAAGTTTCCCAAATCCATCTGAACTGAACTCTGAGTAAGTGTCAGTGTGGTGACAACGTTATTGTTTAACCCCATCTCACTGGTGTGCAGGGCACCAACCCTGGCTTTAGAGAGCTGATCCTCCCCATGGAATAAAAGTGTCCCAGAAACTGGCCACAGGGTTCCAGAGAAGCATTAATCCACACTGTGCTGTTCCAGTGTGTGTGGGTGCAAGCTGCTGTACAAGCCTGGGGTTCATTTTTCCACCATCGAAGCCGCTCTTGTGAGGCCAGGGACATGGCGGGGGAGGGTGGGCAACCAATGACAGACCAGAGGAAGAGCCTCAGTCCCTGGGAGCATGGAGAGCACAGCGGATGGACGGACCACTGTGTGAGCAGCCACCCCTGCCACTAAAGAGCAAGTGACAGGGTATGTGTGTGTACCTAAAGACACGGGGCTGCCAGTCATACACACCTCGAGCTCACCCCACCATTCTTATTGTTGGGGCTTCATGCTGATCCATGGCAGACGGGGTTTGGGGAATCACACATCCTCATGTTCAGGGTAGAAGCCACAATGATGGCAACTGCAGGGCTGTCCTCACCACCACCCAGAAATTGTTGTGTTGTATTGTATTGTACTGTATTGTATTGTATTGTATTGTATTGTATTGTATTTTACTTTACTTCATTTTATTTAATTTTACTTTTTATTTTATTTTACTTTATTTATTATTTTATTTTTTATTCAATTTATTGTTCAGTGGTATCCCCACCCCTCCCTTCCATTCCCCCTTGCCTGTCCCTCACAGAAGGGGAGCCCCCTTTCCCACCCACTCCAGCTCATTAGGTTGCAGCAGGACTGAGCCAGGTGTGCCCACTATGGGATGTTATCAAGAGGCTGCCAGTGAGTCCATGTGCCATGCTGCCTCCTCGTCCACAAGCACAGTGAGCACAGAAGGCTGAGGTTGTGACATCACATTAAGGGGCCTGGGTGGGGTCCTTGCCTGGTCCCTGGATGAGGCCACCAGCCCGGCCCCCATCTTTACCCTGGTTAGGGGGCTCTCTTGACCTTCGTGATGAGCTCCTGTCATCTCAGGGTCCTTTTTCCTTTCCTCTCACTGTCCCCAGGGCCCCCTGTGCCCACACCCACTCAGTATCTCTGCCCTGAGGCGCTAGGGGCAGAGTGTCTCAGAGTATGACTGACAGACCCCTGATTGCACACAGCAGGGAGATGTTGGTTTAAAGACTATGTGGGTGAATGGCTGTTACCTCCCGATGCAAGGAGACTGGTCTAGTTAGGTGTGTCCTCCTCAGTCTGTCCCATTTGCTGCCAGGGTGCTCTAATCAAGGCCCCCTCACATCCAGGGGCCAGCCATGACGGTGGGGGGATCTCCAGCCTGTCAAAGGGACTACCCAAACCCATGTTCTCATTTCTTTACAAGAATCTGTCTTCTCTACCTCTCTGCCCTCGATCTCCTTCTCTCTCCCGCTCCCCTCTCTTTTCCTCTCTCCTCTCTCTCTCCCTCCCTTTCTAAACACTTCCTCTCTTCCTCTGTCTCTCCCTCTCTCCTTCTATCCCTCTCTTCCTCTCTCATTCTCTCCCTTTCTTCCTCTCTCCCTCTCTCTCCCTGTGTCTCTCTCCCTGTGACTCTTCCTCCCTCTCTCTCTACTTCTATTTCTCTTTCATGTTCTTCACGTCTCTCCCTCTCTGTTCCTCCTCCCTCTCACTCCCTCTTTCATCCTCTTTCCTCTCTCTCCCTTCCTCTCTCATCTTTCCCTCAGACTCTCCCTCTCCCTCTCTCTTCCTTTCTCCCTCTCTCTCTTTAACTCTTTCACTCTCTCCTGCACTCTCCTTTTCTCTCTCCATCTCTCCCTATCTCTCTCCCTCTCTCTCCATCTGTCCCTTTCTCTCTTCCACTCTCCTTCTCTTGCTCCCTCTCTCCCTCTCTTCCCCTTTCTCCCCCTCTCTCCTCCCCCTCTCTCCTCTCTCCTTCTCTCTCCCTCTCACTTCCTCTCTCTCTCTCTTTCCTTCTCAGTCCCTACCACTCTCTCTCCCTCTTCCTCTCTCTTCCTCTAGCTCCTTTCTCTCCCTCTCTCTTCCTTCCTCTCTCACTTTCTCTCCCTTGATCCCTCTCTCTCGCTCTCTCCCCCTCCCTCTCTTTCCCTCTGTCCCTCTCTCACCCTCTCTCTCACTCAGTCTCTCCCTTTCTCCATCTCTACCTCTCTCCCTCTCCCATTCTGCAACTCTCTCCCTCTCTGTTCCTCTCTTCCCCTCCCTCTCACTCCCTTCTCTCCTCTCTCTCCCGCTTTCTCCCTCTCTCACCCTCTCTCCCTCCCTTTCACCCTCTGACTCTCCCTCTGTCTCCCTCTATGTTTATCCCTCTCCCCTTCTCTTTCTATGTCTCCTTCTCTCTCCCTCAAACTCTCTCCCTGTGTCTCTCTTCCTGTGACTTTCTCCCTCTCTCCTACTCTTTCCTAGTCCATCTCTCTCCCTCTATTCCTCTCTCCCTCTGTCCTCTTCCTGTCTCTCTCCCTCTCTGTTCCTCCTTCTCCCTCTCTCTTTCCCTCTCACTATCTCTCTCCCCCTCACTCCCTTTCTTTCTCCTTCTATCTCCATCACATTCACTCTCCCTCTCTTCCTCTTTCTTCTTCCCTCTCTCTTTCCCTCTCTACATCTCTCCATATCTCTCCCTCTCCCTTCTCTCTCCATCTTTGTTCCTCTCTCCCTCTCTTTCCCCTCTCTATCCCTCTATTTCTTCCTCTCTCTCTCCCACTGTCTCCCTCCCTCTCTCTCCTTCTTTCTCCCTCCCATTCTCCCTCTCTTTTACTCTCCCTATCTCCCTATCTCTCTCCATTTCTTTCCTCTATCCCTCTCTATATACCTCTCTTCTCTCTCCCTCACTCTCCCTCTCTCCCAGCATCTCCCTCCCTTTCTCCCTCTGTCTTTCTCATTCTCCCTCTCTTTCCCTCTGTCCCTCTCTCTCCCCCCTCTCTCCTTCTCCCTCCCTCTCTCTCTCTCTCTCCCACTATTCCTCTCTCCCTGGCTCACTCTATTCCTCTCTTGCCACACCCACTCCAGAGTAGCATGTCAATAGATTGTGCTACAGGGCGGGAGACATGCTTTCTTTGGAAATTCGCTCCCTGGAGGTCCCTGGCAGACTCCTCCCGCCTGGCAAAGAGACACGTTCTGAGATTTCTGTGCTTTTCAGTTGCAGTTGTGGGGCTGGATTAATGAGTTTTTTTTTTTTATCTTTCTTTATGACTCCTAAAACAGCACAACTAACTCTATAAAGAAATTTATCATTAGTAAATTATTAAAGGCTTTAATAAGAATAAAATGTAAAAAGAATAAGCTTAAGAAAAGTAATAAATCAGATTCAGTATCAATAGGCATTATAAGAATAGTAAAAAAATAATAGGCTCCTTCTTAGAAAAAAATAGCATGAGAAGTACAGCTGGCTCGAGCTTGACCCCCTTATTGTCTTGTTCCTAGGGAAGATCATAAATTTTTAGCAGGACATACAGGAGGATGGTTGACAAAGGTGTGCTTAGACCTTTGGCAAGCATCTGACTTAGCTCCTGACTTTCCTCTTCATTGGTTAACAATAATAAAACTGCATTTGAGGTTTCTTTCCCTTTGTCTGCTTTGATCAAAAGTTTTTAGGCCAAGATTTCTTGTGGGCACTCCCCTATGTTAAAATGTAAACTTTGTATTCTTGGTAAAAGTCTAAATGTTCTGGGAAGTATGCCAACTTTAAGGTGCCTTTTTGTAAGATCATTATAAAAATACTAGCTTGATTTCAGTAAAGTGCAGCAGATTCCAAAGCCTCACTGGTCTCTGTCTGTCAATTCATTGCCGAAACCATGTCTTCCTGTCCAAAGCCTTGTTCTCCCTCTCACCTGGAGCTCGACTGGGCTGGTCCGTGGCACTCTCTCCCTGGCTCACTCTGTTCCTCTGTCTCTCTTCATGTATGTCTCCCTGCTGCTTTCTCCTTCTATGGCTCTGTCTCCCTCTATCTCCCTCTATTTCCCTCTGTCTCTCCCTCTCTCTTCCTCTCCCTCTACCTCTCCATCTCTCAATTTCTCTCCTCTCTCCCTCTCACCCTCTGTCTCTCCCTCTGTCTCCCTGTCTCTGGCTTTTTCCCTCTCCCCTCTATCTCCATCTCTCTCTCTTTCTCTCTCCCTCTCCTGTGTCTCTCTCCCTGTGAGTCTCTCTCTCTTCTACTCTCTCCTTCTGCCTCCCCCTCTGTCTCACTCTTTCTCTCCATCTTTCTCCCTCTCTCTCATTCTCTCTTCCTCTCCTTGTGTCTCTCTCCCTGTGAGTCTCTCTCTCTCCTTCTCTCTCTTCTGCTTTCTCCTTGTCCATACCTCCTCCTCTTTCTCCCTCTCTCTCTCTCCCTCTCATTCCCTTCCATTTTCTTGCTCCTATCCTGGCTCTCTTTCCCTTTGTCCCTCTCTCCTTCTATCTCCCCCTCTCTCATTCTCATTCCTCCCTCCTGCCACCGACCGGCCCGGGAGGTCAGGGCAAATTTTGACTCAGGGTCCTTGGAAGATCTCAGGAGGGAAGGATTTGGCGCGACAGACAACACAGACTCAGTGAGTTTTTATGTTGTTGTAAAACTTTACTGTTTTAGTAGTCAATTTATACAGTCAGAAAAAACCATTAAGAGGAATTTGTAAGAGTGCCAAGATAAGTGGCCACGTAGTACAGATAGTCATTAAACATAACTTTTAAGAAAAGACCATAAAAAGATTAAAGATTTAACTAAAAAAGGCTGATATTATCATAACAAGCGTGATCAATTAACCTTGCTTAACCCCTGATTAAGACCATAGCGGGACAAGTTTTAGATCGTTAGGCTTAGTATAGACATTTTTATGTTAATCTTGTTTTTGATTTTAAACGTTTTTAAAATGTTTTTTTAGGCTTTATAACTTTTATAGACATCTGTCTCTGTTTTTTATTTTTTGTTTTTTTTACGCCATGTATTATCATAAGGTTTACTAACTGTATTAGCTACTTGGAACAGAATACGTTTTTATCTTGGGAAGATAAAGTAAAGCTAAATTTAGTGGTAAACTAGAATTATTTTGTAACTGATTACTTGAAAATATTATTAGAATTGTTATATATAGTATTTTTAAGAATTGATTTAAGCCCAGTCTCAATGAATTGAATTTTTTTTATTGAGATATAATTTTTGGGAAAGCAGGGCTTTTAAAGATGCCCCCATTTTTTTTTTTAAGAAGTGTGTGTAATCGCTATGAGACAAAGCAGAAATTTAAAAGTGAAACCAAGCCATCCGAGTTACCCCAGCCATTTTCTCATCCCAGGAGGCCCAAGTCTTTGCCTAAACAAATGTTTAGGCTTTAGAGCCTTATCCATCCCCTTGGAGAACTTTATGCTCTTACAGGTTTTACCAAGCTTGTCACAGGGCTGTTGTAGCCTGCGCAGCTGGCGAGACGGACGTGGCAGTTTTTGGTTTTTTGTTTTTAAGACGAAATTTTTTGATATTTTTTTGAGTGGTTTTAATGGCTGAGAGAATGACTCTAAAAAGGCAAGGAAACACCATGAATACTATAAAGATTACCACGAATGCAACGGCAGTAATAATTATATAATGTCACTAATGTAAGGGATTAAGAGCTTTTACATTATCATACAACTCTTTTGTCAGATTTTTAAAACCATATTTATTTAGATGGGCTTGACTAACTTTTGAGATTTGTTTTTGAATTTTTTTAAAATTATGTGTCAGATTATTATCTTTTTAAACTCTTAATAAATGAGCCCTTGTTTTGTTTTAATCATTAGAAATATTATATTTTGTTGGAGTCACGCAGATATATTTATAAGTTGTATGACATTTAGTTGACATTTTTATCTTAATATTAGCTATATCTTGTCCCATAGTTAAAACCACTTTTTTTAAAGTATTTATTTTTGTTTTTATTTTTTTATTTATAATATATTGTTTAGCTAAGATGGTAGATATATTTTTATGTATATTATTGACATAATGAGCCGTTTGTATATTTTTTATCAAGGCTGTAGTAGAAACAGTAAAGGAGGTCAAAATGGCAATTAAAGCTGTAATTTTTAAAATTAAAGCAGCCACAAATCTTTTTGGTCTAAGCAAGGCACTAAATTTTTTTATAACCATTAACCTGGTATCTTTATACCAGGATTTTTTTAACCTTACAGGGAGCATAACATAAGCTGGCCGTTTTACTAAAAACATAATATTATATTTTTTTAAGGAACTTTTTATACAATTAGTCAATATTCATGTAGTACAGGTAATATGATAAGAAACCTCAGAAATTTTTACTATAGAGAAACGGTCTTGGCTTTTTAAAAAAATTTTATAAGGGTATGGGACGCATGTTCTTATAGAAATAGTTTTAGAAGTAGTAGTCTTAGGTTTTTTTAATAATACCATGTTTATGGCTGTAGCTAATTTAAATAATTTAGGTTGAATCCTAGTTTTATTTTGATGTTTTGATACCCATATTGGTTTTATAAATCCAGGTGAAAAATATCTATAAATAACACTATCGGGTTTATAATTATTATATCTATAAGCATACTTTTTAAAATAAATAGAACTATCCCTAAACGGGGATGATGTAGAGAAATCCCAAATAATTTTTTTTGTATTTGTGATCTTAAAGGGCATTTTTTTTACTTTAAATCCGCAAGAAAGCCAATTAGGATATTGCTCATTATAAACCCATGGGATATCTAGATTATAATAAATTTTTGTACAATTGGGTAAAGGAAGCTCTTTGTACCAACTAAATGTTTTATTTACTGTATACCATCCCAGAGTCTTAATTTGTAGTTTTTATATTAACCTCTTTGTCTGATCATTAGGATTTAGTGTGTCAGTCACAAATGTTTTATAGGAAACTGGTAAACATCCAGGCACTGAGATCCCTGAAAGGCCAAGGCAGATTGGGGCGGAGTCTGATTTGCCCTCATAGGAAAATACAGAGGAATATTTTTTTTTAGTAGTTAAAACTGGAGTTTTCCCCAAAATTTTTGTTACATTAGTCATAACTTTAATATGTTTTGGTTCAGTCCAGGTTACTGGGTGAACCATGGGAGGTTTAGGGACATATGTCCAATATGAATTACCGTGAGTAGGAGCAGCTGAGAGTAAAAGTATACATGTAAGAAAAATATTAGCTAGAGAGGGTGTTTTTTTTACTGCTAGTATTATATCTTTTTTTTTTTAAGAGGACTGTCATCTGTTGTAGTGTAGGAAGGAGTGTTGACTTGTTTGTTGTCATTATAGTAAGCCTTTTTATTTTTTGTTGTAGTCTTTTTATTTTTTTTGGTTGTGATTTTGACGGCGAGAAGTGTCTGATGAGGCGGTCTGGGATCCAGATGGGAGAGTCCTCATCCTGTGGAAATATACAAGCATACCCTCTCCCTGAAGTTATAAGGGGATTTGGGCCTCTCCAGGCACCAGTTAATAAATCTTTTTATTTTACTAAAGGTTTTACAGTTTTTATTTTAGGATTTTAATGTAATTTTATTTTAGATATTTTTTGGTCATTAACATTTACATGATTTAATGTGAATAATGCATGACTTAAAAGATGATGCGGAGAGAAGTATTTATGAGCTTTTTTTAACTTGTGTATTTGTTTTTTTAAATCTTGATGAGCTCTTTTTATTATAGTCTGTCCTTGAGGATTATGGGGGATACCCGTTATATGTAATATTTTTTAAGTTTTACAATATTGTTTAAAAGCTTTTGAACAATAGGCAGGTCCATTGTCTGTTTTAATCTTTATCAGTTTTTTTAATAGATTAAAAGACATAATTAAATGTTGTAAGACATCTTTTACCGCTTTTTTAGTCCTCGCTGAGGCAGTGATTGTATGTGAGTAAGTATCCACACATACATGAATAAAACAGAGTTTTTTAAATTGAGGACAATGTGTTACATTCATTTGTCATAAATGTCTTGGTTTTAATCCTCTAGGATTAACTCCCATCCTTTGTACCTGTCTAGTAGGTGGACATGTATTATAATTTTTTACAATTTTCTAGCCTGTTTTTTGGTAATTTTAAATTGGTACCTTAAAGCATTAGCATTTTGATGATGTAAGGCATGATTTTGTTTAGCTTTTAATACATTATTAATTTGGACAGGTCTTGTAAAATAATCTGCCATATAGTTACCATAAGTTAAAGGTCCAGGTAAAGACATGTGTCCCCGGATGTGTCCTATAAAAAAAATTTTTTTTTTATGAATTAAATGTTGTATATTGTTTAATTGTTTTTTAATTTTTGTAGTGCCCGTTATTAAAGCTGTTTTAATAGTAGGAAACAGGCTGACTATATATTTAGAATCTGTATAAAGGTTAAACCTTTGTGGAAAATGTTGAAAAGCCAAAGTAACCGCAACTAGTTTAGTCTGTTGAGCAGATGTCTTATCAGTATGAGAAACTATAGGTGGTTTTTCTTCTACCCAGACAGCTGTAGTACCATTATTTGACCCATCAGTAAAAATAGTAAAAGTTGTTTTTAAGGGCGTTATGGAGCATTTTTTGGGGAACAGTATTTTAGTCTCTTTAACAAATTTTAATACTGGATGTTTTGGCAAATGATATTTAATTTGTCCTGCATATCCTGTTAGAGCTAATCCCCAATTTTTATTTTTTTGTAACAAGTACTCAAATTGAGTTTTGGAATATGGAACTATTATTTTTTGTATGTTTTTTTAAAAAATTTTTTTTGATCTATTTTTTTTATAATTAATTGAGCTACCAAATTAGCATAAGATGTTAAAATTTTTGTTTGAGTATGGGGTAAATGTAACCATTTTAATATCCCAGACTGCCATAAACATCCTGTTGGAGTATAAGATGTTTTAATAATGAGAAGAGACCAAGGCAAGGTATAAGTTATTTGGTGCAATCTTGTTTTATTTAAATTTTTTTCTACTAATTGTAAAGCCTCTATAGCTTTCTTACTTAGGACTCTTTTTGATTTAGGATGTGAGTCACCATGTAACAAATTAAAGAGAGGACTTAACTCTCCTGTGGTAATTTTTAAGTATGGCCTAATCCAATTAATATTTTCTAGCAGTTTTTGAAAATCATTTAATGTACATAAATTATTTTTCCTAATCTGTATATGTTGGGATGTTAAATGTTGATCATGAATTTTATGTCCTAAATATCTAATTGGCCTTTCCTTTTGAATCTTATTAGGGGCAATGATCAGTCCAAAATCTTTTAAAGACTTTATCAAGTCTATAAGTATTTTTTTTACTATTTTTTTATCTTTATGCCCCATTAGTATATTGTCCATATAATGAATAATATATGTATTTATATATTTTTTTAATAGGGCTTACTGCCATATTTACAAATTTTTGGCATAAAGTAGGACTATTTTTTATTTTTTGTGGAAGTACTTGCCATTTATAGCGTTTGTAGGGTTTCCTATGATTTATAGAAGGGATAGTAAAAGCAAATTTTTTGTAATCTTTAGGATGTAGTTTTATTGTAAAGAAGCAATCTTGCAAGTCAATTACTATAAGATGACATTCTTTTGGGATTGCTACCGGAGATGGTAATCCTAATTGTAATGCTCCCATGTCTTTTATGACCGCATTAACTGCCCTTAGGTCTTGCAATAATCTCCATTTTTTAGATTTTTTTTTAACCACAAAGATTGGAGTATTTTATGGACTATTGCTTTTTTTTAAATGTTTTTTATTTAATTGTTTTTTAACTATTTTTTGAATGGCCCTAATTTTTTTTTCAGTAAGAGGCCATTGATTTTGCCAAACAGGATTTTCACCTTTCCAAGGTATTTTGTCTGCATATAAGTTTTTATCAATGGCCCCTAAGAAAAATACTGTTCATCAATAGGAACAGTAGTTAGGCTTAAATTTAAATTTTGCATCAAATCTCTTCCCCATAAAGTAAAAGGTAGAGAAGGTATCACATAAGGCTGAATATGTCCCTGATTATTTTCAAATGCCCAAGGAATAAATTCTGTGCTTTTTGCCACATTGGAAGCCATTCCCAGTCCTATTAAGGTAGACTCTGTTTTAGTGACAGGCCACGTAGATGGCCAGTCTTTGCCTGCTATGCAAGTTTTGTCAGCACCAGTATCCAGGAGTCCCTTAATAGCTTTTCCTTGTACTAATATGGTCAGGAAAGGCCTATCAGAAGTGATTCCCTGAGTCCAAGCTACCACATCTGAGGATCCCAATTGTCCAGTTCTTTTTTCCATTAAATTTGGATTAGGAGTATAATAATAAGGTATCAGGATTATTTGAGCTATTCTTTGACCTTTTTTTATTATAATTGTTTTTTTATTAGCTTTGTAAAGTACCTTAATGGTCTCTTTAGTATTAGAGTCACAATTTTAGGGATTATTTTTATTTTTTTTGTTAAAATTAGAACTTCTTTCTATTATAAGTCTAAAGATTCCCATAGGAAGCTCTCCTTTAACACTCGTATCCAAAACATTCACCCCATCTAAGGATGAGATCACATAGTCTTTTTGAGCTATTAAGTCTAGCCCTGTACTTCCCGGTGTCGCACGGGGTAAATTTCTTATATTAAAATAAGGAGCATTTGGATTAAGTAAACTCTTATTTACTAAAGAGTTTTTTTTTTTTTTTTTTTTTTTTTTTGGAGTGGGGCTAAGAGGTTGCCCCTCTCCTAGTTTTTTGATTTCTTTTTAGTCAGAGGAGTTTTATCTTTGTGGAACTTGGATTTACATTTATTTTTTTAATGTTTTTTTTTTTTTTTTTTTTTACATCTAGGACATATTTTTGGGGCTGTAGTTTTTTTTTTTTTTTTTTGTTCCCTTATTTTGGTCATCTTTAGGGCAAGCGTTTTTTCTATGACCTGGTTTTCCGCAATTATAGCAGGTAAAACTCCTTTCATTCTTTTTACCCCCATAGGTGGCCTTGATAAATTTAGAAATAGGGGTTTGATGCATGGCAGCTGCATATGCCATTCCTTGCATTACTGCTGGTGTGGCATCAGCACAAGCCTTGATATAATCCTGAAGGTTCCCCGTTTTCCTAATGGGCCTAATCAAGTCTTTACACAGAGCATTTGTATTTTTCCATGCCAGTTGTTTTAAAAGGAGGGAAGTCCCTTCACTAGGAGGCAACATCCTATTAATAGCTTCTTTAAGCCTAGCTATAAAGGCCTGATATGGTTTTTTTAACGTTTGTTTAATTCCTGCCAGCACAGTACCTGATCCTTCAGCAGGAGGAATAGCTCTCCATGCCGAAACAGCATTGGCCATAACCTCCTTAAGAACTTCCTTGGATAGTTTAGTCTGGCTTTTGGGAGTAATATATATTTCAGTTTCTAATAACATATCCAGGTTAGCTGTTTTTCCTTTTTTCCCTAATGGTGCCAAGGTAGTAGCCATAGATCTTTTGCATCTATCCTCATAATCCGTTCTCCACAATACATAATCTCCGGGAGACAGTACTGACTTAGCCGTCTGATGCCAGTCACTAGGAGTTAACCATTGACTTGCAATCAGGTCCAATACCTGAAGAGTAAAAGGAGCCGATGGTCCAGCAGTCTTAACTGTCGCTTGTAATTTTTTTAAAGTTTTTAAAGATAAAGGCTCCCATTTTGGTTCATCATCATCTTGTCCTGCATTAATAACTGGGAAGCCAAATGTTATATCTCCAGTTTGCTTAGCTTCCTGTAATACGGCTTGAAAACCAATTGGAGGATGAGGCTTTCTCCTTAGTTTAGGAACAGGAGGAGCAAATGGAGATGCTTTAGGCGAAGCAGCCATGGCTGTAAAAAAGTCATGATCTCTGTCCTCTGGATACATCTCATCCTTATAAGCTTGCTCTTTATCAAACAAATCATCAGAATCTCCCAATTCTAGACCTAGAGGCTCTTTAATAGGCGGCTTTATTGTAGCTCCATATTTACAGTCTTTCTCAGTCAAAATTAAAGGTTGTTCCTCAAAATTAGAGCATATTTCCTCTGTTAATAATTTTAAATCAGATTTTTTTGTTAAAGCATCTCTGATCTGTAACCAGATAGGAAACATTTGCCTAGGTATTGGTTCCTCAGGATGATCAACAGCATACTTTTTCAAATCTTTACCTAACCTTTTCCAATCTGGTAGAGTCAGGGAACCTTCCAGGGGATACCAAGGTGCTGCCCTCAACATATACTCATAAAACTGAGAAGCAGTTTCATCTGAAATTCGTAACCCCTTTTCTGAGAGCATATGCCTCAGAATGGACAGGAACATACGCTTGCCCTTTGAGCCAGAAATCCCCATAATATTTTTGATTCCCTGCCCTTAACCACAAGCTTATCTGTGGCGGGTCTGCAGCACCCTGCGGCAGGATCCGATCCTTCCCTGATTGCCTTTTTGTGCTTACCTGTCTTCAAGCCCCACGTTGGGCGCCACCTGCCACCGACCGGCCCAGGAGGTCAGGGCAAATTTCGACTCAGGGTCCTTGGAAGATCTCAGGAGGGAAGGATTTGGCGCGACAGACAACACAGACTCAGTGAGTTTTTATGTTGTTGTAAAACTTTACTGTTTTAGTAGTCAATTTATACAGTCAGAAAAAACCATTAAGAGGAATTTGTAAGAGTGCCAAGATAAGTGGCCACGTAGTACAGATAGTCATCAAACATAACTTCTAAGAAAAGACCATAAAAAGATCAAAGATTTAACTAAAAAAGGCTGATATTATCATAACAAGCGTGATCAATCAACCTTGCTTAACCCCTGATCAAGACCATAGCGGGACAAGTTTCAGATCGTTAGGCTCAGTATAGACATTTTTATGTTAATCTTGTCTTTGATTTTAAACGTTTTTAAAATGTTTTTTTTAGGCTTTATAACTTTTATAGACATCTGTCTCTGCTTTTTATCCCCTGTTTCTTTTACGCCATGTATTATCATAAGGTTCACTAACTGTATCAGCTACTTGGAACAGAATACGTTCCCATCCTGGGAAGATAAAGTAAAGCTAAATTTAGTGGTAAACTAGAATTATTTTGTAACTGATTACTTGAAAATATTATTAGAATTGTTACATATAGCATTTTTAAGAATTGATTTAAGCCCAGTCTCAATGAATTGAATTTTCTCTATTGAGATATAATTTCTGGGAAAGCAGGGCTTTCAAAGATGCCCCCATTTCTTTCCAAGAAGTGTGTGCAATCGCTATGAGACAAAGCAGAAATTCAAAAGTGAAACCAAGCCATCCGAGTTACCCCAGCCATTTCCTCATCCCAGGAGGCCCGAGTCTTCGCCTAAACAAATGTCCAGGCTTTAGAGCCTTATCCATCCCCTTGGAGAACTTTATGCTCCTACAGGTTTCACCAAGCTTGTCACAGGGCTGTTGCAGCCTGCGCAGCTGGCGAGACGGACGTGGCACCCTCCTCCCTCTCTCCCTTTATTCCTCTCTCCCCTAGCTCCCTCTATTCCTGTGTCTCCCATCCTTTGTGTCTTCTGCCCACTTTCTCCTTTATGGCTCTCTCTTACTCTAACTCTCCCTCTTTCTCCCTCTATCTACTTCTCTCTCTCTCTCCTCCATCTGCCTTCCTCTGTCTCTCCCTTTCTCTCTCCCTCCCTCTCTCACTCTCTCTCCCGATCTCTCCATCTTTTTCCCTCCCCTCCTGCACTCTCCCTTTCTCTAGCTCCCTCTCTCACTCCCTCTCCCCCTCTCTCTTCCTCTCCTCTCCCTTTCTGCTCTCTTTCCCCCCTCTCCCTCTGTCCCTCTCTTCCTCTCTCCTCCTCCCTCTCTCTCTCCCTTACTTTTCTCCCTCTTTCTCTATCTCTCTCCCCTCTCTCTCTCAGCCTCTCTCTCCCCTTTCTCTATTTCTCTCACCCTCACACTCTCTTCCTCTTTACTGCTTTCTCTTCCCCTCTCCCTCTATCACTCTCTTCCTCTCTCTTCCTCTCTGTTCCTCCCTTTCCCTACTCTCTCTCTCCCTCTTCCTCCCTCTCTGTTCCTCCCTTCCCCTCCCTCTCTCTCTCCCTCTTCCTCCCCTCTTTCCCTTCCTCTATCACTTTTTCTCTATCTCTCTCCCTCTCTGTCTTTCTCCCCTCTATCTCACTCTCCTCTTCCCCTCTCTCTCCTCCCTCTCTCTCCCTCTCTCCCCCCTCTCACTCCCTCTCACTCCATTTCTTTCTCCCTCAATCTGTCTACATCTCATCCTCCCTCTCTCCCTCTCCCTCTCTCCTTCTCCCTCCCCTATGTCTCTCTCACTGTGTGTCCTCCCTTCCTCTCTCTCTCTCCCTGGCTCCCCTCTTTCTCTTGACCCCCCTCTCCCTCTCTCATCCTCTCTCCTCTCTCCCTCTCACCCTCACTCTTCCTTTCCATCTCTCTCCACCTCTTTCCTTTTTTCCCTCCCTAACTCTCTCTCCCTCTCTATCTCTCTCCCTTGCTCCCTCTCTCCATCTCAACCACTGTCTCTCTCTCATTCCCTCTCTTTCCCTCTCTCTCTCCATCTCCATCACTCTGTCTACCTCTCTCTTCCTCTCTCCTCTCTCCTTCTCCTCTCCCTCTGTCCCTCACTCTCCTTCTCTCCCTCTCTATCTCTCTGTCCCTCTCTTTCCTGCCCTCCAGCTCTGTCCCTTTCTCTCACTCCCTCACTACCTCTCTGCCTCTATCTGAAACACTCTCTCTCCCTCTCTTTTCTCTCTCCCCCCTCCATTTTTCTCTCTCGCTCTGTCTCCCTCTCTCATTCTCTCTCCTCTCTTCCTCTCTCCCTATCTCTCTCCCTCTCTTTCTCCCTCAACCTCTCTCCCCTCCCTCTCCTCTCTCTCTCTGTCCTTCTCTTCCTGTCTTTCTCCCTCTCTGTTCCTCCTTTCTCCCTCTCCTACTCTCTCTCCCTCCCTTTCTTTCTCCCTCACTCTCTCTATACCTCAGTTCCTCTCTCCCTGTCTCTCTCTTTCTCCCTTCTCTCCCTCTCTCCTCCTCTCTCTCCCCTCATTCTTCCCTCTCTCTCTCTCCCTCTTTCTCTCTCCTATTGTCCCTACTTTCCCTCTCTCCTTCTCTCCCCCCCTCTCTCCTCCCTTCTTCCCTCTCTCCCTCTTTCCTCTCTCCCTCTTTCCTCTCTCCCTAGCTCCCTCTATTCCTGTGTGTCTTCTGCCCACTTTCTTCTCCTTCCTCTTTCCCTCTTTCCTCTCTCCCTAGCTCCCTCTATTCCTGTGTGTCTTCTGCCAACTTTCTCCTTTATGGCTCTCCTCTTCCTCTCTCTCTTTCTCCCTTTCTCCCCCTCCCTCTTCTTTCCCCCCCTGTCTCCCGTCTGTCCCACCCTCACCCTCTCTCTCTCACCCTCTCTTTCCCTCTCTCCTACCCAGAACCTCTCTCTCACTCCCTCTCTACCTCTTTCTACCTCTCTCCCACTCTTCCTCTCTCTTCCTTGCCCCCCTCTCTTTCCCTCTCTCCAACTCTCTCCCCCTCTCCCTCTGTCCCCCTTTCTCTTCCTCTCTGTTCCTCCTTATTCCTCACTCTCCACTCTCCCTCTCTATCCCTCTCCCTTCCTCTCCTTCTCTCCCTCTCCCTCTCTCTTCCACTCTCCCCCTCTCTCCCTCTTTCCCTCTCCCCAACCCTCTCCCTCCCTATTCCTCTCTCTCTTTCTCTCCCTCTCACTCACTCTCACCCTGTGTCTCCCTCTCTCTCCCCTCTCTCTTTCCCACTCCCCCTCTGTTACTGCCTGCAGCAACACCTGAATACTGCCTGAGTGAGAGTTTCGGGGGTGGGAGGGTGGAGACAGACAACACAAGGAAGACACCAAGTCAAGGTTTCTGATCAAGGTGCCTTTTACTAAACATACAAGCAGCACTTATAAAGCAAAGGATCACAAGCAATTTTCTCATGGTAACAGCTCATCTTGGCAAAGCACCCGAGGATTCACTCAAGGTTACACAGAGTTTATTGTCTGGTCCCAAGGGTTGCACAGAGTTTGTTATCTAGTTGTCATGAACAGAACACCCGCTGGAAAAAGTTGCCAAGGTCAGTCTCTGAGAAACTGAACTTTAAGTGAGAAACATGTCTGCCAAGGCCAGGAGGCAAAACTCCATTCACCAGACTCCTTCATCCCCTCTCGCCATATCTCTCCCCTCATGCCCTCTTTGTACATCTATCCTCTCTCTCTCTTCCTCTCTCCCTATCTCTCTCCTACTATCCACATCTCTTCACTCTCCCTTTCTCTCTCCCTCTGTCCTCCTTTCTCTCTCCAACCATCTCCCAACCTCTCCCTCTTTCTCTCTCCCCTCTCTAGCTCCCTCTATTCCTCTCTCCCTGGATTCCTCTATTCCTGTGTCTCTGTTCCTGTATGTCTCCCCCACCCACTTTCTCCTTTATGGCTCTCTCTTCCTCTCACTCTCTCCCTCTGTCTCCCTTTATCTCCTTCTCTCTCCCTCTCTTTCTCCCTCTCTCTCGATCACTCTTTCTCTACTTAATCTATCCCCCTCTCCCTCTCTCCCTCTCTTTCTCCCTCTCTCTCGATCACTCTTTCTCTACTTAATCTATCCCCCCTCTCCCTCTCTCCTTCTCTCTCCCTCACTCTTCCTCTCTCCATCTCCTTCTGACTTTCTCCCCCCTCTCCCTCTCTTTCCTGTGCTCCAGCTCTCTCTCTCTAGATCCCTCACTACCTCTCACCCTATCTCAACAACCCTCTCTCCCTCTCTTTGCCTTCCCCTCCCTCTCTCTCTCTAACTCTCTTGACCTGTTTCCCTCTCTTTGTCTCTCTCCCCCTCTTCCTCTCTCCCTATCACTCTCCCCTCTCTCTCCTCTCCATTTCTTTCTCCCTCAACATCTCTCCCTCTCTTTCCCTCTCTCCCTCCCTACTTCTATCCCCTACCTATTTGTTCCTCTCTTCCTATCTCTGTCCATATCTCTTCCTCCCTATCCCTATCTCTCTCCATCTCTTCCTCTCTCCTTCTCCCCTCCTTTTCCCTCAAACTTCCTCTCCCCCTCTCTTTCCCTCCCTCCCACTCTACCTCTCTCTCTCTATTTCTCCCTCTATCCCCTCTCTTTTCCCTCTCCTCAACACTCTCACTCTCCCTCCCTATTCCTCTCTCTCTCCTCTCTTTCTCTCTCTCTCACTCTCCCTCTCTCTCTCCTTCTGTCTCTCTCTCTGTCTCCCTCTGTCTCTCTTTCTCCCTTTCCCCCTTATCTCTATCTGTCTTCCACTCTCTTCCTGTCTCCCCCTCTCCCTTTCTCTCCCTCTGTCTCAGTGTGTGTCTCTCTCCCACTCCCTCTCTCCCTGTGCCTCTCTCCCTCTGAATAGGTCCCCCTTCTTCTCTTCCACTCTCCTTTTCCATCCCTACCTCTATCTCTCCCTTTATTCCTCTCTCCCTGTCTCTTTCTATTTCTCCCTTCTCTCCCTCTCTCCTCCTCTCTCTCCCTCTCTCTCTCCCTCCCTCTTTCTTGTTCCTATCCTGCCGCCCTTTCCCTCTGTCCCTCTCTCCTTTTCTCTCTCCCTCTCTCCTCCCTCCCTCTCTCCCTCTATTCCTCTCTCCCTAGCTCCTTCTATTCCTGTGTATCTCATCCTGTGTGTCTTCTGCCCACTTTCTCCTTTATGGCTCTCTCTTACTCTAACTCTCCCTCTTTCTCCCTCTATCTACTTCTCTCTCTCTCTCTCCATCTGTCTTCCTCTATCTTCCTTCATCTATCTTCCTCTATCTTTCTCTCTCTCTCTCTCTCTCTCTCTCTCTCTCTCTCCTGATCTCTCCATCTCTTTCCCTCCCTCCTGCACTCTCCCTTTCTCTAGCTGCTGCTCTCTTTCCCCTTCTCCCTCTGTCCCTCTCTTCCTCTCTCCTCCTCCCTCTCTCTCTCTTCCTTACTTTCTCCCTCTTTCTCTATCTCTCTTCCTCTCTCTCTCAGCCTCTCTCTCCCTCTTTCTCTCCCCCTCACCCTCTCTTCCTCTTTGCCGCTTTCTCTCCCCCTCTCCCTCTGTCACTCTCTTCCTCTCTGTTCCTTCCTTTCCTTCACTCTCTCTCCCTCTTCCTCCTTCTCTTTCCCTTCCTCTATCACTCTTTCTCTATCTCTATCCCTCTCTGTCTTTCTCCCTCTATCTCACTCTCTCTTCCCCTCTCTCTCCCTCTCTCCCCCTCTCTTCCTCTCACTCCCTCTCACTCCATTTCTTTCTCCCTCAATCTGTCTACATCTCATCCTCCCTCTCTCCCTCCCTCCTTCCCTCTCCCTCCCTATGTCTCTCTCACTGTGTGTCTCCCTTCCTCTCTATCTCTCTCCCTGGCTCCCTCTCTCTCTGGACCCCCTCTCCCTCTCTTGTCCTCTCTCCTTCACTCACCTTCTGACCATCACTCTTCCTCTCCATCTCTCTCCACCTCTTTCCCTGTCTTTCCCTCCCTAATGCTCTCTCCCTCTCTCTATCTCTCCATCTCTCTTTCCCCCCTTTCCTCACTCTCTCCATCTCAACCACTCTCTCTCCCTCATTCCCTCTCTTTCCCTCTCTCCTTCTCCATCTCCCTCACTCTGTCTGCCTCTCTTTTCCTCTCTCCTCTCTCCTTCTCTCTTCCTCTATCCCTCACTCTCCCTCTCTCCATCTCTCTATCTCTCTGTCCCTCTCTTTTCTGCCCTCCAGCTCTCTCCCTTTCTCTCACTCCCTCACTACCTCTCTGCCTCTATCTGAAACTCTCTCCCTCTCTTTTCTCTCTCCCCCTCCATTTTTCTCTTGCTCTGTCTTCCTCTCTCCCTATCTCTCTCCCTCTCTCTCCATTTCTTTCTCCCTCAACCTCTCTCCCTCTTCCTCCCTCTCTCCTTGTATCTCTCCCTATTTGTTCTTTTCTTCCTCTCTCTCTCCATATCTCTTCCTCCCTATCCCTCATGCTCCTTCCCTCTCTCCCACTTTCTCTACCTATCTCTCTCCCTCTATCTCTCTCTTCTCTCTCCCTCTCTCCCTCATGCTTCTTCTCTTCCTCTCTCTCTCTCTTTCCCTCCCTCCCACACTCTTCCTCTCTCTAGCTCCTTCTCTATTTCTCTCCCTTTCCCTATCTCTCCCTCTATCCCTCTCTTTCCCTCTCAACACTCTCACTCTCCCTCACTATGCCTCTCTCTCCTTCCCTCTCTCTCACACTCTCCCTCTCTCTTCCTGTCTCACCTGTTTTCTCCCTCTCTCTTCATCTCTCTTCTGCTCTCTTCCTTTTCCCTCTCTCTCCCTCTCCCTTTTTCTCCCTCTGTCTCAGTGTCTTTCCCCCACTCTCCCTGTGCCTCTCTCCCTCTGACTAGTTCTCCCTCCCTCACTTCCACTCTCTCCTTTTCCATCTATCCCTCTCTCTTCCTCTATTCCTCTCTCCCTCTATGTTCCTCCTTCTCTCTCTCCCTCTCTCTCTTACTCTTTCTATCTCTCCATTTCTTTCTTTCTCCTTCTCTCTATAGTTCATTTTCTCTCTCCCTCTTTTTTTATCTCTGCCTCTCTATTTCTCCCCTTCTCTCCCTCTTTATTCCTCTCTCTCCCTGACTGTCCCTCTCTCTCTCCCTCTTTCTCCTATTATCCCTCTCTTTCCCTCTCTCCTTCTCTCTCCCCCTCTCTCCTCCCTTCCTCCCTCTCTCCTCCCTCCCTCCCTCCCTGTATTCCTCTCTCTGTAGCTCCCTCTATTCCTGTGTCTCTCTTCCTGTGTGTCTTCTGCCCACTTTCTCCTTTATGGCTCTCTCTTCCTCTCTCTCTCTCTTTCTCTTCCTCCCTTTCTCTCTCTCTCTCCTCCCCCTCTAGGTCCCTCTGGCCAACCCTCATCCTTTCTCTCTCCCCCTCTCTTTCCTTCTGTCCCAACCTCACCCTCCCTCTTACTCCCTCTCTACCTCTATCTCTACCTCTCTCCCACTCTCCCTCTCTCTTACTTGTACCCCCTCTCTTTCCCTCCCTCCAACTCTCTCCTTTTCCCTCCCTCTCCCTCTGTCCCTCTCTCTTCCCCCATATTGCTCCCTCTCTCTCTCTCCCTTCATCTTCTTCTCTCCCTGTCTCCTTCCCTCTCTCACTATTTCTCTACCTATCTCCCTGCCTCTCTCTCCTACTCTCTCCCTTCCTTTCTCCTCCTCTCTCTCCCTCTCTTTCCCTCTCTCCAACCTTCTCCCTGCCTATTCCTCTCTCCTCTCTCTACTTCTCTCTCTCCCTCTCCCCTTTCTCTCCAACTCTCAGTGTGTCTCTCTGCCACTGCCTTTCCCCCTGTCTCCCTCCCTGTGACTATCTCTCCCTCTCTCTTCCACTCTCTCCTTTTCCATCCTTCCTTCTCTTTCTCACTCTATTCTTTTCATCCTCTGTTTGCCTCTTCCTGTGTTTCTCCATCTCTGTTCCTCCTTCTGCCTTTCTCTCCCTCTCTTCCTCTATCCTTCACTCTCTCTCTCACTTCATTTCTTTCTCCCACACTCTCTCTTCTCTCTCGCTCTCTGCATTTCTCTCCCACTCTCCTTCTATCTCTCCCTCTCTTCTTACCTATCCCTCACTCTCCCTCATACACTCCCTCTCTTTCCCTAGTTCCCACTTTCTCCCTCTCTCTTCCTATCTCTTTCTCTCTCCCTCTCTCCCTCACTCTTCCTCTCTGTGTCTCTCTGCCTCTCTTTCCCTCTCTTTCCCTCCCTGCTGCTCTCTCTCTCTCTTGCTCCCTCTCTCCCTCTATCTCAACCACTCTCTCTCTCTCTCAAATTCCCTCTCCTTCCCTGTCTCCCTCTCTTTTCCTCTCTCCTCTCTCTCCCTCTTCCTCTTTCCAGCTCTCTCCCTCTCTTTCCTGCCCTTCAGCTCTCTCCCTTTCTCTAGCTCCTTCACTACATCTCTCCCTGTATTTCAACCACTCAATCTCCCTCTCTGTCCCTCTCTCCCCCTTGCTTTCTCTCCCTCAGTCTCTTTCCTCTCTTCCTCTCTCCCTTTCTCTCTCCCTCTCTCTCCTTATCACTCCATTTCTTTCCCACTCAACCTCTCCCTCCCTCCTCTCTCTTTCCCTCTCTCCCTCTTTCCATTTTTCTCCCTCCTTCCTTCTGTCTCTCCCCATTTGTTCCTCTCTTCCTCTCTTCATATCTCTTCCTCCCTATCCCTCACTCTCCCTCCCTTTCTCCCTCTCTTCCTCTCTCCTTCTCTCTCCCATGCTTCCTCTCTCCCTCTCTCTCCCCCCTCTCTCTCTTTAGCTCCCTCTCTACCTCTCCCTATCTTTCTCTCTCTCCCTCTCTTTCCCTCTCCTCAACTCTCAAACCCCCTCCCTATTCCTCTCTCACTTTCTCTCTCACTCTCACTCTCTCTCCCTCTGTCTCTCCCTCTGTTTCCCTCTCTTTGTCTTTCTCCCTCTGATCCTCTCTCCCTCTCTCTTCCACTCTCTCCTTTTCCATCCCTCTCTCTCTCCCTCTATTCCTATCTCCCTCTGTCCTTCTCTTCCTGTCTCTCTCCCTCTAAGTTCCTCCTTCTCCCTCTCTCTCCCACTCTTTCCCTCTCACTCCCTTTCTTCCTCCTTCTTCTCCCTCTCTCTTCCTCTCTCCCTATCTCTCTCTGTCTCTCCCCTCTCCCTTCTCTCCCTCTCTTTTCCTCCCTCTCTCCCTCTTTCTCCTTCCTATCCTACCTCTTTCCCTCTGCCCCTCTATCATTCTCCCTTCCTCTCTCCCTCTCTCTTCCACTCTCTCCTTTTCCATCCCTCTCTCTCTCCCTCTATTCCTATCTCCCTCTGTCCTTCTCTTCCTGTCTCTCTCCCTCTAAGTTCCTCCTTCTCCCTCTCTCTCCCACTCTTTCCCTCTCACTCCCTTTCTTCCTCCTTCTTCTCCCTCTCTCTTCCTCTCTCCCTATCTCTCTCTGTCTCTCCCCCTCTCCCTTCTCTCCCTCTCTTTTCCTCCCTCTCTCCCTCTTTCTCCTTCCTATCCTACCTCTTTCCCTCTGCCCCTCTATCATTCTCCCTCCCTCTCTCCCTCTATCCCCTAGCTCCTTCTATTCCTGTGTCTCTCTTCCTGTGTGTTCCACCCACTTTCTCCATTATGGCTCTCTCTTCCTCTAACTCTCCCTCTGCCTTCCTCTATTACCTCTCTCTCTCCCTCTGTCTGTCTCTCCCTTTCTCTCTCCTTCTCTCTCCCTGCCTCTCTCTCTCTCTCCCTCCCTCTCTCACTCTTTCTCTACTTATTTCTCCCCCTCTCTCTCTGTTCCTCTCTCCCTCACTCTTCCTCTCCATCTCTCCCCCCTGTCTTTTGCTCTCTTTCCCTCCCCCTCTTCTCTCCCTCTCTCTTGACCCCTTGCTCCCTCTCTCCTGCTATCTCAACCACTCTCTCTCCCTCATTCTCTCTCTTTCCCTCTCTCTCCTTCTCTTTCCCTTGCTCTGTCTCCCTCACTCTTCCTCTCTCCATTTCTCTCTGTCTCTTTCCTCCTCTCTCTCCCTCTCTTTCCCACCCTCCAACTCTCTCCCTTTCCTAGCTCCCTCAATAAGTCTCTCTATCTCAACCACTCTCTCTCCCTGTCTTTCCCTCTCTCCCTGACCTCTCTCTCCCTCATTCTCTCTCTGTGTCTCCCTCTCTGTGTCTCCTCTCTTCTTTTCTCCCTATCTCTCTCCCTCTCACTCCATTTTTTTCTCCCTCAACCTCTCTTTCTCTCTCCATTTCTCTCCCTCCCTCCTTCTATCTCTCCCTATTTGTCCCTCTCTTCCTCTCTCTCTCCATATCTCTTCCTCCCTATCCCTTACTCTCCCTCCCTCTCTCCCACTTTCTCTGCCTATCTCTTCCTCTCTCTTCCTCTCTCCCTCAACCTTCCTCTCTCCCTCTCTCTCCCCCTTTCTTTCCCTCCCTCCCACTCTCTCCCTCTCTCCCTCTCCTTATTTGTCCCTCTATCCCTCTCTTTCCCTCTCCTCAACTTTCTCACTCTCCCTCCCTATTCCTCTCTCCTCTCTTTCTCTCTCTCTCTCTCACTCTCCCTTTCTCTCCATCTGTCTCCCTCTCTCTGTCTTTCTCTGTCTCCCCCTCTCTATCTCCCACTCACTTCCTGTCTCCCTCTCTCTCTCCCCCTCTTTCCCTCTCTCTAACCCTCTCCCTCCCTATTCCTCTCTCCTTCTCTCTTTCCCTCTTTCTCTCCCTCTCTCTAACCCTCTGTCTCTCCCTCTGTCTCCCTCTCTGTGTCTGTCTCCCTCTCCCACTATCTCTGTCTCTCTTCCACTCCCTCTCTCTCCCTATTTCTAGCTCCCTGTGACTATCTGTCCCTCTCTCTTCCACTCTCTCCTTTTCCATCCCTCCCTCTCTCTCTTCCTCTATTCCTCTATCTCTCTGTCCTTCTCTTCCTGTGTCACTGACTCTCTGTTACTCCTTCTCCCTCTCTCTCCCCAGCTCTCTCTCCTTCTACTCCTTCTCTTCCTCTCTTTCACTTGTTCTCCCTCTCTCTACCTCTATCTCTCTCTCTTTCTTTCTCTCTCTCTGTCCCTCTCTCTCCATCCCTCTCTCTCTGAGGGAGAGAAGAAAGGGGAAGAGAGAAAGAGAGAGGAAGAGAGGTGTTAGAGGGAGAGAGGGAGAGGAGAGAGAGAGGAACAGAGAGGGAGAGATGTAGTGATGCATAGAGAGGGAGAGTGAGACAGGGAGAGAGAGGGAGAGCAGAGGAAAGAGGGAGAGAGAAGAAGACAGAGGGAGGAGGCAAGAAGGATAGGGAGAAGGAGAGGGGGAGAGAGAAGGAGAGACTGGGAGGGAAATAAACACAGGGAGAGAGTCAAATGTTGAGAGAGGGAGACACAGGGAGACAGAGGGAGAGAGTAGAAGAGAAGGAGAGGGAGAAGGCAGTAAGAGAAAGAGGGAGACAGGAAAATAGAGGGAGAGAAGGGGAGAGAGGGAGGGAGAGAGAAGGATAGAGGGAGAGAGAGGGATATAGTGGGAGAGAGAGGTTGTGAGAGGGAGAGAGAGAGGAGGAGAGAGGTAAAGAGAGGGAAAGAAAAGGAGAGAGCAAATGAAAGAAAGGAGTAAAGGGAAAGGGAAGGAGAGGGGGGGAGAGGAGAGAGAAAAGGAGACAAAGAGAGTAAGAGATGAGGGAGGAAGAGAAATGGAGAGAGGGGGAGAGGGAAGGAAAGGGCAAGAGAAGGAGAGGGAGAGAGATAGCAAAAGGGAGAAAGAAGGAAAGAGAGAGATAGAAGGAGGGAGAGATGCATAGAGATGGAGAGAGACACAGAGAGAGACAAAGGGGAGAGAGAGGGGAAAGAGGGAGAAAGGGAGAGAGAGGGAGGGAGAGAGCGAGACAGGGAGAGAAGGAGTGAGAGAGTGGGGGAAAGAGGGAGAGAGAAACTGGGAGATAGAGGGACAGGAAGAGAGAGACACAAGGAGAGAGAAGGGGTGATGGAGAGAGGGAAGAGAGGGTGAGGTGGAGAGAGGAAGGACAGAGGGAGAGGATTGACAGAGGGAGAGAGGAAGAGAGATGAGAGAGATGAGAGAGTGAGGGAAAAGAAGGCAGAGGGAGAGAGATACACAGGGAGACTGACACAGAGTGAGAGGGAAAGAGAAACAGAGAGAGAGAGAAGAAAAGGGGGGAGAGAGAAGGAGAGAGGAACAGAGAAGGGGGAGAGAGGGAGGGAGGAGAGAGAGGGGGAAGGAGGAAGAGAGGGAGAGAGAAGGACATAGGGAGAGAGAGGGAGTTATAGGGTGAGAAGGAAAGAGAGAAAGGAAGGAGGGAGGGGAGGGAGAGAAGGGGAGAGAGGGAGAGAGAGAAGGATGGAGGGAGAGGGATAGTGAGAGAGAAGGAGAGAAGGGGGAGAAAGGGAAAGGGGAAGAGAGGAGAGATACAAAGAGAGGGAGAGATACACAGGGAGAGAGACAAAGGGTGAGAGAAGGAGGGAAAAAGGAGAGAAAGGAAGAGAGAAGAAGAGGGGAGAGAAGAGGAGAGAGGAAGAAGGGAGGGAGAGAGAAAGAGATACTGAGAGAGAGGGAGAGAGGAACAGAGAAGAAGACAGAGAAAGAGGGACACAGGGAGAGAGACATGGAGAGAGAGAGAAGAGAGAGACAGAGAGAAGTAGAGAGAGGAAATAGGGATAGAGACACAGGAAGAGAGACAAAGGGAAAGAGAGAGAAAGAGACTCAGGAAGAGAGTTACAGTGAGGAAGAGAGAGGGAGAGAGGAAGAGAGAAGGAGAGGGATAGAGAGAGAGGGAGAGGGAGGGAGAGAGAAGGAGAGGGAGAGATGGAGAGAGAAGGAGAGAAAGAGGGAGAGGGATAGTGAGAAAAAGAGAGAGAGGGAAAGAGAGAGGGAGAGAGGAACAGAGAAGAAGAGAGAGGGAAAGATGCAAAGAGAGGGACAGAGATACAGGGAGACTAAATGTGAGAGAAGGAGAGAAAAAGAGAGAGGGGAGAGAGGGAGAAGGAGGGAGGAAGAGAGAAGGAGATACTGAGAGAGGGAGAGATGGAGAGAGGGTAAGAGAAGAGAGGGGAGAGAGAGGGAGAAGGAGAAAGGGAGAGAGAGATAGGGAAGGAGAGAGAGGGTAAGAGAGGGAGAGAGGAACAAAGAGGGAGATATAGAGAAGTAGAGAGGGAGAGAGAGGGAGAAAAGGGAGAGAGGCACAGGGGAGTGAGACAAAGGGGGAGAGAGGGACAGAGACAGGGAGAGAGAAGGAAAGACAGAAGAATAGAAAGGGAGAGGGAGAGAGAATAAGAGAGAGGGGGAGGTAGGGAGGAGAGAGAGAGACAGAGAGGGAGTGAGAGAGAGAAGGTAAGAGAGGGAGAGAAAGGGAGAAAGGAACAAAGAGGGAGAGGTAAGAAGGAGAGAGGAAGAGAGGGAAAGAGAGAGGGAGGGAGAAAGAGGGATAGAAAGGGAGAGAGGCAGAGAAAAAGAGAGGGATCTAGAGAGAGGGGGGAGAGAGAGGGAGCTGGGGGAGAGAGAGGGCATTAGAGGGAGAGAAGGAGAGAGATAGAGAAAGGGAGAGAGGGGGAGAGAGAAAGGGGGAGAAATAGAGGGAGAGATGTGGAGAGAGGGAGATGGAGAGAAGAAGAGGAGGAGGCAGTGAGAGGAAGAGTGAGGCAGAGACAGAGAAGGAGATAGAGGGGGAGAGGGAGAGAGACAGGGAGAGATAGGGAGAAAGAGATAGACAGTGGAAGAGGGGGGGGAAGATGGAGAGAGGACTAGAGTGAGGGAGGGAGGGAGAAGGAGAGAGGGGGAGAGAGAGATGGACAGAGGGACAGAAGGATAGAGAGGGAGAATGAAAGGAGACAGAGGGGAGAGAAGTGGTGGGGGAGAGAGGGAGAAAGGAACAAAGAGGGAGAGAGAGAGAAGTAGAAAGGGAGAGATAAAGAGAGAGGGAAGGAGAGAGGGAGAATGGGAGAGAGAATGAGAGAGGGAGGGAGAGAGGGAAAGAGGCAAAGAGTGAGGGAGAGAGAAGGAGAGAAAGGGAGAGAGGGGAGGGAAGGAAAGAGAGATAGAGGGAGAGAGAGGGAAAGAGAGAGAGAGAGGTAGGAGAGGTGTGGGAGAGAGAGAGGCAGAGATGCAGAGAGAGGGAGAGAGACACAGGGAGGGAGAAGGAAAGAGAAGGCGAAATAGGTAGAGAGGGAGAGAGATGAAGAGAGGGAGAGAGGGTAACAGAGAAGGCAAAGGGAGCGAGGGAGAGACTGAGAGAGAGGAATAGAGAGAGGAAGACAGGGAGATAAGGAGAGAGAGACAGGGAGTTAGAAGGAGAGCGGGAAAGAGACACAGGGAGAGACAAATGATGAGAGAGGGAGAGAGGTAAAGAAGGAGAGAGACAGGCAGAGGTGAAGGGAGGGGGAGAGAGATAGAGGGAAAGAGGAGAGAGAGGAAGAGAGACACAGGGCAAGAGACTAAGCGTGAGAGAACGAGAGGGAGATAGAGACTCGACTCGGAGAGAGAGGAAGAGATGGAGAGGGAAAAGGAGAGAAGGGGAGAGTGGGAGAAAGAGAAGGAAGAGGGAGAGAAGGAGAGAGATAGGAAAGAGGAACAGAGAGAGGGAGAAAGACACAGGGAGAGAGACATGGAAAAGGGAGTGAGAGAGGTAGAGAGAAGGACAGAGAGGTAGTTAGGGAGGGGGGAGAGGGGAGGGAGAGAGAGAGACACAGAGAGAGACTCAGGAAGAGAGAGGTACCTAGATGGGGAGAGATGGAGAGAGAGGGGAGAGAAAAAGAGAGGGGGGAAACATTGGAAGAGAGAAAGGGAGAGGGAGAGAGAAAGGGAGTTCGAGGGAGAGAAGAAAAGAGAGATAGAGGGAAAGAGAGGGAGAGATGGAGAGATGGAGAGAAGGAGAGAAAAAGAGGGAGAGAGCAGGAAAGGTGGCGAGAGGGAGAAAAGGAGAGAGAGGGGGAGGGAGAAAGGAAGAGAGGGAGACTGTGGAGAGCCTTGGGACACAGCTACAGACAAAGCCAGCCTGAGACACAGGCCCAGAAACTCCACATTGATTTGAACTCAAAGGGCGATCCTGGAGGCCATGCAGGAAGGTGTGCTGCCTTTCCTTTCCAAGTCTATAGTTTAGCTGGACAGTCCCCGATGCTCCAGGTAACCGGGAAGCCTCCCACACCGGGACGCAAATGGCCTCTTGCTAAAGCAACACACCTGCAGCCAAGCTTGCTTGACGAGCTGAGTCGGATCACTAGGACTCACACAGCCGCGGAGGGCTGCTTGTTAAGTTGCTTTGTTATGTTTTCACCTGGAGAAGCAGTCTTTGAACAGTTAGGCATTCCCACACCTTTTCCTTTTGTATTGCTGTGACTTGGTTTTGCTTTGCCTATAAACAATGAACCCTGGAATAAACACGCTGCTGCTTCAGTCAGACTGACAGCCCCCTCAAGCCCATCCCGTGTGTTGATTTGTCCTTGCTCCCCCACTCACGTACTGTTAGATCCTGCCTGCAGCTTCCCCCACGAGAAGGAGAGAGAGGGAGAGAAGGAAAGAGGGAGGCAGCGAGAGGGAAAGGGGAAGAAAGAGGAAGAGAGAGGAAAAAACGAGGGAGGGAGGGAGAGGGAAGGACAGATAGAGAGGGGGAAAGAGGCAGAGAAAGGGAGAAGGAGATAGAGGGAGAGAAGGAAAGAGAGATCGAGAGAGGGAAAGAGGAACAAAGAGGGAGGCAGAGAAGAGAGAGGAAGAGAAGGATAGAGGGAAAGAGAGAGGGGGAAAGTGAGGGAGAGAGAGGAGAGAGGTAGGAAGAGGAAGAGAGAGAGAGGAAGAGATGGGGAGATAGGGAGACAGTGAGTTAGAGGGAGAGAAGGAAAGAGAGAAATAGAGAGAGGGAAAGACTGAGAGAGAGGTAGAGAGAAGGAGAGAGGGGGACAGAGAGGGAATGGGAACAGAAAGAGAGAGGGGGAGAAAGCACGAGAGAGAAACATGGGGAGAGAGACAATGGGTGAGAGAGAGACAGGGAGAGAGGAGAGAAAGGGAGAGAGGGAGAGGGAAGAAGAGAGAAGGGGAGAGATTGGGAGAGAGGGAGAAGGCAGAAGGAGGGAAAGGGGGAGTCTGAGAGGGGGAGAGGGAAAGAAGGAGAGAGTAGGAAGAATGAGTGGGAGAGAGAGGAACAGAGAGGGAAAGAGAGAGGGAGAGAGAGAGAGGGAGAGAAAAGGAGAGAGAGGTAGTGAGGGAGAGGGAGGGAGAGAGGATGAGAGACACAGGGAGAGAGACACAGAGAAGGAGAGGGAGAGAGAAAGAGGTAGAGAAAGGGAGAGAAGGTGAGATGGAGAGAGAGGGGGAGAGAGAGAGGGAGACTCAGGAAGAGAGAGGTACCAAGAAGGACAGAGAGAAAAGGAGAGAGAGAGGGAGAGAGGAACAAAGAGAGAGAGGGGGGATAGAGGGAAAGAGAAAGAGGGAGAGAGAGGGAGAAAGAGGAGAGAGGGAGGGAGAGAGAGCCAGAGAGAAGGAGATAGCTAGAGAGAGAGTTAGAGGGAGAGAAGAAAAGAGAGAAAGAGGGAGAGAAAGAGAGAGAAAAGGGAGCAAGAGAGGTAGAGAGAAGGAGAGAGAGGGGGAGAGAGGGAGAGAGCAAGGGAGAAAAGAGAAACAGAGGGAGAGAGACAAAGGGTGAGAGAGGGAGAGAGACACAGGGAGTGAGAGGATGAGAGGGAGAGGGAAGAAGAGAGAAGGGGAGAGGGTGAGAGAGGGAGAGACTGAGAGAGGGAGAGAGGGAGAGAGAGGAACAGACAGGGAGAGAGAGGGAGAGGGAGGAACAGACAGGGAGAGGGAGAGAGAGGAACAGACAGGGAGAGAGAGGGGAGAGAGAGGAACAGACAGGGAGAGAGCAAGGGAGAAAGAGAAACAGAGGGAGAGAGACAAAGGGTGAGAGAGGGAGAGAGACACAGGGAGTGAGAGGATGAGAGGGAGAGGGAAGAAGAGAGAAGGGGAGAGGGTGAGAGAGGGAGAGACAGAGAGGGAGAGGAACAGACAGGGAGAGAGAGGGAGAGAGAGGAACAGACAGGGAGAGAGAGGGAGAAAGAGAGACACAGGGAGAGAGACACAGAAAGGGAGTGGGAGAGAATAATAGAGAGAGAGGGAGAGAAAAGGAGAGAGAGGTAGTGAGGGAGAGGGAGGGAGGATGAGAGAGACACAGGGAGGGAGACACAGAAAGAGCAAGAGAGGGAGAGACTCAGGAAGAGAGAGGTACTGAGAAGGACAGAGAGGGAGAGAGAGAGGATGAGAGGGAGAGAGAGAAGGATAGAGTGAGAGAAAGGGAGAGAGATGGAGAGAGGGGGAAAGAGGGATATAGGGAGAGAGACTGAAAGAGAGAGGGAGTTAGAGGGAAAAGAAAAAAGATAGAGAGAGGGAGAGGCAGGGAAATAGAGGGAGAAGGGGAGAGACAGGGAAATAGAGGGAGAAGGGGAGAGACAGAGAAGGAGAGAAAGAGGGAGGGGGAAAGGAACAGAGAGGGAAAGAGAAAGGGAAAGATGTAGAGAGGGAGAGAGATGCAGGGAGAGAGAGGGAGAGCAAAGGAGAGAGGGAGAGAGAACAAGAGAGAGGGGAAGAGAAGGGGAGAGAGGGAAAGTGAGAAGGAGGGAAGAAGAGAGAAGGAAATACTGAGAGAGAAAGATACAGAGAGAGGGAGAAAAGGAGAGAGAGAGGGGAGAGAGGAAGAGAGGGAGATGGAAAGAGAGGGTGAGATAGAGGGAGAGAGGTAGAGAGGGAAGTAGTGAGAGGGAGAGAGGGGGAGAGACAGGGATAAAGATGGGGAGAGAGGCAGAGACAGAGAAAGAGAAAGATAGAGGGAGGGAGAGATAGATACAGGTAGAGAGACAGGGAGTGAGTGAGAGAGAGAGAAAGACAGTGGAAGGGAGGAGAAAGATTGGGATAGACAGAGGAGGAGAGAGAGACAGAGAAGGAGAGAGAGGGAGGAGGAACAGAGAGGGAGAGAGAGGGACAGAGACACAGGGAGTGAGACAAAAGGTGAGAGAAGGAGAGAGACATAGGGAGAGCAAAGGAAAGAGAGGAAGAGAGAAAAGAGTGAAGGGAGAGAGAGGGAGAGAGTGAGAGGGAGAAAGAGAGGGAGAGAGAAAGAGAGACAGAGAGAGGGAGAAAAAGGAAGAGAGAAAGTGAAAGACAGGGGAAGAGGAAAAGGAAATAGAAGAGGGAGAGAGGGGATGAGGAAAAGAGAAGGAGAGAGAGGAAGAGGAAGGGAAGAGAGAACGATGGAGAGAGAGCGAGAGGCAGAGATATTAAGAAAAAGACAGAGCCAGAGCAAGAGGAGAGAGTGGGAGAGGGGGAGAAAGGGTGAGAGAAAGAGAAATTGGAGAGAGGGGGAGGAAAGAAGAGAGAGGGAGAGACAGAGGGAGAGAGGGAAGGAGAGAGAGAGGAAGAGAGATACACAGGGAGATCAACACAGGGTGAGAGAAAGAGAGGGAGAGACACAGAGAGAGAGAAGGAGAGAAGTTGAGAGGGAGAGGGTGAGAGAGAGAGGGGAATGAAGGAGAGAGAGAGAAAGAGAGAGGGAGAGAGGAACAAAGAGGCAGAGTAAGAAATTAGAGAGGGAGAGAGATAGGGAGAGAAAAGGAGAGAGGGGAAAGAGGGGAAGAGAGAGGGAGGCAGAGAGAGGAAAAGGGTCGGGGATTTAGCTCAGTAGTAGAGTGCTTGCGTAGCAAGCTAGCAAGCGCAAGGCCCTGGATTTGGTCCTCAGCTCTGGGAAAAAAAAAAGACAACATTTAAAGAAAGGACAAAATAACAGAGAGAGGAAGAGAGAGAGAGGAACAGAGAGGGAGACAGAGAGAAGGAGAGAGGAAAAGAGTGATACAGAGAGAGGAAGGAAGGGAGGGAGAGAGGGAGAGAGAAAAGAGAGAGGAGAGGGGAGGGAGAGGGAAAAGGAGAGAGGGAGAGAGGGATAGATGGAGAGAGGAGAAAGGGAGAGAGTGAGGGAGTGGGAGAGAGAGGAAGAGACAGAGCAAGAGAAGGAGAGAAGGAGGGAGAGAGTGGGAAAGTGAGAGAGAGGGAGAGGAAGATAGTGAGGGAGAGAGTGAGAGAAAGAGAAGAACAGAGAAGGCGACAGAGAGAAGGTTAGAGGGAGAGAGCTAGAGAGGGAGTGAGAGAAAGGGAGGGAGGGAGATGAGGAAAGAAAGGGAGCAAAGAGAGCAGGATAGAGGGAAAGAGAGGGAGTGAGAAAGGGAGAGAGAGTGAGAGAGGGAAATAGGAAGAAAGAGGAAGTTAGAGGGAGAGAAGGAAATAATGAGATAGACAGAGGGAGAGACAGGGAAAGAAAGGGAGAGAGGAAGAGACAGAGAGAAAGAAGAGAGAGGAAGAGAGAAACAGAGAGGGAGAGAGAGGGACAGAGACACAGAGTGAGACAAAAGGTGAAAGAAGGAGAGGGAGAGAGAGACATAGGGAGAGAGGGGGAGATCAAAGGAGAGAGAGGGAGAGAAAAGAAGAGAGAGAGGACAGAGGGGGAGAGAGGGAGAGGGAGAAGGAGAGAGGGAGAGAGAGAGACTGAGAGATTGATAGAGGGAATGAGAGAGGTAAAGAGAGGGAGAAAAGGGAAGAGAAATTGAAAGAGATGGAGAGAGTGAAAGGGAAGGAGAGAGAGGAGGAAGAGGGAGAGAGGGAGTGAGGGAGAGAGAAGGAGAGAAGGGGAGAGGGAGAGAGAAGGAGATGGAGAGATAGCTAGAGAGAAAGGGATTGAGAAAGAGATGGAGCGAGAGAAGGAGTGGGAGACAGGGAGAGAAGGAGTGAGAGGAAGAGAAATGGAGAGAGGGAAAGAGAGGGAGGAGAAGAGAGAGGGAGAGACAGAAAGACAGAGGGAGAGAGGAAAGAGAGGGAGGGGAAGAGAGAGGGAGAGACAGAGGGAGAGGGAGAGAGGGGGATTGAGAGAGAGGGAGGGAGAGAGATAGAGGGAGAGAGAGGGAAAGAGAAAGAGAGGAACAGAGAGGGAGCTAGAGAAAAGGATAGAGGGAGAGAGAGGAATAGAGAGAGGGAGAGAAGAAGGAAGAGAGGGGCTGAGACAGAGAGAGAGAAAAAGGGAGATAGAGGGAGAGAGGGAAGTAGTGAAAGGGATAAAGAGAGGGTGAGAGAAGGAGAGAGAATGGGAGAGGGGTAGGGAGAGAGAGGGAGAGAGAAGAAGAGAGAAGGAGAAAGAGGGAGAGAAAGCCAGAGAGGGTGAGAGAAGGAGAGAGAATGGGAGAAGGATAAGGAGAGAGAGAAAGGGAGAGAGAGCAAAAGAGAGGATGACAGGGAGAGAGAAGGAGAGAGAGGAAGAGAAGTAGAGACAGAGGGAGAGAAAGGGAGACAGGGAGGGAGGTATAGGGAGAGAGATGGTGAGAGAGAGGGAGAGGGAGAAAGAGGGAGGGAGATAGATAGAAAGAGGAAAAGAAAGAGGGAGTTTGAGAGACAGAAGTGAAGGGAGAGGTCAAAGGAGGAAGTGAGATGGAAAGAAAAGTTGAGAGAGGGAGAGATGTAGAGAGAGAGAGAGACAGGAGGAGAGATACAAAGGGTGATAGAGGGAAAGAGAGAAACAGGAAGAGAGAGGGAGAGGCAGAGAAAGAGGGAAGGAGAAGGAGAGAAATGGAGAGAAGGAGAGAGAGAGAGAGGAAAAGAGGAAGAAAGGAAGAGAGGGAGAGAGAAGGAGGGACCGAAGGAGAGAGGGAAAGAGGGAGGGAGAGAGAGGGAGAAAGAGCGAGAGATGGGGGAGGGAAGGAGAGACTGGGAGGGAGACACACAGGGAAAGAAACACAAAAAGAGTGGGAGAGAGGAACAGAGGAAAAGAGAGAAGAAGGGAGGATGATTTAGAGAGACAGGGAGAAAGAGGGAGAGAGGGTCAGAAGGAAAGAGGGGGAGAAAGGGAGGGAGACACATGGAGAGAGAGGGAGAGAGAGAAGGAGAGAGATGGAGAGAGGGAGAAAGAAAGAGAGAGGGACAGACAGAGGGGAGAGGGAGGGAGAAAGAGGGTGAGAGAGAGGGAGAGAGAAAGAAAGAGAGAGAAGGATTGAGGAAGAGAGAGGGAGAGAGATGGAGGGAGAGAGAGAGGGAGGAAGATGGAGAAAGGGAGAAAAAGAGATGGAGAGAGGAAGAGAGGGAGCAAGAGTGATAGAGAGAAAGAGAGGGAGAGGGCAGGAACAAGAGGGAGAGAGAGGGAGAAGCAGAGAGAGGGACAGGGAGAAAGGGAGGAACAGAGAGGGAGAGAGGGATATAAGTAGAGAGAGAGGGAGAGAAGGAGAGAAAGAAGGAGAGAGGGAGAGAGAAAGGGAGAGAGATGGTGAGAGAAGGAGAGAAAGAGGGAAAGAGAGTGGGAGTTAGAGGGAGACAAGGAAAGACAGATAGAAGGAGGGAAAGAGGGAGATAGAGGAAGAGAGATACACAGGAAGATCGACACGGAGAAAGGGGGAGAGGGAAAGAGAGAGACAGGGTAAGAGCAGGAGAGAGAAGGAGAGGGAGAGAGGGAAAAGAAGAAGAGAGAGGGGAGGGAGAGAAAGAAGGGGAGAGGGAGAGAGGGGGGAGAAAGGGAAGGAGAGAGAGGTAGGGAGAGAGAGAGGGAGCAAGAGGCAGAGAGAGAGAGGAAGAGAGATATACACAGGGAGATCAACACAACATGAGAGAGGGAGAGGGAAAGAGAACAGGGAGAGAGCAGAAGAGAGAGGGAGAGAAGTTGAGAGGGGGAGAGAGGGAGCGAGAGAGAGGGAAGAAGAAAGAGAGGGAGAGAGAAAAAAAGAGGAGGAGAGAGAGGGGGAGAGACTGAGAGAGATGGAGAAAGAGAAAGAGGGCATAGAGCGAGATGGAGAGAGAGGGAGAAAGGGCCAAAGACACACAGGGAGAGACAAAGGGAGAGAGAGGGAGAGAGACAGTGATAGAGAGGGAGAGAGGGGGAAGAGATAAGGAGAAATGGAAAGAGAGGGAGAGAGGAGAAAAGGAGAGAGGAGGGAGAGAGGGGAGAGGGAGAGAGAAGGAAAAACAGAGCAAGAGAGGGAGAGAAGGAGAGAGTGGGAGAGAGGTAGAAAGAGGAACAGAGAGGCAGAGAGCTAGAAATAGAAAGGGGGAGAGAAGGAGAAAGGGAGAGGGGGGAGAGAGAGGGAAGCAAAGAGAGGAAGACAGAGAAGGAGAGAGGAAGAGATAGATGAGTTAGGGAGAGAGAGGGACAGAGGAAGAGTTAGGGACAGAGGAAGAAATAGAGGATGAGAGAAAGAGAGAGGGAGAGAGGAAGAGAGAGAGGGGGGAGATAGGGAAAGAGGGAGAGGGAGGAAGAGAGAGGGTAAGAGGGGCATTGAGAAAGAGAGGGAGAGAGATAGAGAGGGAGAGAGAGGAACAGAAAGGCAGAGAGCGAGAAGTAGAGAGGAAGAGAGAAGGAGAGAGGGAAAGAGAGAGAGGAAGAGAGGAAGAGGGAGAGAGAAAGAAAGAGAGAGGGAGAGAGAGGGAGAGAGAGGGAGAGATGGAGGGAGAGGGAGGCAGAGAGAGAAGGATAGAGGGAGAGGGGGAGATAAGGATAGAGGGAGATAGAGGAAGTTAGAGGGAGTGAAGGAAAGATTGAGAGAGAGAGAGCTAGAGACAGAGGAGAGAGAAGAAGAGAGGTATAGAGAGAGGGAGAGAGGGGGAGGGAGAGAGACACAGGGAGAGAAAGGGAGAGGGAAGTAGAGAGAGGAAGAGAGAAGAAGAGAGGGGAGAGAGGGGGTGATAGAGAGAGGTAGAAGGAGAGAGGGAGAGAGAAAGACAGACAGAGAGAGGGCAAGAGAGAAGGAGAGAGGAGGGCAAGAATGAGAGGGAGGGATGAAGAGAGGGAGAGAGGAGGAGAGAGTGATAGAGAGGGAGAGAGAGGCAAAGAGAGGCAGACAGAGAGGGAGAGAGAAAGAAAGAGGAGAGAGGGAGAGAGACAGGTAGCAACAGGGAGAGAAAGGAAGATAGAGGGAGAGAGAGAGGGAAAGAGTAGGAAGGAGACACACTTGGAGAGAGACACAGGAATAAAAGGGAGCATGGGAGAGAGGAATAGAGGCAGAGAGAGGGAAGGAGAAGGAGAGAGGGGGAGACAGAGAGGGACAGAGGGAAATAGAGGGAGAATGGCAGGGAGACAGAGTGAGAGAGAGAGGGAGGAAGATGATGGGAGAAAGAGAGAGGGAGAGAGAGAAGGAGAAAGGGAAAGATGAGAGAAATAGAGAGACAGAGAGTGGGACAGTCAGAGGGAGAGAGGAAGGGAGAGGGAGAGAGTGAAAGAAAGAGAAAGGGAGAGGGAGAGGGAGAAGATGGTGGGAGAAAGAAAGGGTAAGAGAGAGAAGGAGAAAGGGAGAGATGAGAGAAATGGAGAGACAGAGAGAGTGGGACAGTTGGAGGGAGAGAGGGAGGGAGAGGGAGAGAATGAAAGAAAGAAAGAGAAAGGGAGAAAGAGGGAAAAAGGAACAGAGAGTGAGAGAGAGAGAGAAGGAGAGAGGGAGAGAGATGGGGAGAGGGAGAGAGTAAAAGAGAGGGAGAGAAAGAGGGAGAGAAAGGAAGGAGAGAGAGGGAGAAAGTGACAGGGAGAGAGGAAAAGGAAAGAGGGAGAGAGAGGGAGAGAGGAGATGGAGAGGGAGACAGAGGGAGAGACAGGGAGAGGGGGGAGAGAGAGGGTAAAAGATGTAGAGAAGTAGAGAGGGAGGGAGAGAGAGGGTGAGAGAGGGAGAGAGGGGGAAAGAGGCAGAGAAGTAGAGAGGGGGAGAAAGAAAGAGAGGGATAGGGAGAGAGAGAAGGAGATAGGGAGAGAGAAGGAGATAGAAGGAGAGAAGGAAAGAGAGAGAAGGAGGGAGAGAGGGAGAGACAGAGAGATATATAAACAGTGATAGAGGGAGAGGGAGTGAGAGACACAGGGAGAGAGAAGGAGAAAAAGGCAGAGAGAGGGAAAGGGAAAAGGAGAGAGGGAGAGAATGAGAGAGAGGGGATGAGAGGGAAAGGGAGAGAAAGGAAGGGACAGAGGGAGAAAGGGAGAGAGGGAGAGAATGGGAGAGAGGTAGAAGGAGAGAGGGAGAGAGAAAGACAGACAGAGAGAGGGCAAGAGAGAAGGAGAGAGAGGGCAAGAATGAGAGGGAGGGATGAAGAGAGGGAGAGAGGGGAACAGAAAGGCAGAGAGTGAGAAGTAGAGAGGGAGAGAGAAGGAGAGAGGGAAAGAGAGAGAGGAAGAGAGGAAGAGGGAGAGAGAAAGAGAGAGGGAGAGAGAGGGAGAGATGGAGGGAGAGGGAGGCAGAGAGAGAAGATAGAGGGAGAGAGAGGGAGAGGGGGAGATAAGGATAGAGGGAGATAGAGGAAGAGACACAGGGAGAGAGACACAGGAAGAGAGGTAGAGATGGAGAGGTAAATAGAGAGAAAGAGAGAGGGAGGAAGGAAGAAGGAAAGAGAGGGTGAGAGAGAGGGACAGAGGGACAGAGGAAAAGAGAGGGAGAGAGGGAGGGAGACAGATGGAGAGAGAAGGAGAGTGACAGTAGGAGAGAGAGTAGGAGGGAGGGAGAGGCAGGGAAATGAACAGAGGGAGAGACAGAAGGGGAGAGTGAAAGAGAGGGGGAGAGATAGAGGAAGAGAGAGGGAGAGAGAGGATTGAGGTAGAGAGAGGGAGAGAAAGAAAGAGGAGAGAGAGAGCAGGAGAGAAAGAGGGAGGGAGGGAAAAACAAACAGAAGGAGAGAGAGATAAAAAGGTAGAGAGGGGGAGAGAGATACACAGGAAGATTGACACAGGGTGAGAGGGGAGAGGGAAAGGGAGAAACAGGAAAAGAGCAGGAGATAGAAAGAGAGAGAGAGAAAGAGAGAGAAGGAGTGACAGAGGGAGTGAGGAAGTGAGAGGGAGAGACAGAAAGAGAGGGAGAGAGGGGGAGAGAGATACACAGGGAGATAGACACAAGGTGAGAGAGGTAGAGGAAAAGAGAGACAGAGAGAGCTGGAGAGAGGAGAGAGGGAGAGAGGGAGATATTGGGAGAGAGAAGAAGAGGGTAGAGAGGGGGAAAGAGGGAGAGAGTGAAGGAGAGAGGGAGAGTGGAGCAGAGAGCGAGAATTAGAGAGGGAGAGAGAGAAGGATATAGGGAAAGAGGAGAAGAAAGAGGGAGGAAGAGAGAGGGAGAGATAGAAGGAGTTAGGGAGAGAGGGAGACAGAGTGAGAGTGAGGGACAGAGAGAGATGGAGATAGGAAGAAAGAGGGAGAGAGGAGGAGAGAGGGGAGATATAGAGGAGTTAGGAATAGAGGGAGAGAGAGGGAGGCTGAGAGAAAGGGTGAGAGATAGTCATTGAGAGAGAGTGGGGGAGAGAGGGAGAGAAGGGGGGAGAGAGGGAGAGAAGGAAGTAGACAGGGAGAGAGGAAGAGGCAGAAAGTGAGGGAGAGAGAGGGGGGAGGCAAAGAGAGGAAGAGAGAGGGAGATAGAGGGAGAGAAGGAAAGGTATAGAGGGGGTGAGGGAGGGAGGGAGACATAGGGAAAGAGAGAGGGAGAAAGGAAGAGACATGGAGAGAGGGAGGAAGAGGGAGGCAGAGAGAGAAGGATAGAGGGAGAGGGAGGGAGAGAGAGGGCTTTAGAGAAAGAAAGATAGAAAGAGGGAAAGAGAAGGAGAGAAGGAAAGACAGAGAGATAGGAAGAGACAGGGAAACAGAGGGACAAAGACGCAGGGAGAGAGACAAAGGGTGAGAGAAGGAGAAGGAGAGCGAAGGGGAGAGAAGGAGAGAGGGAAAGAGAGATGGAGGGAGCAGGAGGGAGAAACACTGGGCGAGAGACTCAGGAAGAGAGGGAGAGAAGAATAGAGGGAAAGAGAGGGAGAATTGGAGGGAGACAGATGGAGAGAGAGAGGAAAAGAGACAGTGGGAGAGAGGGTGTTAGAGGGAGAAAAGGAAAGAGAGAGGAAAAGAGAGAGAAAGAGGGAGAGTGGTAGAGAGGGAGAGAGAAGGAGAGAGAGAGGGATAGAGAGGAAGAGAGGAACAGAGAGGGAGAGAGAGAGGAATAGAGAGGGAGAGAGACACAGGGAAAGAGGCAAAGGGTGATAGAGGGATAGGGAGAAATGGAGAGAGAGAGAGAGGAAAGAGGGAGAGAGAAGGAGAGAAGAGAGAGGGAGAGAAGGAGAGAGAGGGGAAGAGGGGGAGAGGGAAAGAAATGGAGAGACAGAGGGAGAGAGGGAAGGAGAGAGGGAGAGAGATGGGGAGAGAGAGAGAGAGACAGAGAGAAGGAGAAAGGAGATTGAGGGAGAGGGAGAGATGGAGAGGGAGAGAGGGAGCCACACAGGGAGAGAGACACAGGTAAAGAGGGAGAAATTGAGACAGGAATAGAGGGAAAGAGAGAGGGAGAAAGGGAGAAGGAGAGAGACAGGGAGAGAGAGGGGGAGAGGGAGAGGCAGAGAGGGAGAATGGGAAAAATACAGATGGAGGGAGAGACAGTGGGAAAGAGGGAGAGACAGAGGGAAAGAGATATGGTAGGAGAGAGTAGGAGAGAGGGAGACAGAGGGAGAGACAGAGGAATAGGGAGAGAGAGGGAGAGAGTGGGAGAGAGGATGAAAGAGGGGGAGAGAGAGAAGGATTGGGGGAGAGAGAGGGAGAGAGCAGAAGGGAAAACTAGAGAGAGAGGGGAAAGTGGGAGAGAGGGAGAGATATAGAGGAAGAGGGGGAGAGAGAAAAAGAGAGGAGGAAAAGGGGAGAGATGAAGAGAGAGAAGGAGCTAGAGAAAGAGGCAGAGAAAGGGAGAGATGGAGAGGAGAGAGGGAGAGAGAGGGAAAAACAGAGCGAGAGAAGGAGAGAGGGAGGGAGAGAGTGGGAGAGAGGTAGAGTGGGAGAGAGAGAGGGAGCAAAAGGGAGAGAGACACATGGAGAGAGATGGATAGGGAGAGTGACCAAGGAGAGAGAGAAAGAAACAAGGAGTGAGGAAAAGAGGGAAGAGAGGGTGAGATGGAGAGAGAGGAAAAGAGAAGAGGAAGAGTGAAGGAGAGAAAAGTGACAGAGGGAGAGAAGAAGAGAGAGGGAGAGAGACAGAGGGAGAGAGGGAGAGAGAGAAGGGAAAAGGAAAGAAAGAGAGGGGAGAGGGAGAGAGAGAGGAGAGGGAGAGAGGGGGGAAAGGAGAGAGGAGACAGAGAGAGCAAGAGACAGAGGGAGGGAGAAAGAGAGGGAGCAAGAGAAGAAGGAGAGGATAGAGGAAGAGAGAGGGAAAGGAAGAGAGGGAGAGAGAGGAGAGAGTAAGAGAGAGGGAGAGAAATGAAGACAGGGAGAGAGGAAGAAAGAGGGAGAGATAGAGGGAGAGAGGGAGAGAGAGGAACAAAGAAGGAGACAGAGAGAAGGATAAAGGGAGAGAGGAAGAGAGAAAGGGAGGGAGAGAGTGGCAGAGAGAGGCAAAGGCAGAGAGGGAGAGAGAGGTAGCAAGAGGGTGAGGGAGGGAAACAGCAAAAAGAAGGGGAGAGGAAGAGAAGGAGAGGGAGAGAGAAGAATAGAGAGGGAGAGGGAGAAAGAGGGAGTTAAAGGGAGAGCAGGAATGAGACAGAGAGAGGGAGACAGAAGAAAAGAGAGGAAGAGAGAAGGAGAGATAGGGAGAGAGGAACAGAGGGAGAGAGATGGAGAGATGCAGAGAGAGAGGGAGAGGGAGCGAGAGAGACACAGGGAGAGAGACAAAGGGTGAGAGAGGGAGAGAGACTCAGAGAGAGAAGAAGTGAGGGGGAGAGAGAGCAGGAAAGAGGGAGAGAGAGGGAGAGAGGGAGAGCTAAGGATAGGAGAGAAAGGGAGAGAGATGGAGGGAGAGAGGAAGAGAGTGGGAAAAGAGACAGAAAGAGAGAGTGAGCAAGAGGGGAGAGGGGGGAGAGAGGGAGAAAGAGGGAAACAGCAGGAGGGAGACACACAGGGAGAGAGACACAGGAAGTGAGAGGGAGAAAGAGGGAGAGAGGGGGGAGAAAGGGAGAGAGAGATGTAGAGAGGAGAGAGGGAGAGAGAAAGGGAAAGAGAGGGGTAAAGGGAGAGACAGCAAGAGAGGGAGGGAGAGAAGGAGTGTGAGAGAGGAAGTGGGATAGACTGAGAGAGGAAGTGGGATAGACTGAGAGAGAGTTAGAGGGAGAGAGGGAAATGGAGGGAGAAAAGGAGAGGGAGAGAGAGGAAGAGAGAGACACAGGATGAGAGAGGGAGAGAGAGACACCCTCTCTCTCCCTATCTCTTTCCCTCTTGCTACCTCTCTTCCAATGCCTCTCTCACCCTCTCTGTCTGCCTCCCTCTCTCCCTCTATCTCTCTTCCTCTCTCTCTCCCTCTGTTTCCCACTCTCTCCCACTCTTTCCCTTTGTCCCTCTCTCCCACTCCCTCTCCCTCTCTCACTCTCTCTATTCCTCTTCCTCTCCCTCTCCTTTCCCCATCTACCACTCTCTTTCCTTCTCTCTCCCTCTCCATCTCTCTCTCACTCTCTCCTCTCTTTCTGTCTCTCCCTCTCTCCATCTCTGTCCCTCTCCCTCCTTCTTCCTCTCTCTCCCTTTCCCTCCCTCTCTCTTGCCCTTTCTTTCCCTCTCTCCCTCTGTCTCTTCCTCTCTGTTCCTCCCTATCTCTCACTCTCTCTCCTTCTCCTTATCTCCCTCAATCTCCCTCTTGCCCTCTCTCACTCTCTCCCTCTCTCTCTCCCTATCTACCTCTCTCATTCTCTCTCCCTTGTCTCTCTCCCTGTGTGTCTCCCTCTCTCCTACTCTCTCCCTCTCTTTCTTTCTCTCTCCCTCTCTTCCTCTCTCTCCTTCTCTCTTCCCCCTCTCTTATTCTCTTCCCATCTCCATCTTTCTACCTCTCTGTTCCTCTCTCTCTCCCTCTCTCCATCTATCTGTCTCCCTCTGTTCCTCCCTCTCCCTCTCTCTCCCTCTCTGTTCCTCTCTCCCTCTCTCTCCTTCCCTCTCTGCCTCTCTCCCTCTGTCTCCCCCCTCTTTCTCTCTCACTCTCCCTCTCTCTTTCTCTCTCTCTCTCCCTCTGTCTCTCTCAACCTGTGTCTCTCTTCTGTGGGTGTCTCTTGCTCTCCTTCCCTCTCTCTCCCTATTTCTCTTCCTCTCTCCCTTTCTTCCTCTCAAATTCTCTCCCTCTCCTCCCTCTCTGTTCTACCCTCTAACTCTCTCTCCATTTTCCTCTCCCTCCCTCTTCCTCTCTCCCTCTCTCTTTTTCTCTCCCTCACTCTCTCCCTCTGTTCCTTTCTCTCTCCCTCTCTTCCTCTTTCGCTCCCTCTCTGTCCCTCTCTCTCTCTCTCTCACTTTCTCTTCCCTTTCTCTCCCAGCTCTTCCTCTCTCCATCTCTCCCTCTATCTCTCTCTCTCTCACTTTCTCTTCCCTTTCTCTCCCAGCTCTTCCTCTCTCCATCTCTCCCTCTATCTCCCTCCCTCTCTCTACATCTCTCCCTCTCTCTCACTCTCTTCTCCTTCCTACCTCTATCCTCTCTCCATCTGTTTCTCTCTCCCTCTCTCTCCCTGTATCTCTCCTTCTCTTCCTCTCTCTCTCCCTCTCTCACTCTGTATCTCTCTCCCTCTCTCTCCTTTTCTTCATCTCCCTCTCTCTCTCCAACTGTCTCTCTCCCTATGTGTGTGTCTCACTCTCTTTCCCTCTCTCTCCCAATTTCTCTCCCTCTCTCTTCCTCTTCCTCTCACCTTCTCTCCCTCTCATTCTCCCTCTCTATTCCTTTCTCTCCCTCTCTCCCTCCCTCTCTACCTGTCTCTCGTCTCTTTCCCTCTACCTCCCTCTTCCTCTCTCCTTCTCTCTCTTCCTCTGTCCCTCTCTCTATCCCTCTCTACCTCTCTCCCTAACTCCTTATGTGTCTCCCTCTTTCTCCCTCCCTCTCTCTATCCTTCCTGCTCTCCCTGTCTCCCTGTCACCCTATCTCCTTCTCCATCTCCCTCAATCTCTCCCTCTTTCTACCTCTCTCTTCCACTCTCTCCTTCTCACTCCCTCTCCCCCTCTCTCTCCCACCCTCCCTCTCTCACTCACTCTACTCTCTTTCTCCCTCTATCCCTCCCTCTCTACCTCTCTCTAACCCCTTCTGTCTCTCCCTCTCTTTCTCTCTATCCATCTCTCCCCTCCCTGTCCTTCTCTCCCTCTCTTCCTCTTTCTATCCCTCTCTCCTTCTCTCTCCCTTTTCCTCTCTCCCTCTACCTATCTCTCTCCCTCTCTACCTATTCTCTCTCCCTCTCTCCCATTCTCTCCCTCTCTCTTGCCCTCCTTCTCCCCATCTCTTCCTGTCTCTCCCTCTATATATCCCTCTCCTCTCTATTCCTCTCTTCCTATCTCTCTCCCTTTTCCCTCTCTCTTCTTCTCTCCCTCTCTTACTCTTTTCCACTCTCTCTCCTTCTCTCTCTCTCCCTCTCCCTTTTCTCTTCCTTTCCTCTCTCACTCTCTCTCCCTGTCTCCTTCTCTCCCTGTGTCTCTCTCTTCCTCTCTCTTCCCCTCTCACATTCTCTCTCCATCTCTTCCCTCTCTCTCCTTCTCTCTCCCTCTCCTTCTCTCATTTTATCCCTCTCTCCCTCTCTCCCTCTCTTTCCCTTTCTCTCCCTGAGTCTCTCTCTCCCTCTCTTTTCCCTGTGTCTCTCTCTCCCTCTCTCTCGCTCTCCCACTTTCACCCTCTCTCCTTCTCTATACCTGTCTCAGTCTCTCTCCCTCTCCCACCCTCTCCCTCCCTCTGTCCTTCTCTCCCCTCTTCCTCTGTCCCTCTCTCTTCCTCTGTCCCTCTATCTCCTTCCCTCTCTCTCTCTCCCACTCTCTCCCTCTCTCGCTCTGTCCCTCTCTCCCTTTCTCTCTCCCTTGCCTCTCTCCCTGTGTGTCTCTCTCTCATACATTCTCTATCTCTCTCTCCCTCTCTTCCACTTTCTCCCTCTCTCACTCCCTCTCTCTTCCTCCCTCTAAATCTCTCTCCCTCTCTCCATCTCTTTCTCTCTCCTCTTTCCCTCTCCCCCCCTCTCTCTCACTCTATATCCCTCTCTATCCATCTTTCTCTTCCTCTCTCCTCTCTCTGCCTCTCTCCTTCTATCAGTCTCCCTCCCTGTTCCTCCCTCTCCCACTCTCTCTCCCTCTTTCTCTTCCTCTTTCTCCCTGTTCCTCTTTCCCTCTGTATCTCTCTCTCCCTGTGTCTCTCTCCTACTCTCTCCCTCTCTCTCCCCTTTCTCTCTCCCCCTCTCTTCCTCTCTTCTCTCCCTCTCATTCTCCCATATGTTCCTCTCTTCCTCTTTCCCTCTCTCTCCCTCTGTCTCTCCCACTCTCTTCCTTTCTCTCTCCCTTTCTCCCTTCTCTTCCAGTCTCCCTCTCTCATACTCTCTCTCCCTCTCTGCCTTAATCTCTTTCTCTTTGTCTCTTCCTCTCTCTCTCCCTCTCTCCCTCCCTCCCATGATGCTCTCTTCCTCTCTCTGTGTCCCTCCTTCTCTCTCCCTGTCTACCTACCACTCTCCCTCTTTCATTGTGTCCCTCTAACCCTCCCTTTCCCTCTCTTTCTCCCTCTCCCTCTCTCTTCTTCTGTCCCTCTCTATCTTTCTCTCTCCATCTTCCCCTCTCTTCCTCTGTCTCTTCTTCTGTCTCCTCAGTTCCTCCTCTCCCTCTCCCTCCTTCTCTCATCTCCCTCTCCTTCTCTGTTCTTCTTTCCCTTTCTCTCCCTCTCTCACTCTCTCTACCTCTTTATCTCTTCTTCTCTCCCCCCTCTCCCTTTCTCTCCCTCTCTCTTAGTCTTTCCCTCTCTCCCTCTCTCCTTCTCCCTTTCTTCCCCTCACTCCCCCTCTCTCTTCTTCACACTCCCTCTTTTTCTCCCTATATCTCTCCCTGTCTCTCTCTCCACTCTCCCTTCCTATCTTCTACTCTCTCCCTCTCTCCATATCTCTTCCTCTCTGTCTACTTCTCTCTCTCCCTTTCTCCCCCTCTATCCCCCTTTTCTTCTCTCTCCCTCTGTCTCTCTCTCCCTGTCTCTTCCTGTGTCTCTCTCCCTGTGTCTCCCTCCTGCTCTCTTTCTTTCTCTCCCTCTACTTCTCTCCCCCTCTCCCTGCTCTCTCCCTTTCTCCCTCTTTCCTTGTTTCCTCTTTCTCTCTCTCCCTCTCTCTCAGTCCCTCCCTCTCTCCTTCTCCCTATTTCCCTCAATATTTTCTCTCCCTTTCTCACTCTCCATCTCTCTCTCCCTCTTTGTCTCTCTCCCTGTGTCTCTCCCTCCCTCTTTCTCTGTTCCTTTCTCCCTCTCTCCCCCTCTCCTTCTTTCCCTCTGTCTCTTTCCCTCTCTCCATCTCTTTCCTTCTCTCCCTCTAACTCCCTCTCTCTCTCCCTCTCACCATATATTCCTCTCTTTTTTCTCTTTCTCTCCCTCCCCCTCTATTCCTCTTTCCCTCTCCCCCTCTCTCTCCATTTATCTCTCCCTCTCTTCCTGTCTCTCCCTCTAATCCCTCCCTCTTCCTCTATCCCTCTCTTTCTCTCCTCTGTATCATTCTCTCCTCCTCTCTCTCCTTGTCTGTCCCTCTCTTCCTCTCCCTCTTTCTCCTTCTCTCTCCCTGTCTCCCTTTCCTCTCTCCATCTCTTTCCCCCTCTCTTCTGTTCTCTCCCTCACTCCCTCTTTCCCTGTGTCTTTTTCCCTGTGTATCTCTCTCCTTCTCTCTCCCTCCTTCTCTTGCTCTCTTGCTGTCTCTCCCTCTACCTCTCTCTTCTTCTTCCTCTCCTTCTCTCCACATCTCTCCCTCTTTTCCTGTCTCGCTCTCTACTTCTCTCCCTCTCTTCCCCTCTATCCCCCTTTTCTTCCCTCTCCCTCTCTCTCCCTTTGCCTCTCTCCCCGTTTGTCTCCCTCCTGCTCTCTCCCTATCTCTAATTCAGTCTCCCTCTCTTTTCCTCTTTCTCCCTTTCTCACCCTCTCTCCCCCCTCTCTCTCTCCCTCTTTCCCTTTCCTTTCTCCCTCTCTCCTTCCTCCTCTCCCTCTCTATCCCCCTCACTTTTCTCTCCCTTTCTCCCTCTTCCTCCCTGTGTCTCTCTCTCCCTCTCTGTTCCTCTCTCTCTCTCCTTCTCTCCCTCTAACTCCCCCTCTCTGTCTCTTTCCTTCTCTCCCTCTAACTCCCCCTCTCTCCCTATATACCCCTCTCTCCCTTTTTCTCTTTCCCTCTCTCTCTCTGGACTCCTCTCCCTCCCTACCTCTTTCTCCCTCTCTTCCTGTCTCTCTCTTTCCTTCTCTCCCTCTAACTCCCTCTCTTACCACATATCCCTCTCTCTCCCCTTTTCTCTCTCTCCCTCTGTTCCTCTCCTCTCCTCTCTCTCTCTCTCTCTCTCTCTCTCTCTCTCTCTCTCTCTCTCTCCCTCCCTCCCTTCTCTCTTTCTCTCCCTTACTTCCCCTCTGGACCTCTCTCTGTGTCCTCTGTATCTCTACCTCTCTTCCTCTTTCCTTCTCTCTATCTCTCATCTCCTGTCTCTCTCTTCATCTCTCCCTTCCTCCCTCTCTCCTTCCCTGTTACTCCCTTTGTCTCTCTCCCTCTCTCTCTCTTCCTCTATCTCACTCTCCTCCCTCCCTTCCTCTATCCCTCTCTTGCTCTCTCTCATTTTCTCTCTCCCTCTTCATCTCTCTCCCTCCCTTTCTCCATCCCTCTCTCTTCCTGCCTCTCCCTCTCCTTCCCTCCCTCTTTCCCTGTATCTCTCTGTCCCTCTCCCTCTTCCTTTCTCTTCCTCTCTCCCTTTGTCTCTCTCCCTCTCTCTCTCCTTTCTTCCTCTCTGCCTCTCCCTCTCAATCTGTCTCTCCCTCCTTCTCTCTCCCTCCTTCCCTCTTTTCCTCCCTCTCTGGCTCTCTTCCTCCTTCTCTCTCCCTGTCTCCCTCTCTCCCTCCCTTTCTCCGTCTTTCTCCCTCCATCTGTCTCCTTCCCTCTCCCTCTCTTTCCGTCTCCCTGTCTCTCCCTCCCTCTCTGTCTCTGATGAAGTTCTCACAGAGGAGGGGTGCACACCAGCCCCTGATCCGATTTCTGTCTCCCCATTGAGGCCTGTGTGATTTTACTGTGTCCAGTGCGAGCGGCCATGGAGCTGTGTGCGCTAACAGTCACGGTGCGAATTCATCATTAACTGTTACTCCTCACTTGTTCATCGCAAATTGTGAATTGTTTGTTGTTACCTGTTAATGGTGACGCCCTCCAGCTTCAATAATTTCTCCCATGAATACGCTCAGGGTTCCGTGGTGCTGGTACCAGCACTCTGACAGGAGTGTGAGCTGCGGATCTAATCGGCAGAGCTCCGGCTGTCACTGGAGGAATGAAGGAGAGAGAGAGCAGCCCTTCGGCCATTTACAGCACAAGCTATGACAAAGCAGGGAAGAAGCAAGATCCTGACGGCGCGAAGCACTGTGTGCACATCCTTTTTTAAAAGTAATTTATTCATTTTAATTTGTCGGTATTTATCCAGGGTGAGCATCTGTGAAGACGTCAGCTCTCGCAATAACACGCACCCATGAGCCGCCGTGTGGGTGTGCCGGGGCTTGAACCTGGATTCTCTGGAGGAGCTACGGGAGCTGTGTGTCCCGCCTGTGTTTGCACATCTGGAGTCCATCGTGAGGGCCCGTCCTGGAGGCTGCAGGGTGTGAGCAGATGGCTGAGGATCACGTCCCGTGAGGCCACCCTTCCTTCCATAACCGGCTCCCATCTCCCCGGCGTTTCTCAGTGACAGATTGTGCACACGTGCTGTAATGACCAAGCTGGCCTCGACCTTCTCCTGGGACGTGTAAGGACCCTCCGCGGCCTCTATGTTTATTTTGTACATATTCCCTTGGGCATGGAGAATATCACTGTTTTACAAATGTTTATTGATTTTGGAACTTTACACACGCACAGAATGGACTCTGGTCATAACCACCCCCAACCCTGGAAAATCACTTCTTTCAAGGACAAAATCCACACTGATCATTTGAGTGTTCAAAGCCCATCATGGACACATCGTTTCCGCCCTGGTGAAACTCATTCTTACAGATGCCGCACATTCCACCACCGTGACACTAGGGACCTGAGTGTGTCCCCTGGGCTAGGGTCACATGTTCACACCACCTTGACCCTCAGAGCACTGCATGTAACAGCGACAGGGTTAGGGAAGAGCGGCCGTAAACACAGAAAATAGTGTAAGTAGTGAGAAAACGTGACCACATAGAAATAGTGTGAAGACTGTAAATAGTAATAGAACATAAAAATAAAAATAAATCACAGAAATAATAAAGTATACAAAATACATAAATAAATAATAAAAGCGTAATCCTTTAAAATATCGAAAATAAATAAAATAAACAATATAAGTGACAAAATATAACAATTAATATAAATTTAAAATAATACAGGAAATATAACAAGAAAAAATGTAAATATAACATAAAACAATATAAAAATAAGACCAGTGTAAATAATCAAATAAAATATAAAAACATGAAAATAAATCATAAATAATAATGTAAAATGTAAAAAGTAAAAGATATAAACATAAAATACAGCAAATATGTAAATAATATAAAAAACAAAAGTAAAAGTAAACAATATAAATAAAATAATATAAAAATACAAAAACACTGTAAAGCATAAAAGAAAATATAAAAACAGAAATAAATTACATAAATCATAATATTAAATATGAAAAAGAGAAAACATAATATAAACATATAAAACATACAAAACATAAATAATATAAAGAAAAATACCAAATATGAATATATATAATATATATAATAGAACTAACAAAATAACATAAAAATTGTGTAAATAACATGAAATATAAAAATATAAAATATAAATAATAAAAGTGTAACCGTTTATAAATGTACAAAATAAATTATATAGACTACATAAAATATATTAAAAAATAATGTAAAGACTACTAAGAAATACAAACATATAAATAAATAATATGAAAATAAAAATAAACAATAACATAAATATAATATAAATACTATAAAATACAAAAATAAAAAACTAAATACTGTAAATAATAACATGAAACAATATAAAATATAACAATGTAAACAATAACATAAAATAATATAAAAATAAAACTAAATAACGTAATCAAATAAAATAAAAATATAAAAATAATATTAACTTAGTAATGAACAATGTAATAACAAAATATTCTAAATAAATAGAAACAATGTACATAATATTATAACATAAAAATATAAAAGCTGTGTAAATAAAATAGAAAAATAGAGAAACACTGTAAATAACATAAAATAATATGAACATATAAAGAAAAATAATGTGAATAAAATTAAATAATATAAACAGAGAAACAAACAATGTAAGCAACTTCATAAAAACAGACAACGAAACAACTTCGACCTCCTCCCCGTTTTACTTCCAGCGTCTGGCACGGCTGACCCCGCCCACTTCCGGGATTCTGACATCACAGCGGACCAAGGAACTCGAACCTGTTACTGCGACTCCCTGAGGCACCTGCACAGTCACCGACTTCCGCTAGTCTGGGCGCTAGATGGGCGGAGGGTGGACAAACCGGAAGTGCTGTGGAGGGGCTCATGCCGCGGACGGCTGCCCTAACTCACTGCGTTCCGCGGGATACACTCCCGGAGGGACGCCGAACTGTGCGCTTCCGCTGAGGCCTGCTGGGAATTGTGGTTCCGGTGCCACCGGCAGTGGAGGCCACTTCCGCCGTGGCCTTCAGCGAACTGTAGTTCCTGCCCCAGCGGGGTTCCAGGTCCGCTTTTGCTGAAGCCTGCTGGGAATTGCAGTTCCAGCGCCAGCGGAGTTCCAGGTAGCGTCCGCAAAGGCCTGCAGGGAATTGTAGTTCCGGCGCCAGCGGCTGCCGAGGTCGCTTCCGCTCTAGCGCTGCGAGCCTGCCGGCAGCGCCTCTGTAAACTAAGCGCACGGAACTTTCAGCTACTCCTCGGCGTTCTGGGAAGCTGTTCGCCTCCGCTGATGGTGTCCGGGAAATGTAGGTCCTCCAAGGTCATTTCCGCTCAGCGCTCCCGGGAGGAACCAGCTTCGGGGGCGGTCACTTCCTCGCTGAGGCCTGTTGCGAATTGTAATTCCCGCATCCAGAGGAGTTTTTCCTCACCCCGCTGCGGCCTCCTGGGAAATGTAGTTCCGGTGCCGGCTTCCCAGTGAGCCACTAATGTGTGTACGTGGAAAAGGATGGATGGACGGACATGGAGACCTGTGTCAGGGGCGCTTTCTAAGCCCCTCATGGCCCCTTGTGTGTAACTGGCAGTTTCTAGGACGCTCATGACCCCTTGTGTGTGAATTGGGCGTTTCTAGGCCCCTCATGGCCCTTGTGTGTAAGTGGGGTGGTTTCCAGGCCCCTCAAGTCTCCTGTGTCTGAGTGGCAGTTTCTAGGACCCCCCTGCCCTAGCTCAGGAAGGCGACTGGAAAGAGAAGGTCGTGTTGCTGAAGGTCGAGAAGGCATCACAGGCCTCCTCATGCTGCAAGCTACAGGGTCTCCTCCCGCCGATCACGTGGGCCCATTCTCTGCCCTGCTGTTTCCTGTGTCTCGCCTGCTGTTTCCAGTTTCTGTCACTTCCTGTATCACATGCAGGAATACATCCCCACAGGTCACCGCTCCGCCATGACCCAGACAAGCAGGAGGCTGAGGTCATCGACTCATCCAGAACCAGATCCAACCGGAAATTCCCGTCAGTTTCAAACCAAGAAACGGAAACGAACCAACCGGAAATCCCGGAAGTGCGAACTCTAACACGGCAAAAGTAAAATTAATTAAATTAAATTACAAATTCCGAGATAAATCCCGAAACACCGCGAAATATTATCTTAATAATATTTTTGAAATTTTTCTAATTTCGTTTTCATCTGCACTTACACATTCTATCTGGAATTCCCCCCACCCCCACCCCGCTCTAGAAAATTCTCAAAGAACAACCCTTCACCCACTAGTACTAGGGTGAAATGCGGATTCAGATCAGAATTTTCAATTTTTTTTTGGTTGAATTTCCCAGCAGGAGACAGTAGGAAAAAAAAATAAAATGAAATGAAATAAAAATAATATAAAAATTAAAATAAAGTAAAATATCCAGGAATCTGTGGAAACTCATCCCAAAGGAGGAAATATTTAAATAAAATATTGAATTCGTTGGTAAATTTAAAAATTTTAAAAATAAAATAATTTTATAAAAAAGATTTTTTAAATAATTTTTAAAAATTGAAATATTTTCAGGAAATAGATATAGGCACTGGTTTTTCCAGCTTTAGAAATAATTAGAATATAAAATTAAGAAAAGTAAAAACCATTAGACAATAAAATAACATTTTAAATAAAATAATCGAAATTAAAAATATTCCACAATTAAAAAAAAAACTTCAGAAAAATCTTTTCCAAACTAATTTTTTTAAAAAAAAATTCTACACCCCGTATATATTCTTTAAATCTCCAAACCCGTCTTGAAAATACGAGAACCCCGTGCCAGAAAATCCTTGAAACTAAAATTATGATTTTTCATCCTGCAAAACCGTCCAAGGTTTCTCTCCCCAAAATTGAAATCTGCTTTTAAATTTTTCCTATTTTTTTTTAAATTTTATTTATTTGTTTGCTTGTTTGTTTCCCACCCCATTTTCCCGATTTCTACCTGGATTGTTTTTTATAATATATATTTTTCAATATTTACATTTTCCTTTTTTATTTAAAAAAAATTTACACACTTTTTTTTCTTATTTTTGTCTTTTTGCACATGACCCTTCTGCAGTTTCAATTTTTTTCCAACTTTTCTTTTAAAAAAAAAAAAAAATTCGATTTTGGTTGTATGAGTCCACCAGCCCCTCGTGGAATTCGTTGCTTTGGATTCTATTTCCCAGTTGTTATTTATTTATTTATTTATTAAATTTTGATTCAAAATTCGAATTCTGTCCAGTTATCTCCGGGAGAGAAATCCCAGTTTCTTTTTCCAGCAGAATTTCACACTTTTCCTCAGCTACAATCAGGAAATTTCTTGGTTTTGGTCAAATCAAGATTCTCAATTTTCAGTGAAATAAAATTTTTCATGGGGGGGGGGGGTTGTTGTTTGTTTGTTTCCGGATTAGGGCAAATTCCTGACCGACTGCAGGAACCTTGACGGCTTTAAATTTTTCCCCCCACAGAATCATAACATCGGAGAAACTTCCCACAAATTCTGAAATGCTTTCCCGGCGTTTCCCGTAGAAATAAAAATTCACCTTTTTATTGAATAGCTTCTGTTCTTTCTCCCTCGATGACACTGATGCTCGTGACTCAAATTCAAAATTTTTTTAAAAATTCAAAAATTTCAAAACTTTAAAATTTGAACTTTTCTTTTAATCCCAGTTCAGTCTCTTCACATTTCATCAGGGATGGGGGTGGGGCCTATAGGGGGCGTGGCCAGGGCGCGGCCGAGGACCTGTCAATGGTGGGGGATCATGGGAGGTTCTGGGATCATGGGGGATCTGGGAGGTTTGGGAATTATGGGAGGTTCTGGGGATCATGTTGGGTTTTGGGGACCACGGTAGGTTCTTGGGATCATGGGGAATCTGAGAGGTTCTGGGGATCATGGGCGGTTCTGTGATCGTGGGGGATCATGGAGGATCATGGGAGGTTCTGGGATCCTGGGGTACCCTGGGAGATTCTGGGTATCATGGTAGGTTCTGAGATCTTAGGTGATCATGGAGGATCATGGGAGGTTCTGGGGATCATGTTGGGTTCCGGGGACCACGGGAGGTTCTTGGGATCATGGGAAATTATGGGAGGTTCTGGGGACCATGGGAGGCTGGTTAGCATCCCGGGAACTGTGGGTAATTCTGGGCCTGGAATCCGGGGGTATCACGCTGAGGTCTTCCACGGCAGATCTGGACCTCGGGCCAGCGGTCCTTATCCTCATCGCGTGCTTGGGTGGCGGGGCAGGGGGGCGGGGGGGAGAATCAGTGTGGCGGTTTCTAGAGGTCACCCTCGGTGGTTTCTAGGGTCCCCCATGCCATCTGTTAGGGTCCTCATGTCAGTTTCTGGTGTCCCCGATCCCAGTGGCAGTTTGTAGAATAGATGTGATGGTATCTAAGGACCCCCACCAGTTCCGAGAGTCCCCATGCCAGTTTGTAGGGACCCTGTGGCAGTTTCTAGGGTTCCCATGGCAGTTTCAAGGGTTTCCCGTGCCGTTTTTAGGTTCCCCATGTTAGTTTTAGGGGTGCCAGATCCCCCATCTTGGTTTCTAGGATCTCCCATGCCATTTTGAGGGTCCCTGTGGCAATTTCAAGGGTCCCCCATGCCATTTTCATGGTCCTAACGTCAGTTTCTGGGGCGCCCGATCCCCAGCGACGGTTTCTTCAGTGTTGATGACACGAGCGTGTGGGGCAGGGTGAGTAATCTCCCACTATACCCGAGTGGTGGAGTGGCCAAAGGCGTGCAGTGGTGGGAGCCCGGCCAGCGCATTGGGCACCATGGTGATGGCACTGGGCACAGCAAGGGGTGCAGCGTCGTCGGGGGCACGACGCAGCGTAAGTGCGTAGTCTGGCGGGCCAGTGGGCAGCCGCAGGGCATCGAGGGATGAGGGCGATGTCACTGCTGCCCCGGGGTCCTCCTCCCGCCCACGTTTCAGGGCATCGTTTCCAGGGCGGTGGGCAGCAGTATATCCGGAAGTGGGACCAGAAGTAGAAGCAAAACCAGAAGTGGGACCAGAGGCAAACCCGGAAGTCGAACCGGAAGTTGCACCAGAAGCGGAAGTGAGCCCGGACGCGAACCCTGAAGTGCCACCGGAAGCAGCCATCCTTCGGTGGTGGGTCTCATGGCGCCGCTTGTCCTTCTTGTAGTAGAGGGCAGCGAAGGCCAGGATGTTGAGGAAGAGAAGGGAGGCGCCCACGGCAATGGTGACGCTGAGCTCCGTGGAGTAGTCACGGCGCGTCTCAATGAGCACCGAGGCCTCGCCTGGCCCTGGGTTTGAGTCCCGCGAGGATGAAGCTGACGCAGAGGAGGAGGAGGAAGAGGCGGGCCTCCCTGAGGAGGGTGGGGCAGGCCGGCGGGTGGGCGGCCACGCCCTGCGGGGGCCAGGCTGGGCACGTGGGGCGGCGGTAGGTGTGGTCAGGTAGGGAAATGCCTCGCGCAGCCCGTGTAGATGCGGCACCAGCTCCAGCCAGAAGGCCACCTTGGTGGCTCTGTAGTGGTCACGCACACGCGGCCGCAGCCCGACGTGCAGGTAGAGGCGCTCCCGTGGTGTGTACTTTGGCCAGGCCACTGCCTCGAAGCGGTTGGGACGTGTGTGCGCAAACTTGGTGTCCTGTGGCACCGGACGGTTGGGGTCCCTGCGGGGGGTGGGGGAAGAGGAGTGGAGAGGTCCGGCTCAGCGGAGGGACGCACACTAAATATAGGTGTGTGTGCACGTGGTTCTTGTGATGCTGACGCTACCCTGCCTCTCCCCCGCCCCCTCCCACTTCGCCATCCTCTGGGCATGCTGTGCCCCTACCTCTTCCTCATCCCACCTGCCCCACTCCTCCCCTCTGTCTTTCTCCTACGCCCCTCCCACAGCGCCACCCTTCCCCCCACTCCCCCCCCCACACCTCCCCACTTAGGCACTCCTTCTGCCCCACCCCTCACCCTTCCCCACAATGCTCCAGTTCCCTGCCCAGCCCCTCCAGTGGTCACTAAAACCAGCCCCGCCCCTCACTTCCCGCCCACTCCTTGTCCCGTCCCTGCCCCCTCCTCAAATCACTCCATTACTCACCCCACCCCTCCAACTCGCCTCACCCCCTGCTTTTCCACCTCCTAGCCTCTCCCCCAGCTCCGCCCTTAACCCCTCCCTCCCCAGTCCATCACCCTATCACTCAACCCTCGCCCAGCCCTGCCCCTCCTGCGCCTTACACAATCCTCTCCTTGCCCCGACCTTCACCACAACCACACCCTCACCCCTCCCCTTTCCACCTTCTCCATGGCACTCATGGCTTCCTCCTGCCCCGCCCACCACTCACCCCGTCTTGGCGAAGTTGGTCCAGTACGTCATGACGACGGCGCTGAGCATTACGTCATTACGCGTGAAGTTGCACGGGAAGAGGGCGGCAGCATTGGCGGCGGTGGCCACGGCGACGTCACTTCCGGCCGCGCCCTCGCTTCCGACTCCTCCAACCCCACCCCCGGCCGCCGCCAGCACGAGCATCGGGACCCCGAACACGAAGGGCAGCTCGTCACCATGAGCCGCGCCCGCTTCGGCCGCCCAGGCGGGGTGCGCGTCCCCCCGACACGGGTGTGCAAAGGCGTAGAAGTAGGTGGCCGAGCCGTACCGGGCGTGCAAGTCCGCGGTGGCCACGGCGGGCGCCGCCCACTGGTGGTCCGTCATCATGGCCGCCAGGGCGCGGCGCCGTGACCCCGCCCCGCCCTCGCGCTCCGCCCAGTCCGTGTACATGAAGCGCGCCGTCTCGCGAAGGGCCGAGTCCCCGCCAGCTCCACTGCCCCAGCCGGCCACGCCCCCGCCCAGTCCGGCCACGCCCACATCCCCTCCCGGGTAGCCGTACAGCGCATCCACGAAGGCGGCAACAGCGAGTTCGAAGCCTGCAGCCGACACCTCCTCCTCCTCTTCGCCATCCGCTGTGACGTCGCCGCCGCCGTCCGGGTGGGCGGGGTCGGCCAGGGCCACGCCCTCCGCCTGGTTGACGCCCAGAAGGATGTCGTAGTTGAGGAACTCACCCTGCTCCATGAGGATCTGCGGGTCGTCAGGCACCACATCACCATCGATCACTGGCCCGAAGGCCACGTGGAAGGGCGCGGACGCGGGTACCGAACCCGCAGCCCGGGTCAGCTCGCGGGCGCCTCGGCGGCGGAGGCAGGCCACTAGCGCAGCTGACGGGGAGGGCGGGTCGTGCACCGAGGACGTCAAGGGAGGCGTCGCCATGGTGTCCGGGGGCGAGGTCGCCGACGTCATGTCTCCTCCGCAGCCTACACGGGCTCCGAGCATGCGCGCATACGCCGCCGGCTGGTAGTTGACAGCCCAGCTGGACAGTGCGGTGCCGCTCTGGATGATGGCCTTCTGGAACAGGCCTGCGGGGGGGGGGAGGGGGCGGCCGGAGAGAAAGGGGGTGGTCACCAAGGAGGGCGAGGTCATAGCGGTGGGGTCAGTGTGGAGGGGAAGGATTGGATTATGGAGGGACATAGGGAAGGGTTGGGGTGGGCCGGGGAAGGAGAAGGGCGTGGCCGGTGAAGGGGTCACAGTGAGGTGGTGTAAGGGGAGGGATGAGGTCATAAAATGGGAGGGGGCGGGGTCAATGGGAAAGGGGCGGGGTTAGTAGGAATGGGGAGGGACACATGGAAGGATTCGGGCCACAGGGAGGAGTGTGGTCAGCGTGCAGAAGAGAAGTAAGAAGAAAGGAGGCAGGGTCAGTTGAGAGGGGGCGGGAACCCACGGTAGACAGTCAGAGGATAGGGGCGAAGCCACAGAAGGGCAGGGTCAGCGGGGAGATGGAGATGTGAAAGGTAGGGTGGTTAGGGGGAGCAGTGAGAATAGGGCGGGATCACACGGATGTGTGGGTCACAGGAGGGCCGGGAAGGTGCAGGGCCCCGCACATAATCACAGGGGAGGGTCAGATGCGGTCAGAGGGACGTCAGGAAAAGGGTGGGTTCAGCAGGGAGAAGAAACGTCATACAAGGGGTGGGGTTAGCAAAGAGGGAGGAGTCAGTAGAGGGGGCGGAGTCAACAGAGAAGAGGTGGGATCAGTGAGGAGTAACACGGGAAGGGTCATGGCCAGAAGGGATGGGAAAAGTCAGCAAGGAGGGGGCATGGAGAGGAGTGGGGAATGGTGTGTTGTTAAGAAGCGTGGCCCAGTCCAAGGGGCGTGGTCATCAGAGGTGAGGAGTGAGCAGAGAGGGACGTGGTGAGGAAAAGAACAGAGTGAGAAACGTTAATCCCACCTTTACTGGGGAAGGGGACAGAGTTACCCATCAGGAGCAGGGGGAGTGTGCAGAGGAGGCGGGGTCACGAGAGACGCCCCCAGTGAGGAAATATACTACGTGTGGGTGGGGGAGAGGAAAATGAGCAGAGTCAGGGAAGAGTCAAAGAGTCAAGAGTAGGCGGGTCTGCGCAAGGGGCCCGGAGCAGCCTGTCAGTCACATGGGCAGTTGACTCCGAAGAGGCCTGAGGGACGGTGGGGCCAGTTGGTAGATGTGGCTACAGTGCGAGGAAATGGCCGCCCCTCCTCCTGCCCTGACACTGGCACCCGACCCTCCCGGGTGGCTCCGCCCCCTCCCTCCACCTAAAAACCTGACTGAAAGTTCCTCACCCTTTGAGTTCTCCCGTGACTCTGGCCCTGACCTGCCTCTCTGTGACACTGCCCCTCCCTTGTCACAGCTTTCCATTCCCACACAGTGACTGTGTGCGATTTCCTGTGCCCCGCCCACCACAAGTGACCTTGTCCCTGCTGTGACCCCGCCCCTTAACCACAATGTCCCCTTCCCTGCTGTGATCCCGGTAATCCCCCTGATGTTACCCCATCCCATCCTATTTCCCCAACCCCTGCTGTGACTGCGCCCCTCCCATGACACTGCCACGATGTGACCCCACTTCGTTCCTGCTGGCCTCCCCGTGCTGTAATCCTGGCCTTTCCCTGCTGTCCCCGCCCCCTCAGGTGACCCCGCCTCCCATGACCACGACCTCTGAGCTTTACTCCCGCGGTCCCATCCATCCACTCACCTTCTGAGTAGTGCGACAGCGTGAGCAGGCTCACGCACGAGGCTCCGGCGCCTGAGCCGAAGACCGTGACACGGGCGGGATCCCCGCCGAAGGCGACCGCGTTCTCACGCAGCCAGCGAAGCGCCTGCATCTGGTCCAGCAGCCCGTAGTTCCCACGCGCTGCAGGGTCGCCCGTACTCAGGAAGCCTGCCAGGGGCAGGGCCACGGGGGTCATGGTGGTTCACAGGGTTTTCTGAGGGGTCATGGTGGTTCACGGGGTTCACAGGCATCACGGGAGTCATGGAGGGTCACCCAGGGGGACACACTTGCCATACACATCCATCACTCCTGTGATGTCACCAAGCAGTCAGCCAGGGGTGATCAAACGATCACTTGCACGCATATGCACCTTTAAATGAGCATGTGTACGTATTTGCATATTTACTTCCTGTTTGAATGTACTGTGTGGGGGACATGTCCTGCATGTGGGCGTGTTGGGGTGCATGGGTGTGTCATCGGGGGCGGGGTGGGTTTGGGGACGGGGCTCACCGAGCGCGCCCAGCCGGTAGTTGAGCGTGACCACAATGACATCGCCATAGCTCGCCAGCACACTGCCGTCCATCATGTTCCCCGTGCCTGCCATGTATGAGTCGCCGTGGATGAACACCATGACCGGCTTGCGTGTGGCTGGGTCGCGGGTGTCTGTGGGGGAAGGTAGGTCAGGAGGCTGGTCCGGGCACCCTCTGCCCGCCTCTGGCCACACACACCTCAGACCAGAAGTACTTCCGATCCTACATCCGGCTTCTTCAGTCGCAGATGGCAGATCTCCACCCACTTCCATCTCACTTCCTATTTGTTGACTGACTTCTAGATGTCCTGAATCCAGCCCTGCCTACTTCTGAGTACTTGAGTCATTGATGTCACAGCCCCACCGACTTCTGCCTCACTTCTGGGTTTTTAATTGAGCCAAAGAGATCCTAGTCGACCTACTTCCAGATTATTGAGCAATGGATGGTCTAGCGCCGCCCACTTCCGGGTCTCACTTCCTGTTTGTTGAGTGACTTCCATATGCCCCCAGATACACCTCAGAGTGTGCACCCCGGACCACTTCCGGTGTTACTTCCCAGTTCTTAACGGAATCACAGATACCCTAGCCCTGCCTACTTTCTGCTTCACTTTCTGACTGTTGACTGCTACATGCTCCTACTATGGCTCCGCCCATTTCCATTTTCACTTCGGGAATCACTTCGGGATCCCTACTTACGCACCTTAGCACCAGGTTTAAGAAAAAGAAAATGGCGCCTGTCCCCACCCACACCTTGCCCCTCGTGTCATCATGGGAAGTGGTAGACAGGAAGTGCACCACCTACTCTGCCTTCCCTCACTAGACCCTGAGGGTCTGGCTAGTATGCAAATGACTCCTGAATATTCAAGAACATATCAATATTGGGATGGTCTCGTTGATATTCAAGAAATCTCAATATTCATAGAATTCATTAATATTCACAACTGGCCTGAATAATAATATGTAAAAAAGGTGATGAATATACATAATCCCCAGGGGCTCCAATCCCCTTGCCCTCTCTGATTCTGAAAAAAATTAGTTGATAAAATAATTTATCGTTTTGTTTTAATGTTTTTTGATATTTAAAATTCTTTCGAAACTAAATTACTTAAGTTGTTTATATGAAAAATTGTTTACTCAAATTAAATTTATATTTTCAATGTTATTCAAGTTATTGAAATTTTAAAAATATTTTAAATTTAAAAAACTTTGTTATTTTCAAAAGGCACTTTTCCGGGGACTGAAAACAAAAAGATGGAAAATTGGTAAAGAAAAATAAAATTTGTGAAAAAAACCAGGAAACTGATTTCTAATTTAAAAAATATTTTTTTCTCTCTAAAATCCAAATGCTTAAAAAAGTTTTTTGCATAAACCACGACTGTGTTCGGTTTTCCTCCTTTAAAATCTAGATTCCGTTTCCTTCACCTCCTGGCAGCTTACACGCCTGCCATTCTTTCTTTCACCAAAAAAAAAAAAACAAAATTAAATTGACTGCTCTGTAAATATTTTTCAAACCTGTCACCATTTCAAGGAGAAAAGAAAGAGACGAATAAAATTTCCAAAGACTGAAAAACAAAACAACTAAAATTGGAACAGTAAAAATAAAAAGAATTTAAAATTCTGGAATCCACACACATCGGGTTAGAGGGGAAAAACCATCCCATTTTCTCTTTTTCTCACACAAAAATTAAATTGTTAAATTGTTTTTTTAAATGTTAAATTAACATTGTTCAAAAACAACAGTATTTCAGAAATTTTTGCAATTTTGAAAATTCCAAAAGAAAAGTTGGATATTTGTGTGTGTGTGCACAGGAAGGTGGCACTGGTTTCTGATGGGGAAAACAAGAAAATGTGAAAAGGGGAAGGAAATGGACGAAGGTTTGTTCTTCATGGCGACCAAAATAATAAAAAAATGCAAAATTTTAAAAATTTTAACAAAAATTCAAATTTTCAAAATTTACAAAAAAAAATTTTAATCAGAAAAAAAAAACAAGAAGCTACCTGGGTCATCCCCGCGCTCGTCGTTGCTCAGGTCCTCGGTGAGGCTCCGCACATGGCCTCCTGCTCGAAGGGAGGGGGGAGTGTGACAACGAGAAAGTGAGAAGATTCGAGAGTGAGAGGCTACGTGCGTGAACATCGAGAGGAGGGAAAAATAAGAGGAAAAAATGGAAAAGAGAAAAACGAAAAAAGAGGGAAAAAACAAGAAAAGAATAAGGAAAAAAATTTGGAAATCGGAATTTTGTCGAAATTGGAAAAAAATAAAGAAAAGAAAACGAAGAAACCTCAGGAGACGCGGGGATTCGTGCAAACGTAAAAAAAAAAATGAAAAACGAAAAAGTTTTCTCAGAGGAAAAAAAAACACTGGTGTTTCCACGCGTGTTAAAAAGTTCAAAACTGAATCGTGGAAAGGAAGGTTTCCTGATTGACATCACGGGGGCGGGGTCATCGACACGGCGGGACACAGCAGTCTGGGAACTAAGATTCCCAAGTCCAAATTTCGAAAATTTCCAAAAAAAGTTTTACAAATTCTCCAGTTCAAGTAGTCTCAGGGTCACGCCTCCCCTGTCACACCACTTCACATGCACATACCCCTTCCCCGGTACCTCCAGTGGGCACACGACCCCGCCCTGCACAGACACGCAAATGTATGCACGTGTATGCAAATGAGTATTATGTACACAGAACTTCGGTCGGTTATGTAAATTAGACACTGAGGGAGGCGCATGCAAATGAGCGGACAAACATGAAAATGGATTTGGATATAGGCAAGTTTATGTAAATGTGGATCGTATGTAAATTTATGCAGATGAGCGAGCAAGCACATGATATCATGGTCACAGGGTCCGATCTCTGAATCCCAGCTTGGGCCCAAGCGAGAGCAAATGTGTGTGAATGAGCCATGAGGTCACACACCACTGTCCTAAGGGAGCTGACACCAGACTTCGAAGTCACGTGACGCGCGTGCTCCCGGGTCACTCACCCACGCCCGCCGGCACGTACAGGTTGAGGTAGAGGCAGTCCTCGTCTTGCTCGCGCGCGTGCGCAGCCACGGCATCGGGGTCAGCGGCGAGCCAGGCGGGCAGCATGGCGGCGGGGGTCGGGGCGTGTGTCGGCGTCCTGGGGGCACACCGGGGCGAAGCGCGCGGCCCCTCGCACGCCGGGCCAAGGGGCGGGAGGCTCAGGCGGCTGGAAGCGGCGAGGGCCGGTGGGCGGGGCGGCGTAGGGCACGCCCAGGAAGCGTGCCACGGGGCCCAGAGAGCCGCCCGGCAGGGGCACGCGCATGCCCCGCAGCCGCCCGTATCGCGTGCTCACCACCACGGGCCCCGCCCCCTCCCCAGAGTCCTCGGGCGGCAGCGAGGAGCACGACACACATGCGGCCAGGGAGGCCACCGCTAGGCACACCAGCAGGGCGCCCGATGTCATGCTTGCCACCACACTTTTCACCACCCTTGATGTCACCCTCAGTGTCACGGCTTTCATCATGTTTAATGCCTTGTGTTCAAGAGCCAATGTCATTCTCATCGACAGGATCGCTGTCACACCGGACGGCATTTGCCTCTGCGGCCATAAGGTCCTCGGACCAGCGGCATGGTTCACAAGGGCATCTGGGGCAGCAAGACCAGTGAGGGTGACACACACACACACACAGGGCATGTGGCCTCCGTGGCGTGTGCGTGATGGGCGTGTCACCGGAGGGAGGGACTCCAGACTGTAGGTATGTCAGTCATGGCTGCCAATGATCCATCCTTCCACGTCCAGCTTGGGTCACGGAAACATGCCCTGAGGGGGGAGAGACCCAGTACATATGTGACTTACACAGGCACATATATGTGTAAACACAGATGTGTCTGTGAACATTGCACACACACACACACACACATCAACCTGGTGTATGCCCTGTGTGTGGGAGTGCAGGACGAGTCCAGACCCTCTCTCTGGACATGTACATGTAATGTGTACACGTGGACGTTACATATGTTCAGCCGTATACAGACGTTGCCTGCATTCGACACCCATGTACAAGTATACCCATGCGTGTACATGTGCACTCTCCCCCACCGGGCTCACTTACCTCTCCTCACACACCGTCACGTGTGCCCACCATGTTGGGAGGCGATGTCCTCCTTGGGGTCTCGGATAGGTGTGTGGGCAGGACCGGGCCGTCGTTGGTGGCCATTGTGGGGGCCTGGGGAGGGAATGCACAGGCGTTGGTGCCACAGCCGTCCCCCCTCTAGCTTTCTGACCATACACACATACGCACACGCCCACCCTGGGTGACACTGCTGGCCATGCCCACAGGAGTTGAGGGTCAGAGTGTGCAAGGGCACAGCCATGGTGGGGGAGTGGTGTGAAGCTGTGTGAATTCTGCTATTATATGTACTGTATCATACATGCGCAGTGTTTACATTCACCGTGTGTGCTCAAGTGCTAAGACGCCTCACAGAGGCTCACACCATCTGTAAGTCTGTACATTTGTGGGTGGGGGGAAATGTGCTTGTGCAGCTCAGGGGTGTTACACGTGAGTCTGAGCTGTACCTATTTATACGTATAGGCCGGCATCACACAGAGGCACACACACCTTTATCCACACACATGTATTTACACATGCATACAAATGTTTACTCACATGTACTTACACACACAGGTATTTTCACTCCAGGTATACTTACTCACATATTTATATTTATTCATACTCGTATGCACACATGTTTACACACATATACTTTCACAAACATTTGCACTTACACTCACAATTAACAAATTGAGAGCCACAGATGAAGCTGTGTACCCTGAACGTGTGACCTGGACATGGACTGTCACAACCAATCACACACAATACAGACACACGATACGGACCTGACATGAAATACATATCCTGGGGCACTAGCCATCCATGCCAGGCGGGATGTGTAACGTGTACACGGGGCTGTCTGGTACATGCGTTGTATGGTGTCCTTTCGAGTGTGTGATGTCTGCACAACAACACACACACACAAACACATCTATGCACACCTCAAGACCTGTCAGCTGCATGTGAAGCTTGGGAAGCCCCGCACACCCGTTCCAAGGAGCAAGCGCTCCCTGAGGCCCATGCTGGCCCTGTCCGGCCCAGGCACACATGCTCACACAGACACACACTGAAGCACAGACACAAGCGTGCACACGTCCGTGAGTGCACATAACTCATGTGAATCTGTGAGCTCACACTCATGAGGACTCAGGGACCTGACCTGGTTCCTTCCAGTTGCACCCCCCAAAACACACAAACACACACACCAGGAACTCGTGTCACCCCCGCCCCTCCTCCCCCTTGAACTCCCCCGCGCGCGCGCGTGACAAAATCCAGCCCATAATAGCCGCGTGCAAAGCGAGGAAAGGGAAAAAAAATGTAGTGGAAAAAAAAATTAAAGAAAATGAAATGAAATTCTGTCCTCCCCCCGCACACCTCTCCCCCCGCGTGCACACTCCATCCCTCCCTCCCCATTCCCTTCCTCCCCCCGCGCGGCCCAGACACACTCACCCCGGATGGCAGGGAGGACTGCGGCGGCAGCGGCAGAAGACGAGAAAAAAAAAAAAAAAAAAACGTGCAAATAGAGAACACAGGGCGGGGGATGGGAGGGCACGCGCTGGCGGGGGAGGGGAGAGGCGAGCAAACCCCGCGGTGAGTGTGTCAGCGCGCGTGTCACCGTCTCCGGTTCCCACCGCGGTCCGCGGCCTCCGAGGGACGACTCGGCGGCGACTGCGGCTGCGGCGGGGGGCGGAGCGGGGGCAGTGCCGCGGGGATGAGTGGCAAGATGGCCATGCCCCTAACCACGCCCCACGGTGACGACAAGATTGAGAGACGACCCCCTAACCACGCCTCCCAGGAGACCGCGAACAAGAAACGTCCCTAGCCACGCCCCCTCGGTGACGCGAGAAATGAAAATCGTTCGTTAACCACGACCCCTGGTTGACGAAGAGGAGAAACGTCCCTCTAGCCACGCCCCTCACAGCGGCCTTACGCCACGTCACCTAATCACACCCCCTCGATTACCACGCCCCTCGGTGAGGCACGCCACCGTTAAAGTTCCCCTAACTACGCCCCGCCCAGTGACGGAGACAGAGAAACGTCCTCTACGTCCCCTCAGAGACAGGGAGTAAAACGTCCCCTAACCACGCCCCCTCGGTGTCGCACAGCAGGAAAAACGCCCTCTAACCACGGCCCCTAACCACGACCCCAAGGAGACAGAGGTAGAAACGTCCTCTAACCGTGCCCCCTCGTTGACGCCTGGCGTGAAAAATGTCCCCTATCCACGTACCCTCGGTGACGTGCCAGCTATGCACCATCGGTAATGTTCTTCCCGCGACGTCATCCTGCTTCCGGGTGACGCAGGAACGCAGCATCCGGGTATCACAACGGCTGGATCCGGCGGAGGTCTCGGGGCCGCGACGTCTGTACGCAGCTCAGGAATCACCCCGCCAGTGACCTCGGTGACATCGCGAGTCCCGGGGACGGGAAAGGTTCAATGGGATCTGGGGCGACTTCCGGTTCCCCTGGGAAGCCCCACAGGACATACCTGAAAAAGCGACGGAAGCATAATAGCGCAGGGTATTCTGGGAATCGTAGTCCTCGGCGGCTCCGCGGTCAAGCGAGGGGAAGGGGAAGGAGACGGGGACTACAGACTATCCCAGAGGCCCGTGCTCGGTGGCCATGTTTGTAGTCCTCTTTGCGTAGCGAGACACACTGGGATTATAGTTCTCCGACCTCGGGTGTGGGCTCCACGGCTGTACGGGTAAAACGGGATCCGCTCAATTTTCGGTGGACCTCAGAAGCGATGAGGCACAGACCGGAAACAAGGGAGGGCGCGTACCACAATGGATTCTGGGAATCGCAGTCCACTACTGCTCCAGGGTCCCGGCTGGGATGAGGACAGGGAGACTGGGAAGATTGACGATCCAAGAGCTCTGTGCACGGCGGCCATGTTTGTAGTCCAATGGGCGGCACGAGATACGCTGGGAGTGTAGTTCTCTGACCCCGGTGTAGGCGCGGAAGAAAACCCGGTGGGGGAAACTGGGCTCACCTGACGACACGGGGACTAGCTCCCTAGAAACCGCTGCCATGTCTCGGTTACCCCTTCCCGCGTCAGTTTCTCCGGCCTCATTAGGATACATTTTCATAATCATCTTGCCCGGGCTCTCCTGTGCGTTTATACTCGTTTTACAGGTTGACGTTTTTAAATGTTTACGTGTGAATATTCATTGAGCCTTAATATATTCATGCAAATATGTTCTTAAATGTATTTTAATATATGCACTCATGTCTGTTTGAATTTCAAATGTTAATATGTGTCAATATATTCACGTATTAACATTCGCATATTGACATGTTGGGATATTGCCATTTACATATTACTGTGCCATATATTTGCATATAGCTGTATTCGTATATTTACATATTGACCATTTGCGTATTTACTTATTAATTTATTCACGTTTTTACAAGTTTATGTATTTACATTTTTACATATTTGCACATAACTACACTTGTATATTCACATATTACTATAATTGTATACTTACATAATATTCATATTTACTTTTCAATTTTGCATATTTACATATCAACGTGTTTGCGCACTTACCGATATTTGTATATTTGAATCAGTATTTAAATATGTACATGTTAATGAGTTCCAACATTTACATATTACTCTGTATGTTTGCATATTGATGTGTTGGTGCATTTCCATGTTGTGTTCATGCATTTTCATATGGCTATATTCGTTTATTTACATGTTAGTGTTCTGTGTTACCCCGAGCGCACATTGCTATTTTCCAATGTTCACACTATCATGCTTACATAATCGTGTATGCAAATATATTTAAATAGCTGCTTCAGCGTCCAACTCACCGTTCGCCACATTGACATAAACTAGTGTAGTTGCACATGGACGTTTCTTCCCTGGAATGTGTTCACATGTGTACGTATTCATGCGTGTGCTTGTCCTTCGTCCTCAAGTGTGTGAAATGTCCCCGAGTGAGCATGGTCACCCTGTAATATATTCGTGTATGCAATGTGTTTAAATGTGTGTCTTCTGTGTTAGTGTCTCTGAGCACTGATCTGTAGTGTAACTACACGGCCATGCATTGACACACGTTAACACACTTGCACATAGATGTTTATGGCGCCTTCGGATGCTCACACACGGACACATTAATTCTTCCATCAGCTCCTTGGGAAATGCGTACGTTACATACACACACACACTTGTGAGACCGACGTATGTACACACACTTATATGGGACACAGAGATGTGTCATACCTATGTGCACTCATAGACCCATGTGCACACATGTAAGTACACAGCTCTCCCTCCGTACATCCCTTAGTCCCTCTGCAAACGAGCATGGACCAGCATCCGGACCACAACCTGTCACTCGGTCCACACTCATCCACACCCACACCTGCACATTCAGATCCACAGATCCGCACACTTCTGCACGAGCACAGACACACACAGACAGACGCGAACTGGGCTGCAGGGCCCAACGCCCGCCCGGCCCTGTCCCAGTGTACAACAACTTCCCCGATTCCTCCGCGCCAAGTCCTCCCCCCGGTCCGCGTTGCACAATCCTCAAACACTCTGGTCCCCGCTGGTTCTCCCCCTCCTCCCCTCACACGCTCACCCTCCATCCGGCGGGGAACACAGGAGCGGTCGACTGTGGGCGAGCGCGCACGTGTGCAGGGAGCCGGAGCGTTGGCGGCGCCGGGTAAACTGAGACACGGGTGTAGAGGGTGTGCTGGAGGGGTGGTGATGTCAGCGCGGAGATGAGGGATGAGGGGGAAAGGGGAGGAGGGGGAACACGACCATTTACACACACACTCACACACACAGTATCGCATGACTTCAGTGCTCAAGCCCGGGTCCCCAAACCTCCAGCAGGCTCTGTGGGTAGGGGCGAGGGCACACCTGTGAGCGTGTGCGGCGGTGACGTAAGTGACCCCGCCCCTACCCTCCTCTCCCCTGCGGAAACGCTCCACCCCAAACCGCAGGCGAAAACCGGGACTTCCGGTGTCTGGTTTGGCGTTGCCTGTCAATCAGAGTGGCCAGGTCGAACTCAGACCTGACGACCCCGACCCATTCATCCTGCCAACCTGGCAAAGGTCACTTCCGGTGGGTGGGCGGGACATCCATTATACAGGCAGAAGGGGCTGCTAACACAGGCAACGCGGGAGATATGGTCGCGCCCCTTCCGCCCTCCGAGGACCCCTCAGCGAGCACTTCCGGGTGGGACTGTCCGTCTCGGCGTAGCCTGGACGACACGTGCCAAAGGCCCCGCCACTTTTGCCCTTCCTGCGCTGTCTTCCGGCTGTTTCCTCTCAGTTTCCTGGGAGGTCCTGGCTGTCCCGTCCCAGGGATGGAGGGTGACTTCACACACTGTGGATGCCGTGCGTGCCCACCGCCTGACCCCGTGACCCCGCGAGGGCGGAAGGAGGAATCCCCGCCCCCACATTCATGCATACAGACAGACACACAGACACTCATGCGGGCAGCGATGTAAACAATCCATACCTCCGCTCGTGCGTCATGACCTCGGCCTCGGCTCTGCCCCCTGACTTACACCCTAACTCACTCCCCGAGACCTCAGTGACCCCGTTTTACACCCCAATGTCACCCAATGACCCCGTGCCACACCCTCCCCACTATGTGAACAATCCATACATTAACACACACCTTAGCTCACACATGCCGGAAGTCTTGGCCCTCTCCTCTCTCCTGAAGTCCGCACCGACCATAGTGACCTGCGTGTTACCACTTCCATGCCCCTACCACACACCCCAGCACACATTCTATATGTTAACGTGTACGATTACAGCATGCAAGAAACCCTGACTCTTCCCACGTGACCCCTCCCTGTGACCCCGTGACCGCCTGGTTAACCCTGTGAACCCCATGACACTCTTGTCACCCCATTCCCCGCCCCTCCCCGACAGGTAAACAATCCATACATTAATGCTCAAGCCCATACATGCTCATCCCCAGGATGCCCAGCCCCAGGGCCCTGACTCACGCCAGTCCCTGTCACTGACCCCGTGACCCCTGCGACGCCCACGAACCTGAGCGCAGGGACTTATATAACCTGCCCGGCAGCCGCTGTGGAGCTCAGTCGGTGCCCGGGGTCACGGCGGGGTCATGGCTGCTGGTGAGTGTGCAAGGGGGCAAAAGGGGCTTCACAACAGGGTAACTGCTACTATGAGTGTGCAAGGGGTAACGGGTCACAGCAGGGTCACTCAGGGGGTCACGGCTGCCTATGAGTGTGCACCGGGGTAGTTGTGTGTGTCACTTCTGGCCTTGTGTGGACTCAGTAGCTTGCACTTCCTGTTCCACAATGTGAGATACGTGTGATGTCCATGTCCACGTCCACGTTTTACACACTCGGATGCGTGTTTATGCAGCGTGTCCGTCTATCAAATGTGACGCATGGATGATTGTGTAAAGCTGTGTCCGTGTGTCTGTGTCGCACACACATCACAAATGTGTTGCAAATCAACATATACATGGCACGGGGACAAAACATGCGTTTACTTGCATGTGTGTAGTGTGTACACATATACCCGGACCTATACACCCACAGGTTCCACGTGCTTATACGGGAACACATACGTGTGTGTGACTGGTACATATCTGTACACACACATATACACACACATGCACAGGCTTACAGACAATAGAAATGTGTGAATTCACACAGATTCACACTGACTTCTTTACACACGCACATACTATACCTTGATGTGTCAGGCTCATCCTGCATGAGGAGTGAATGTGTAACTGAAGATGTGTTCATTTCAATGTGTAACTACGTAAATGTGTGTGATCTCCTGTGTGTCCCCAAGTGAACCTGCCCCCCCCCCCCCCGCAGGAAGAACCGCCATGCTTCCCGCCCTCCTCCCCCTCCTACTCATGGCCGCCCCGGCCCCTGCCGCACGCTCGCGCCCCAACATCGTGCTCATCATGGCAGACGACCTCGGCATCGGGGACCCTGGGTGCTACGGAAACACGACACTCAGGTGAGGGTGCAAAGGTGGGCTGAAGGGACTTCCTGCCAGCTTCCTGCTCTGCTTCCAGTTCTACTTCCTCTTTCACTTGCAGTTCCACTTCCTCTTTCACTTCCGGTTCCCCATCTGGTTGGACTCCTAGTTCTACTTCCGGCTACACCTCCAGTAACACTTCTGGTTAAACTTCCTATTTCGCTTCCTGTTCCACTTCCGGCTACACTTCCAGCTACATTTTCAGTTGCACACTACAGGCTACACATTCAGTTACAGTTACTATTTTACTTCAGGTTCCACTTCCTGTTTCACTTATGAACACACTTCTGGTTTCATTTCTGTTCCACACCCAGGTAAGACTCCAATTACACTTCTGGTTACACATCCTATTTCACTTCCGGTAACACTTCTGGTTTCACTTAGAGCTACACCTCTGGTTAGACCTCCAGTTGTACATCTTTTTACACTTCAGGTTGCACTTCCTCTTTCATTTCTGGTCCCACTTCCAGCTACACTACAGGCCACACCTCTAGTTACAGCTGAAGTTGCACTTCTGATTCCATTTCCTATTTCACTTCCTGTTCCACTTCAAGTTATGCTTCCAGCTATATTTCTGGCTACACTTCCTGTTTTGCGTCCCATCCACTTCCTGCTACACTTCAGTTTCCATTTCCATCTACAACTCTAGTGTCCCACTTCTGGTTACATTTCCTATTTCACTTCCAGTCCAACTTCCGGGTACTCTTTCACCTACACCTCCAGTTACACCTGCAGCTGAACTTCCAGTTACACTTTCTATTTGACTTCCTGTTCTGCTTCCTGTTCCTGTTCCAGTTCACTTCAGGTCGCACTTCTGGCTACACATCCGTCACAATTATTTCCGTTTCTTCTTCTGCTTCCAATGCAACTTCCCATTCTGCTTCCTCTTCCACTTCTGGTTCCTTTTCCCTCCCCCCCATAGGACGCCACACATTGACCGTCTCGCCCGGGAAGGTGCGAAGCTCACACAGCACCTGGCTGCTGCGCCCCTGTGCACTCCCAGCCGTGCGGCCTTCCTCACAGGTCGCTACGCTGTGCGCTCCGGTGAGTGACCTGTGATCCTTATGACCCCCAAGACCTCAGTGACCTTTGCACCCTCACCCACTACCTCCCAATGACCATTTAACCCTTTGATACCCCACAAACCCTTGTACTTTCACCCAGGAGCCTCATAACCCATGTGACCCCTCTATGACCCCATGACCCTGTGACCTCTCAAATTCTATCGCTCCTCCACAGGCATGGCATCACACAACCGCGTAGGTGTGTTCTTATTCTCAGCATCGTCGGGTGGGCTGCCCACTGATGAGGTCACCTTTGCACGGCTTCTAAGGGAGCAGGGCTATGCCACGGGGCTTGTGGGTGAGTGTGCAGGGGGTGAAGTGGTGGGGGGAAGCAAGAGGAACACTGAACTTATGACAGGAAGTGGATGGGTGACTGACAGGAATTAGGTGGCAGAACTCTTGAAGGGGCAGGAAGCAGGTGAGTGGCTGACAGGAAGTTGGTGGACAACCAAAAGGGGGTCAGGAAGTGGGTAAATTATTGACAGGAAGTGATAGAGCAACTAATATGAAATGGGTAAATTGTTGACAGGATGTGGGTGGGCAACTGACAGAAGGACAGAAAGTACATCAATTATTGACAGGAAGTGGTTGGTAAACTGAAAGGGAGTGGCTGATTGACCGACAGGAAGGTGGTGGGATGCTATCCTGAGGTCATGACATTACTGTAATGGCCAAAGGCAATGGGTGTGACCTTGTGGTGACTGCATAACCTCACACTGATGGATACAGCACAGCAGGTGAAAGAAGTGGGTGAGCGACTGACTGGGTGACAGGAAATGGGTCAGTTATTAACAGGAAGTGTGTGAGTGACCAGGACCATGATGGACAAAAGGAAGAGTGGTAGTGACCAACATGAGAACAGGAAGTGGGTTAGGTATTTACAGGAAGTATGTGAGTTACAGGACATGAGTAAATTATTGACAGTAAGTAGGTAGGTGACTGACAGGGGACAGGAAGTGAACAGGACCATAATAACTGACAGAAAGTGGTTGAGCCACAGACAGGAAGTGGCTGGCATGCCCAGCCATGCCCACTTGTGATCTCTCCCCTTCTCTCTGCCCTTCCGCCACAACAGGGAAGTGGCACCTGGGGCTGAGCTGCCGCACGGCCTCTGACTTCTGCCACCACCCTCAGCGCCACGGCTTCGACTTCTTCCACGGCATTCCCACCACCAACCTGCGGGACTGCCGCCCAGGCTCCGGCACCGTGTTCATGCCCGCGCTGCGCATGCTCATCTACGGGCCACTGCGGGCGCTGGCGGCTGCGGGTCTCACGCTGGCGGTGCTGCGACTACTGGGCCTTGTGCAAGTGCCCGGGACGGCCTTCCTGGCCCTCGGGGTCATGGCCGCCACCCTGGGAGCAGCTCACCTCACCTTCCACCTATGCTTCCGGCCGGCCAACTGCTTCCTCATGTCGGGCTTCCACATCGCCCAGCAGCCCACCAACTACACTGGGCTTGGGCATAGACTGGCTGATGAGGCCACAGGATTCCTGCGCAGGTTGGGGGAGGGACGAAGGGGCAGGGTGGGGATGGAGGGAGACCAAGCACAGACACTTCCTGTCAGAGAAATGGCTACTTCCTGTTTGTGATATTAATTCCTGTCTGTGACCTCATTACTTCCTGTCTATTACATCATACTTTCTTCCTGTTTCTGATCCCATTACGTCTCGTCCATTACATTACTTCCTGTCTCTGACCTCATTACTTCCTACCTATTACATAATTACTTCCTGTCACAGACATCATTACTTCCTCTCCCTCTGACATGATTACTTCCTTTCTCTGACATGGTCACTTCCTGTTGGTGAAAGGACGACTTCCTGCCTGTGACATCATTACTTTCTCTGAAATGACTACTTCCTGTCTGTGACAAGAATACTTTCTGTCTGTGACATGGCTACTTTTCGTCTGTGAAATCGTTACTGCCCATCTCTGACAGTGTTAATTCCTGTCTGTCACATGATGACTTCCTGTGTCTTAGATTAGTCTTTTCTGCCTATAACATGGCTACTTCTTGTCTGTGACATCATCACTTCCAGTCTCTGACAAGGCTACCCTCTGTCTGTGCCATGACTACTAATCTCTGTGACATCACTGCTTCCTCTTTGTGACATCATCATCACTTCTTGTCTCTGACACAGCTTCATCCCATCTGTAACTAGGCCACTTCCTTTTCTGTAACTCAGCTAAATCCTGCCTGTGATCACCTACTTCCTCTCCAGGCACGCGCACATGCCCTTCCTGCTCTTCCTGTCTCTTGTGCACGTGCACACTGCACACTTCGCGGGACCCGACTTCTGGGGAAAGAGCCGGCACGGAGCTTACGGGGATGCAGCAGAGGAGATGGACTGGAGCGTGGGTAATTAGCATTTATTAGCATATCATCAGCAGAAAGGATGGACTGGAGCATGGATAATTAGCATCTCATTAGCATGTTGCAATCATGGAGTGGAAAGTGTGGGGTTGATTAGTATCTCATTAATAGGCAATTAGAATATCATTATCATAAGGGAGTTTGAGAGGGTGATAGCCATTAACAAATCGTTAGCATCTCATTAGCATATCATTGTGGTAAGTGAAATCATGTCTCATAAGCATGTAATTAATATATCGATTTTATGTAGCTATCATGATGGGGATAGATGGGATAACATCATTAGCATGCGATTAGCATGTCACCATCACAGTATCATACCATACAGGGCCATTGACTCGAGATAGGATGATTAGCAGCTCATTATCATATGTTATCATATTTGAATAAGGTGAGTGTAAAGATCAAGAGCGATTACCATCTCATTAGCATGTCTGCAGGTAATTAGCATAAGTTGCCATATGATTAGCATGCCTGGCATGGCTCATTAGCATCTCCTCAGTACGCCAGTGTTGCACACACCATGGACAAAGGGCCCTCCCGGTACTTGTGTGTGCAATAGATGCTGCTGCATCTAGACACACGTGTGTTTCCGTGTGAGGACATCACCTGACAAACTGGTATGTCCCACTCCTTCCCCCCACCACCCTGCAGGCCGTGTCCTGGACACCCTGGATGAGCTGGGCCTGACCAATGACACTCTCGTGTACTTCACATCCGACCAAGGGGCACATGTGGAGGAAGTGAGCGCTGAGGGCGAGATGCACGGTGGCAGCAATGGGATCTACCGGGGTGAGGCAGGCATGGCGGGGCATGACGGGAGGGTCACACATGCATGTGTGCATGGCGAACACCGTGTTGAGCACATGTGTCACACCCATGTGCTCCTTTTCAGGTGGGAAGGGCAATAATTGGGAGGGTGGCATCCGAGTGCCAGGCCTGGTGCGCTGGCCGGGCGTGATCAAGCCAGGCGTGGAGATCGAGGAGCCCACGAGCAACATGGACGTGTTCCCGACGATCGTGCGGCTGGCAGGTGGCAAGCTGCCCCAAGACAGGTGTGCACGCATGTATGTGTGATGGAGCTGTGCACATGTGTGTGTGTGTGTGTGTTAACATGTGTGCGTGACATACCCGGATGTGTGTGATATATACATGTCTGAGCTGTGCATGCGGGCGTGACATCCAGCCCAGAATCACCAGCACATCCCTGCAGGGTGATTGATGGTCGCGACCTGATGCCACTGCTGCTGGGGCACACCCAGCACTCAGAGCACGAGTTCCTGTTCCACTACTGCAATGCTGAGCTGCAGGCTGTGCGTTGGCGGCCCCGCAATGGTGAGTGCACGTGCTTGGGAGGTGGGGGTTCACTGAGTAACACAGCGTGAGCCATGCCACACAGTCATCCCTGCTTCCCCCCTTCAGGCAGCTCGGTGTGGAAGGCCTTCTTCTTTACACCCCGCTTCAGCCCCCCGGGCGCCAGCGGCTGCTTTGAAACACACGTGTGCCCATGCAGAGGCTCCTCCCACCTGGTCCACCACGACCCCCCGCTGGTGTTTGATGTGGCTCGGGACCCCCGTGAGCGCCGACCCATGACCCTGCGTGATGAGCCCCGCCTCCCCGACATCCTGGCCACTGTTGTGCGTGCTGCACACAAGCATGCTGCCTCCGTGCTCCCCGTGCCGGACCAGCTGTCCATGGGGAACCTGGCTTGGAAGCCATGGTTGCAGCTGGTGGGGGCGGGGCAGAAGTGAAGCCCTGGGTGGGATGGGTGAGGGGAACCAGGAAGTAAACCAGAAGTCAGATGGGGACAGGAACTGATGTCACAGGGTCACATTATATCACAGCAGGCACAGAAAATGAAAACCAGGAAGTCAGGAGTAGACAAGAAGTGATGGCATGAGGGTCCAGGGAGTAATCAAGGAGTCACAGGGACACAGGAAGTGACATCACCCAATCATATCACATCAAAAGTGCCACAAGAAATGACTTCACAGGATCACATCACAAGGGCCCCAGGGACTTAATTGGAGTTCCTGGGTAAGCAGGAAGTTACGTTACCTCATCACATTGCACATGGTACAGGAAGTGACCTAACATGATCATGTCATATCACAAGGGGCACAGGAATTTAACAGGAAGTCACATGGACACGGGAAGTGACTTCATGGGGCCAGGAAACAAACAGTAAGTCACTGTGATAAGCACAGTGATTGAGCAGGTAGTCATGGGGAACAATAAGTGATGTCACGTGATAACATTACCTCACAAAGTATACAGGAAGTAAATTTAGTAGGGGTCTAGGAAGTGATGGGACAAAGCGGGCCGGAATGTGGGAATGTGACTAAGGCCTTGGAACAGGAAGTGATTTTGCACGGGACAAGGAAGTGCCAAGGACACAGAAAATGATGTCAGGAAATCATTTACCTCACTCAGGCCAGGAACTGATATCATGCCGTTCCCCCCTGCCGTGTACCATGAAGCGACCAGGACTGAGCTTCCAAGGACAGGAAGCCCCAGGACGGAGCCCTGACTTCATTTACATATTCACGAGTACACATGCTAATTGCCCAATAAAGGCCAGCAACACGAGCACATGCCCGTGTCTCTTGTGTACTCTTGATGGCAGCATCTGTGATGCCATTACTTCGGGTCACATGTGCTTGTCACCGGGCAGGAAGTGAGTGAGTCGTGTCCCTGGAAGGAGAAGCCTGGTTGTCATCACACACATCCTCGCACACGTCCTTCCCGGTTCTTGGCACAGTAGGCGTTTTTCTCGCCTAGGCTTGGGAAGAGGAGGAAGTGGCAGGAAGTAACACAGTTCCTAAGGAAAAGGGCCAGCAGAGTGGGAGATGGGGCAGGAAGTGATAGGGAAAGTGGAGGAACAGGAAGTACAGGGAAAAGAAAAAGAGAGGAAGACAAGGAGGAAGTTGAGGTAAGAGGAATAGAAACCATTTCCGTGTCTGATTTGGGGTTACATTGAGGCAATGAGGGCACTTCCGGGTCAGTCTGGAGCTTACTGAGACACTGAGGTTCTAGGTCAGGCCAAGCCTCTGTCATCAGACACACCTGGGGATTGGCTACGCCTCCTGTGATGGGATCCAAAGATCCAAAACAGAGCTACAACCCCCGGGACCAAACCCCCGCTATGGACGAGCAGGCCACGTCTCCAGTACAAGGTGTCCCCCCCACTACGAACAAGGGCAGGCCCCCTACATCGAAGCCACGCCCCCGAGAACAGGCACTCTCCTACAAGGCCACATCTCCCTGACCAGACCACGCCCCTTTAATTCAGGGCACAGCCCACTCTGGAAGGCCACGCCCCCAACTACTGGTAGCTGTCAGAGACCGCACCACCGGTTCCTGAGGTAAGGGGCGGGGAAAGTGCCGCAGTGCGCGCTGGGACCCACGTGACCTTTACGTAGGTACCCCTTCACCTGCAATCCCAGCCCGAGGTTTTAGCACCGCAGTCGCCACCAGAACGAGCCTGCCTAAAGCGGTGGTTTCCAGGGACCCGGGACAGGACACTGGGGAGGCGGGTGAGGGCCGGCCGGGTAGGGATGGGAGGACGGGCTGGATTTCCGGTGTGGAGGGGTCCGTGTCAGACGTTTTCTAGGGACACGGACTGGGGAGGACGGGGCAGCGGGTGAGGGACTTCTGGTCTTGAGTGCGTGGGTCACGGCGGTTTCCAGGCACTTCCGGGGACAGACTATGATGGGACAGCGGGTGACGGATGGGAGGGTCGTGGAATGGGTAGGAGCGGAACTTCCGGTGGGGACTGGGGATGGGGGCGGGCAGCGCCGTGGTTTCAGTGGAGCCCAGTTGCGGAGAATGTGACGGAATGCGGTGTTCCTGATGGACGGGGCCGGTTTACAGGAGGCGCCGTTCTTCCCGTGGAGTACCACGGGCGCTGCAGCAGTGTTAGGCCCCCTGGGAGGGGACTGATGGGATGGCTTGTAAAGGACTGGCGGGAGGTGGGACTTCCGTTAGGATGGGGGGGCTATAATTTGTGGGCGTGACCCTGCGGGAGATTGACGGGCCACTGCTCCCCTCAGAAGATCCGCCCTGAGGAACTGAAAGTGTCATGGCCTTCGCCATCATGATTCGCCTCCTGGTCGCGTGCCTTCCGGTCGCGTGTCTTCGCGCCCCTCCGCCCCGCCCCAATTTTCTACTGCTCATGGCTGATGACCTGGGCATTGGTGACATCGGATGCTATGGGAACCGCTCGCTGCGGTGAGCTCGCTGGCCCCCGCCCAAACTCGCCCCCTTCATTGAGTCCCGACAGAAGCCACTCCCCCTGGCTGAGACAAGCCAGCCCCAGAGATAGTTCCCGCCCCAACTAAGCCCTGCCCTCGTCAGGGCGTCACCCACGAAGGTGAGGGCCCAGCACAGCCCGTGGTGACAGCCTCTAACCGGCAACTACGCCCTCGCGCTAAATGCCCCGTCCCCACAGGATATTAACTTCGAGGCCAAGTCCCCAGTCCCGCCTAGGCTGCCCCCACTAAACCCGCCTCCACGGTTTGTCTCTTGGTGTACCTTGGGTTGAACCGCGCCAATGATGCGCCACCGCCGGAACTAAGCCCTGCCCACTTCCCCACCCCCGCACCCAAGCTCAACCCCGTCCCCGACAGCACTTTAACCATGGTGCCACTTGATAAACCAAGCCCCTCACTAAGTCCCGCCCCCATGAGAAGCCCAGAACCTCGCAGTAAGCTCTGCCCCGGCTCATCAAAACCAACCCCCAACCCCGGACTCCCCGCCCTGCCTTGACAAGCCCCCACCCCTCTCAGAGATCCAAACCAACTTTCGCTAAGCCCCGTCCCTAGTCAGATGTCCAAAATGGCTGCTGTCTTTATTTATCGTTTATTGCATTTTTGTTTTGTTTCGAGGTGTAAGTTCTGTGGTGTTCGACCACCATTTTTGGAGCGTGTGCTTTAGGAGGATAAGGGTGTTGATGATTAATTTTGTCCCCTAAGGCGACAGCCTGTTAAGAGATAGATGCAGGAGTATGTTAGGACTATTAAAAAAAAAGGTTTTTTTGTGAATAGACTTGCTCTATCCCAGAAACTTTAAACAGAACTGCACCTTGGTATGGGAGCTCATGCACTCTACTGAGGCAGGAGGATTGCCATGGGTTGGCAGTCCAGCCAGAGGTATCCAGCAAGACCCTGTCTTGATACCAAAGCAGTGGTAAAAGCTGTTGATGCTTGGAGGAAACAGCCTGTCAGCACTGTTTCTCATGTTGCAGATGGGGCTGGTAATCCCCCAAACAGGATGTAGCTCCAGAAAGGGTCCTGGCTGCTCTAAACCATAGTTTTTCCCACGGACCCTTAGCTTCTCCCCACAGGTGTCTTGTTTTCGGTCGCCATATGAAACCTACAAGAGAGATTAAGGAGGTCGAGCAAGGCAGTACTCTTCATTTCCATTAGGATCCTGTCGCCTGTGAATGTTTAATTTTGAGGGAAACCCGCACCCTGCTCTGGAGATAGATAATTTTGAGAAGCTGGGGCTGAATGCAGTCTGAGGGGGCAGCAGGTTGTTGCTCTTTGCCAGTGCTACACTGGTGAGGAGAGGGAAACTGAATAGTAGTGTTCCTTTTTTCATTACCCTTCCACGGGGCCATTTTTTGAAATGATGAATACAGTTTTACCCTTGAGGAAATAATTTTTGGGGTCCTTATTAAAGGAGTAGGTAATAAAATATTAGTGACTCAGAATTGTGCCAGGTCAAGCTCCGCCCCTTCATCAGCTCTGCCTATCTCTTAGCCCCTCCTTAAGCCCTGTCCCTCACTGTGTACCCACGCCAAGCCAAACCAGCACCTTCCTCATCCCCACTGCCCACTAAGCTCCGCCCTGCCCCAAGCTCTGTTCCTCCTAAAGCCCTGACCCCTCACAAAGCCCCTCCCCCGCAGGACCCCAAACATCGACCGCCTTGCCAGTGAGGGTGTGATGCTGACACAGCACCTGGCCGCCTCCTCCTTGTGCACGCCCAGCCGTGCTGCCTTCCTCACTGGCCGCTATCCCATTCGCTCAGGTGCGTCACTTCCTGTCCCTGACAGGGTCCCCGCTAGCTCCACCCCAGCATCACTTTTCCCTCTTGTATGAGCCCCAACCGCCCCCTCCTGGCATTGGAGATATCACTCCCCTTGAGCCTCCCACTGGGGTCATCCACACCCTGGGCCCTGTCCCTTTCTCGTGGATGATGTCACTTCCTCTCAGGCTAGCTTCATGGTGGACTCCCCAGGTTATGTCCTTTCCTGTCAATATCAGGAGTCCCTTCCCCTAAGGTATGGGTTGTGGTTTTCAGGTGATATCACTACCTGTCATCACCCCATATCCCTACCATCTAATATGACATCAACTCCTGTCACTATGCTCATCCTCTCCCATTGAAGATGAGGTCACTTCCTGTCTCAATCCTCAGGCATTCCCAATGAACTCTGACCATATCAGTTCCTGGGGCAGTCTCTTCCACCTGCTGACCCTGCTTTTTCTACCCCTAGGCATGACTTCTGCCCGTGGGCACCGGGTCCTGCAGTGGGCAGCAGGCGCAGGCGGCCTACCTCCTGAGGAGATCACATTCGCCAGGATTCTGCAGGAGCAAGGCTATGTCACGGGGCTGCTCGGTGCGTCTCGATGTCATGGCGGGTGGGGTGGACCCCACCCTCATACCAAAAGTATGCATGCTGGGGGGTAATTACATCATCAAGGCCCTGCCCCACCCCTTTGATCCTTGTGATCCTTCATCTGGTTGGGCCAAATGATGTCACTGATGTTCCCCTAACCCCGCCCACATGGAAGTCCGTGAGGCCCCTCCAACCCTCTTCCCCATACCCTACCTACAGGGAAGTGTCTCCTTATCCCCAAAGTTTCTCCTTATCCTGAATGTGTGCACGTTGGGGGTGGACCTGATGTCATTGAGGCTCCGCCCTCCTCCAATCCTCAAACTGGTCTACAAGGAATTGTGTCCTCATCTCGAAAGTGTGCAAAGTAGGAGTGATGCTGATGTCACAGAGGTGGCATGACATCACTGAAGCTCCGCCCACCTGACCCCCGCCCACAGGAAAGTGGCACCTGGGCCTAAGCTGCTCTTCAGCCACCGACTTCTGCCACCACCCGCACAGGCACGGCTTCAGCCACTTCATGGGGCTGCCACTGGGCATGATGGGAGACTGTGCACCGCCAGGAGGGGTGTGGCCTCCGCCTCCCCAACTAGAGTCCTGGCCTTCTGAGAAACGCGCAGTGCTGGAGCAGCGCCTGTCCTGGTGGGCACGGCTTTTCGGGGCAGGGGCGGCGGGCATCTTGATAACGGCGGTCATGATGGGCAGCATCATAGGACACCCCTTCCGGCTGCGTGTGGCGGCGGCCATCTTGGCATGTGTCCTGGCAGCGGTGGCCATCTTGGCGTCGGTGATAGCACATCATGCAGGCGAGCTGGTAGCAAGGGCGGACTGCTTCCTGATGCGTGGAGCTGAGGTTACCCAGCAGCCCCTGAGGCTCGACCGTGTCACGGATATGCTGCTGCACGAGGCCGAGGTCTTCCTGTCCCTGTGAGGAGCAGGTGGTGGGGCCGAGGGGTCATGGTCAGGGAATGTGTGGGCCTAGAGGAAAGGGATCTGGAGAGGTGGAGCTAAGGCAAGGGGAGCAGCCAAGGAGGACAAAGGGTGGGGTCAGGAAGTGGACAGGCTATAGGGGAGGGCTTGGGAGAAGAGGGGATAACAAAAGGGGCTGTTGATTAATTGGTCGGGCTAGCGATTGATGATTGATTAATCGATCGATTGATACATTGATAATTGATGATCAATTGGTGATGATGGATCACTTGATTATTGACTGATGATTGGTCGATGACAATGTGCTCATCGACTCACTGACTGAATGATGAATGATTGATAGAATGATCAGTGCGTCTCAGCGATAAATCAATTGATGACAGATTAATTGATTGCCAGATCAGTCGATCGATTGGAGATCAACAGGAGGGTCAAAAGTGGATCGATTATTGATTGCTTGATTGACACGATGGTACACAGGGATCCATTGATTGGCTGATTGATGATTAGTCAACAGATCCACTGACGATCGATCGATCGATCGAGTGATGAATGGTGGTTGATTGAGTGACGATCGACGGATCCGGTATTGGTAGGTGCCAGATCGGTAGGTGACTCATTGGACAATTGCTCAGTTGATCTATTGATCGATTAAGCGACATGATTACTGGATGGGTGATTGAGTGACTGACAAATGATGGATGGTGATGGATTGATTGATTGTGGATGAACTGACCAATTGATTGAGAGATTGATGAATCAGTGATTAATCAACTGATGATTGATGAACATGATTGATGGATGGGTGATCAATTAACCAATTGATCGATTCATTATTGATTGATGACTGACAAATTGACTCATGGATCTATTGATGATTGAGTGATGATTGATGATCGATCACCAAGATTGATAGAGGGGTAATTGATGAGCGATTGATGTTCGATGGATTAGTTTTCGATAACTGATGGGTTAATAGATTCTTGATTGATCGATTAATGATTGAGTGATGATTGATGAATTGGTAGTCGATCAAGTCATGATTAACAAGATCGATAGACGGGTTATCTATTGGTCGATGGATTGTTGATCGATTCAGCAATTGATTATTGACTGACGATGGATCAACAATCAACAACTTTCGGGTGAATCCATGGCTAATGGGTCAGTTGATTGCTATATTAATTTATTGAATGATGATTGATTGATCATCAGTTGATTGATCAAGTGAAGGTCGATGAATTGGTGATTGATTGATTGGCAGAATCGATTGGCGGGTTTGATTGATCAATGGATATTCGATGGATAGGTAGGTTAATGGACAGTGGCTCAGTTGATGTATTGATGATTGATTGATAGACATGATCGATAGACTGGCGAACGATCAAGTGAACGACGAATGATGGACAATGACTGATTGATAATCGTGGAATTGACTGATGCTCGATAGCCAGGTGAGAGATGAATTGGTGAGAGGTGATTGACTGATGATCGATGATCGATCGACTGATTTCTGATTGGCCCTCGATGGATCAGTGATAAATAGATGGTATGTTACTATATTAATAATAGGTAAGTGGATAGGAGGATGATCGATTGAGTGATGAATCAGTGTTCAATTGACTGATAACTAAACGACATAATTTATAGATGGGTGAATGATCAATTGATCGATGGGTTGGCGATTGATAGGTTACAGGTGAATGGATGGCTAATGGGTCAGTTAATTGATGAACGACTGATTGATTATTGACTGATGGTTGATTGATTTATAGTTGGTTATTGAGGATCAATTGATCAGTTAGCAACAGCTGATTGGTTGATCGATTCATGATTAATCGATCAACTGATGATTGATTGACATGATCGATGGATGGGTAATAGACTGATCAATTGACTGATGATTGATTGACTGATACTTGATGGATTGGCAATTGACAGCTGAGGGGTGAATCGATTGATAATGGGTCAGTTGATCTATTGATTGATTGATGACTTGGTGATTGACCGACTGATGAATGACATGATCTATTGACTGATGCTTGATGGATTGGCAATTGACACTGACCAGTGAATCAACTGACCGACCGATGCTCATCTTCCTGACGGGTCAATGCCTGCAGTAAGCTTGGGCGGACACTCCCAGACTTCTGCCCCTTGATGATGTCACAGCCCCTCTTCCTCCCCCAGGCACTCGGACCAGCCCTTCCTGCTCCTCATGTCCTTCCTGCACACACACATCCCACTGGTGACTAAGCCAGATTTCCAGGGGCGGAGCCAGCACGGGGTTTACGGGGACAATGTTGAAGAGCTAGACTGGATGGTCGGTGAGTGATGGCAGGATGCGGGGTGGGCATAATCGCAGTGGTGTGTGAGGCTAACTGATGTCATAGGATGGGCAGGACTGGAGTTCCTTTCACTCAGATCACTTCCTGTCCCTACCACTTCCTTCCCTCAGGATGTTACCTTCTGTCCTTTCTGCTGCCACTTCCTGTCCCTTGCTTGGGCTGACATCTCGGGATAGGTGGTGTAGAAGTGACATCACGCGGTCCATCCTCACCCGTTACCCCCTCCCCTGCAGGCCGCCTCCTGTCTGCTCTGGACCACTTGGGGTTGACAGAGAACACGCTCGTGTACTTCACATCTGACAATGGTGCCTGGCTGGAGGCGGGATCACTAGGGGGCAGCAATGGGGTCTTCCGGGGTGAGCAGCAGGGGCCCCCAGAGGTCCTCATTCCTACCCTCCCACCTCAGCTTCCTGCTTCTGGCCCAACTTCTGGTGCCGCCCAGCTCCCCATTTCTGGGTGACCCACATCTCCCCACTTTCCCAGTACCCCTACATCCCATGCCCCTACTTCCTGCTTCTGGCCTGACTTCCTGTCTCACTTGTTCCCAACTTCCAATTGCTTCCTTCCACGACTGCTCCCCTCAGTGTGACCCCCAGACATGACCATGCCCCCACTTAATGGCTTCTGTCCTGACTTCCTGTCTCGCCCCTCCCCCACTTCTGGTCACAGGTGGCAAGGGCATGGGTGGCTGGGAGGGCGGCTTCCGTGTGCCTGGAGTGTTCCGCTTCCCCGGTGTGCTGCCCGAAGGTCGGGTTGTGGACGAGCCCACAAGCCTGATGGATGTGTTTCCCACCGTGGTTGGCCTGGCGGGCGGTGCCCTGCCAGAGGACAGGTGAGTGGGCATAGTGGCATACAGGAAGTGGTGACAGGGGTCTATGACAGGAGACAGATGAGCAGAAAGTTAGGGCTTCATACAGGAAGTGAGGCCCCTTTGGGGAAGGTGGGGGTGAGACTAGGGCATCTATGATGGCATCAGGTAGGAAGTGATTCTGAGCAAGGACAACTGATGTCATACAGGAAGTAATCATGGGGAATAATGCAGGACTGTAGTAGGGGCCATCATTATATCATACAGGAAATGAGGGAGATGGAGGGACAGTTCAGGTGGGCAGGCCCTCAGGGCTGCCATCTTGGGAACATGGTGAGAGGGAGGGTTCAAACCCCTGAACCACACCCATCCCATCCCCTAACTGCACAGAGAGATCGACGGGCGGGACCTGCTGCCCCTGCTGAGGGGGGAGACCCCGCACTCAGGCCACCACATCCTACTGCACTTCTGCGAGATCTTCCTTCACGCTGCCCGATTTGTGCAGCGTGATGGTGAGGCCACATCCCCGGGGTAGTAGGGAGGGGACACTTCTGGGTCTGGGTAGTGTTTGTCTGGGCTTGGAAAGTACTTCCAGGAATGGGTTACTTCAAGTTCTTGATTGGATACTTCCTTGTGTGGGTTACTTCCAGGTCTGGGTAGGGAACTTCTTTGTATGTGTTACTTCCTAGTCTGGATAGTGTGCTACCTTGTATGTGTTACTTCCGGGTTTGGATAGTGCACTTCCTTGAAAGGGTTACTTCTAGATACAGAGAGGGCACTCTCTTGTTTGGGTGACTTCCGGATCTGGATAGGGCACTTTTATGGAATAGTTCTGGGTCTGAGTACATGCTTCCTTTTATGTTACTTCCGAGTCTGGGTAGGACAATTCCTTGTAGGTGTTACTTCCAGGATTGGAAAGACTACTTCCGGATGTACTTCAGTTCCGGTCTGACCCTGGTCTCTGCCCCCCCACAGCTGGCAAGACTTGGAAGCTTCATTTCATGACACCAAACCCTGACCCCTCGGCCCCAGGCCAGGCATGCCCCTCGCGGGGAGTGTGCCCCTGTGTGGGAGACATCAAGGAGCATGACCCACCCCTGCTGTTCGAGCTAGGTGCTGACCCCGGGGAGATGCAGCCGCTGTTGCCAGGAGCAGAGCCGGCCCTCTTTGAGGCTCTGCACGCCGTGCAGTGGGAGCACAAGCGTGTGATAGAGGGGTTGGGGCCCAGCGGGACGGTCCGCCAGCAGCTGGGCACTTTGTACAACGTGTGGCGGCCTTGGCTGCAGCCGTGCTGTGGGGCGTGGTGCGCGTGCGATCTGGAATGAGTGCTGGAATACTGGGTGGGCACATCCAGAGAGTGGGCTGCGATTTCAGGACCTGGGGTCTGTCACTTCCTGGTGATGGGGACTTTTCTGGGGAAAGGATAGGCCACTTCCAGTTAGAGATGCAACTTGTGGGTTTGGGAAAGGCCACTTCCAAGTTACCAGTTGGAATTCCGGGTGATGGGGACGTTTCCCAGGTTGGGAGAGGCCACTGCTGGCCAGGTTAGGGGTGGGGACTTCCCATTATGGTATGCCCCGCTACCTGTCTCCAGGGAAACAAGAAGTGCAGAATTTTTCATTGAAATTAAAAGAACAGAAAAATTCCGACGGTTATATTTTTTTGCAAAAAACGATATTTTTTATGAAAATTTTAAACATTTTTATTTTTGGTGGAAATTTTTTAAAAATAAATTTTGAATTTTGAAAGAAAGGGGTTTCTTTTATTTCGAGGAAGAAAAAAAAAACAATAAAAAAACGGTTTTGAGATAACAAACTCTGAACTTGGGAGTTGTGATGAAAACACTATGACCTATGAGTAATGGGATTGGTGGGGCAGGGTGGGTTTCCCACAACTTGGCCACACCCCCAAAATTTTTCCTGAAAAGAAACCTGCAGAGCATCATGGGAGGAGCCGGGACAAACATTTATTTCCAGGTGAACAGGAAGTGGGTGACAGTGATGACCTCACGAGACAGGAAGTGGATGACAGCAGGTGGACACTCCAGGGATGTCACAATCCGGCCTCCGTGTCTGGGGGTGTTGAGGAATACCATGAGGGGGAAACAGAAAGCAGAAGTACTGCCCCTCCTCAAGCAAATACCAATGATGGGAGACCCAGAAGACCTGCCCCCTCCCAGATGTGTAGGATGGGCAGGGGGCAGGTTGGCAGGCCTGGGTGGGGCTTACCTCTCCCACGTGAGCGCAGGCACCCACCCCGGCCAGACCGGAAGTAGCTGACACCAGCACCAAGCAGGGCAAGCACAACCACGGAAACGACGGGTGACACGATGGCAGCCACGGGGTTCCCTGCAGGGTCCACGAGGAGGAAGATGGAGGCTGTGCCTCAGTTTACCTCTCCATACACCTCCCTCAGGGTATAAGATGGCCAGAATGCCTCTGTTTATCCCTGGGACATCTCCCCCAGAGATAAGATGGCCAATGTGCCTCTTTTTTTGCCACGTCCATGTGGGCGTGATGTCTTGGGGGTCAAGGGGTCACACACTCACCCTGGGTATCACCCTGGGCAGCTCCTCCTATTTCTCCACCATGGCCTCCACTTCCTGTCAGGAGATGCAGAGGGCAGGGGTCAGCAGGAAGGCCACGCACAAACCACCTGGGTACACATGGGGCTGGGTGCCATTGCATGGGAACCACAACATCCCACCATCCACTAGGGAGAGCAAAGGTTACTTACTGTCATGGCCCAGGGCTTTGCTGATTTGCATATAAGTAGACGTGAATTTAAATGTAATTTGAATTTATCTAGGATTTGAATATCTCACAATTTTTAAATATTCAAAGATTTCATTTAAAAATATTTATCACTTTTATACTTTGAACAAATTGAAACTATTTAAATATAATTTGCATTCACCTAAATTCTGAACATAAAATTTCAAAACTATTTAAACACCTTAATATTTAAACATCGTTTTTCAGAGCATTAGAAAAAAAACTTGAAATTTGCATATATGTAAATCAAGTTTAAATATAGTTTGCGGTGGTTCTGGAAAAGAATTAGATTAAAATTTGCATATCTCTGAATTTGACCAGTGTAGATTTGAATACATTGGCCATGCGATTTGCCTAAACGTGCCAGATTAGCATAAATTTAAATAAATTAGACCAACCAGAAAGTTCTCACCACCTTCATCCCAGGTGTCAGAAATCAAACAGGACATATTTATATAAATTTACATTAATGGGAATCAGGGAAGAAGTCCTCACCTCCGAAGGTGCCATCTGCATCCCCGGGGTGTGGGCGTGGCTGTGGGCGTGGCTGTGGACGTGGACGTGGCCGAGGTTGCGGGTAGATATCTGTGAGGCGGAACCAGAAGTGGCTCAGATCCCAGCAAGTGGCCCAGGGAGCTGAGTGGCAACCCCACTTCCGTTTCCCAGACAGCCCCGCCCACCAAACTCTTGTTCCCACCAGTTCCGGTTCGGTTAGACTCACTTCCTCCATCTCCCAGTGGCCGGTCCTGCGGAAGCTTTGGGTAGAGGCCTGCATGGGGTGGAGAGGGACATCACCGGAAATCAGAACCGGAAGTGCGGAACCCGTAAACACTTGGAACAATGGCACGGGGGGGGGGGGGTGGAGGGAGAGAGGGAGGACAGGATGGCACCCAAGATGGGTTCTTCACAAGGACGTCACTCACCGCCACCTGAAGTTGCTGACGTAGGATCTGCATGGAGGATAGGGAGAAAAATAAGTTCCATGATGGCCCACGTCCCCCCAACCCCACCCACTGAGGCGGCGGAGACCTACCTGGGTCCTCCAGGGCGTCGGCGAGGTCGAAGTCTCCGTCTCCTGCTGGGAAGAGGTGGAGGGACGGGTCCCTTGAAACTGGGGTTGTGGGTCTCGCCTGATGTTACCGGCCACCCCATCGTGGTAAACCGAGGCAGAATGTGACTCCTGTAACTGTGTCCACCATCCATGCCCACACGCCTCGAAGAACCGGAAGCCTCAGGGAGGCAGCTACTTCCGGGTTTTCTTCCCTTTTCGAGGCTACTTCGGGTTCCATCCGCGGCCGCCATTAGCTCGCGGACGTCCGTCTAAAGCCGTAAACTTAAGTCCCCCCAAAAGCCGGAAATTGCGCCCGACGCCATTTTTTAAAACTTTTGTTTTGGGAGTGGGTCATGGAAGGAGAGCGGGGCCGCGGTCAAGTGACGCCGGCCCCTTCCCAGCGCCCCCTTCGGCCACGTCCCTCCCCGCCCCGCCGTCCACCTTGTCCCTTTACTCCGCTTTGGGCCTCTGCTTCCCTCCTGTCCTCCTAGAGTGTGTCCACGCCCACCCACGCGCAAGCCCCGGCTATAGTCACACACTGTCTTCGATCCCACATCCCAGGAGTATTGGACAAACAGGGTCAGCTGGAAACCGAGGCGGCGGGCGGTGCTGAAAACCGCCGAGCCCAGCGCTGGGAGCCGCCGTAGCTGCCAGGGTAGTTTCTAAACGCCTAGGGAAAAGCCTCCGACAGGCTTTTAAAAATGTATCTTTTTAAAGAAAAATTTCAGAAATTAAAATTTTTCATTTCTTCTTCCTGTGAATTTCAAGTGGCTCATTTGATTATCAATCGCACGCTAATTAAAAAATTTTTTCAAACGTCAAATCTGTTTCTCCGGTGGTTTTGGAAAAATTAAGGTTTTCATTTTCGGGGCTTCCTCTGCATCCGAATTTTTTTAATTTTTTTCAATTTTCAAAAGTTTCATTGTATTTAATGAATATTTAAAAAAAATGTTTGGTTTTTTTTTTTTTTTTTTTGGTTTACATATTCGAAACTTTCCAAGGTCGAATCGGAAACATCACCTCCCACTCCCTTATTCCCGGAAGTCCCCCCAATGACGTCATCTGTGTCCCCCAACCCCTCCCACTTCCTGATTAGGAATCGGTGGGAGCCCGCTGACACTGACCTTGAACCCGCAAAGTCATCATCGTTGTCATCATCAGCGTCAGCAGGAAATGTCCAGGACGCCGCGGGGTCGCCATGGTCTTCCTTCAGGGGCTGTGGGAGTTTGGGGACCCCTGTAGACCACCTCGCCCACAGCTGCAGTTTCGGCCCGGGCCTCCCGTAGGAAGAACTGAGTACCCGTGGGCGGGGTGGGAGAGGCCTCAGTGGGACCAACCGGTCTGGCGGGTGACATCATAGGGATCACCCCACAGGGCGAGAATATTCTGGGATGGTGTTCATCGCCAGGGCGGGGCAGGGAGGCTGTTTGGGCATGGAGAAAGACCATCCCTACCAAGTGAGGAGAGGGGGAGTGGTCAGAGAAGGAAGGCAGCCATCAATGGTGGTGTGAGGCCTCAGATGACGTCATCACAACTTAAGTAACATCATTAGATGGGAGAGAACAGAGGGTGGGTGGGGATACCGGAAGCCCTGCCCCACCTACTTCTAGTCTGGGCCACCATGGCCCTTCCTGGTTGTTAGGTATTCGATTGACAAGTCGTGAGTTCGAGTTCCAGTTTATGGAAGTCACGTTTATTTCACTTCTGTGTTCCCAGTCCCACCCACACGCCCACCCACCCATATCCCATAAGGCACCAGGACTCCTCTTTTTCTCTCCTCAGAACAGAAGGCGGAGTCGGGCTTTGGCACTGTGTGGATGTCACTGCAATGGCTGGGAGGCATGGGTCGGGAGCCTCCTGTGACGTCACCAATGCCCCTCACACCCCCTCCTGACCACGCAGGAGGGAAAGCTGGGTTGCGGCTTCATGACATCCTCCAAGATGGTCGCTGTGACGTCATTGGAAAAAGTTCCCGGTGACGTCATAGGGCTGGGTGGAGCCGGAGCCCCTGGGGTTCTCTAGGGGTTCCTTCCCTAGACCACAGCGGAGTCTGCAGGAGGTGGGAGTAGAGGAGGAAGTGAGGAGGATGGGCCACGATGGGGAACAGGAAGCCCCTCCACAGTGCTGATGGGACAGGAAGGACCCAGGAAACCCTGACCCCCAGCACTGACAGAGAAAGCCACTCTCCCAGCTCGACCCGCCCCCTCACCACGCTCCCGGAAGCATAGCTTCCGCCGCTGATAGGCCACGAAGCTCGATACAGCGCCTGCTACTGCCGCCAAGACGGCCGCCACGACCCCAGGGATCACGGCCTCCTGGGCAGGGCCTGTGATGAGGGTAAGGGGTTGGTGTAAAGTCAGCAGGTCACCGGACACTGCTCCTCCCACCCTCCATGTTTCCAGGTTGCTGGATTGCGGCTATTACCTCCTCCTGCTTCCGGGTCCTCGCGTCTGGCCCCGCCCCCTCCTGCTCCTGGAAGGCAAAGGCAGGGGCGACGTCATGGGAAAGACGGGGCAGTGGGCGGGGCCTGGGTGAGGATGCTGGGTAATCTCCCTCCCACAGGAAGCCCTGGGGAGGTGAGGGAGTGGGGGGAAGATGACACACAGTGGGTGGGGTCACATTGTGATGACAACACGGACAGGGAATGGCCAACCTCGACCTCCTTTCCCCACCACGTCTTCCAGGTCCGTGTCAGAAATTCCACCTTGAGAGGGGTAGAGCGCCGAGGATGATGACGTCAAACGCTGCCGCGCCCCTGTGACATCATCAACCCATCGACCCCCTAATCGTGCGCACTATGCAAAGCCACGCTTCCTGTGAAGGGCAGTACAGTGCAAGCCACGCCTCCATGTTATGTCACCAATCCTTGCTAGGAGGTGGAAGCAGGTGTGACTCAGGGCTGACCTGGGTCACAGCAGAGCTCATTAGTATAAACAGCTCGGACACTCAGCTACTTGGTCATATTTGAATAAATTTGCATAGATTATTCTGAGACTCAGCCTGTACACGAGGCCAAATTAACATGCAGCCAGATAAATCTGCATAAATTCTATTGAATCCCCACCAGTTACTGTGTAATTTAAATAAATGCAAATCTACATATGCCCCGTCCCCACTCATGTATATTAACATACGTGATGACATCTGAAATCCGAGAATAAACTCAGCAGTTTAATTTGAACTGCTTTTGCATAAAACCTGTGCTTATTTACATAAACAATTACGTTACTACTTCCACTGGGAAGGCCATCTGGGTGTAAATTAGCATAAACCACCTTTATTAGCATTATGACCCAGTGTTATGATAGCAAGATTCTGCCTGTCGGGACATAAGCTAATTCTACACTAATTAGGTCGATCAATGTGAAAATCATGGAATATTAGCATAAACTGGTAATGCTAATTTTGTAACTAATTTACATAATGGTTTGCCTGATAATTAGCATAGATGGTGAGACTAATTAGCATATCACTGAGCCAGCCTGCATCGAAGCACCAGCACACAGTAGCATAAATTACCATACATTAGCATAACCCCCCAGACACACCGTGCACCCTTCCCCCACCCCAAACTCAATCCAGGAAGTGAACATTTCCAGGTTCCAACCAGTTCCGGAATGAGGGTGGGTGGGGTCTCACCATCTCCCATTGCATCCTTCAGGTCTAGGTCACCTGGGGAAGTGGATAAGAAGGGGATGGGGGGGTGAGAGAGTCAAACCGGAAGTGGGTGTCCTGAAACCGGAAGTGTCTGCCTGGGTTTTCCCTCTTACCTGCTGGTTTCTTGGGTGCCGCTTTGGTTGTCCCTGGGGTCGGTTTCTTCGGCCCTGGGAACCAAGATGGCAGATTTCGGAAATTTAGAAAGAAAAGAAAAAGGAATCAACCGGAAAAGAAAGATTTTCTGTAAAATTTTAAAATAAATGAATAAAATAAATAACTAAAAAACATTTTAAAAATTTTTTCATTCTGAATTTTTTTTATTTTTCCTTTTTTTGTTTTTGATTTTTTAATAACTCTGAAAATTTTCCTCGTGATCCCCAAACCGGAAGTGACTTCGTTAAAGATTTTTCTTTCCGTTTTTTCTTCACTTTGAAAAACCCAGAACGAAAAGTTTCTGCATTAAATTTGAAAAAAAATCCGTAAAATTGGAAATTTGGGATTTCAAAAGTAAATCAATAACAAAATAAAATAATAATAAAATAAATAAAACAATTCATAAAAGAAAAAATAAAATAAATTACTAATAAAACAACAATAGACAATTTATAAATAACAATAAATAAGTACCAATAAATGGTAAGTAACAAATACTGAATAATTAATTAATTAATAAGGAAATAAATGAACCCCCCCATTGTGGGCATCCCCTGCCTCCTCACCGTCTAGTGCATCTGACAGGTCGAAGTCGCCACCTGGAGAAAGGAAAAGGGGAAAACAAGATGGCGGTGCTCCATCAGGGATGACTGAGCCCGCAGCACTCACATTGACAAGTCTAGAATACCCGGTGCTCAGACACATGGACTGAGCCCCCAGCACCCACACAAGGGAACTAAGCCCCCAGCACCTATGGAGGCAAATATGGACCCTCTGCACCTAAGGAGGAGGACTAAGTCCCCAACACCCAGGGAGGGGAATGCCAAGTCCCTAGCACCCATATGGTGGAACTAATCCCTCAGCACCTACAGTGGGATGGACTGAGCCCCCAGCACCCACATATATGGAGACTTAGTCCCCAGATTCTGTAGAGGAGGACTGAGCCCTAAGCACTGACAGAGAGACTGAGTCCCCAGAACTATCAAAGATGAGTATGGAACCCCAGCACCATGGCAAGGAGTACTGAGTCCCCAGCACCCACGAATACTAATACAGGACACCCAGTGCTCAGCAAGGAGAAGTACCCAGCCTGGCATACAGAGCCTCCAGCACCCAGGGAGGGGAATACTGAGCCACCAGCACCAACCCTGAGGACTGAGTACCCAGCACCCACAAAGACAAATACAGACACCCAGCACCCAAGGCAGGAGTGACTCAGTCCCAGCACCTACACTGGAGAACTAAGCTTCCAGCACCCAGTGAGGACTGAGCCCCTATAACACACACCAAGGAGCACTGAGCTCCCAGAACCCACATATAGGGAGACTGAGTTCCCAGAATCAGGAGAGGAAGACTGAGTTTTCTGTACCCACAAATACAAGTCCAGAATACCCAGTACTCAGAGATGTGGACTGAGCCCCCCAGCACTGATAAGAGTCCCAGCTGAGTCCCAGCACCCAGAGATGGAAATACAAACCCTCAACCCCCACAGTGGAGAGTACTTCACCCCATCACCCATGTTAACTAATACAGATCACCCAGTGCTCAGACAGGACTGAGCTGCCAGCACCCATACATAGGGAGACTGAGTCCCCAGCACCTGGAGGGGAGGAATAAGCCCCCAGCACCAACAGGGAGGAGTACTTAGCCTCCAGAACCCTAGGAGGAACACTGAGTCCCAAGCACCCACAAAGAGAAATACAGATCCCAGCACCCATGGCATAAGGATGTAGTCCCAGCACCCAGACAGGGTAACTGAGCCTTTAGCACCCACACTGGGGAATTCTGAGACCTCAGCACCCAAGGAGGGGAATAAGGAACACCCAGCACTCTCTCATAGGGAGCATGAGTCCACAGAACCTAGACAGGAGGACTGAGACCCACGTTAATAAAGAATACCCAGTAGGGAGGACTGAATCTCCAGCACCCACAAAGACAAGTCTAGAATACCCAGTACTCAGAGACAGATAGGGAGACTGAGTCCAAGCACCCAGAGGTGGAATACAGGTCCCCCAGCACCCACACTGGAGAGTATTTCGCCTCAGCACCCACATTAATTAATACAGAACTCAGATAGGAGGACTGAGCTGCCAGCACCCACACATAGGAAGACTGAGTCCCCAGCATCTGGAGAGGATGAATAAGCCCCCAGCACCAACAGCGAAGAGGACTGAGCTCCCAGCACCCACAAAGAGAATTAGCACCCAGGGATGCTAATATAGAATACCAAGTGCTCAGAAAGGACTGAGCTCCCAGCACCCAGAGTAGGACTGAGATCCCAGAAACCTCTCCGCCCCCACCCTGTTACCCCAAATCCCCACAGCAGGGCGCGGCCCACACAGACCCGCCCGAGTGACTCACGATCAGCTCCCCAGGATCACGTGGGTGGGGGTGAGAGGACAGGCGGGGTGGAGGTCTCCCTCAGCTCTTCCCCGAGGTCTGAGTGAAATCAGTTTCCAGGGCCCCCAACCACCCCCAGCTCGTGGTCGGAGGACAGGACGTGGGGGGAGGGGAGGCTTGAAACAGCCCAGTAGGGCAAAAGGTCCCCCTCATACTCCTCCCCTCCCCCAACCCCATCCTGGGCCAAGCCCCTGCCGCAGCTCCTCTCCAAGGAACCGGCCGGCAGGGAGTAAGTTTTTAGGATGCCCCCGTGGCATGAGCGGGAAAGGTGGGGGACAAGGGGGGACCCTGAAAGTGCCGCTGTCTCTGGCTGCCAATCTCTCCTACTCGTCCTGGATATTCTGGGGGGCGGGGAAAGGAGAGGCCGGAGAGAGGAGATCCCAAAATATCCGTTTCCAGGACGCCCAGGCCGACTGTTTACTAGCGGAAGGACAGGGTGGGGCAAGGGGAGGTGGGGCTCGAAATTGCTAAAGCAGCGGCGGCGGTGCCGTGATTTCCTTTTTTTTTTTTTTTTTTTCGCAAAAAAGAAAAATCAGTTTCCAGGATGGCCGGGCGGGGGCTGTGCGGGTTAGGGAGCCTTGAAACTGCCCCCAGCGACCCCAGACTAGTCCCTGAGGATCTCACGGTCCCCCGCACACTCCACACCACACCCCGAGGACTGGGAAGAAGAATGCCCAGGAGCTCTTCGTCAGCTGTGAGGAATTCCCCCTCCGCTACTCCCTCTCGCCGAACCCCGCCCAAGCAGGAGGCCACGCCCCTCGCTTTGGGGAATCCCCCAGGCCCCGCCCCTCCCTCATCCACGCCCGAGACAGAAAAACAAATTAAAAAATCAAATGAAAGAATCTCTCTCACCCGATACCGGACCACGATCCCGACACCCCTGACCCCGTGACCCCCCGCCCCCGCGACTCCCCGGCCTCACACACGTGTCTCCCGGCCTCACCCTACCCATGCCCGAGATGGAAAAACAAATTAAAAGAAAATAATAATGACAATAATAATCTCACCCGGCTCCCTGCTCCCACCCCATGTGACCCCCGTGATCCCGGCCTCACCCTGGCCCCCCGCGGGGTCTCCCAGCAGCAACCACAGGAGCAGCGGGAGCAGTGGGGCTGCGCACGCCATGGCCGAGTCCGTAGATGGAAGGAGGGAAGGGTGCGGTCGGGAGGAAAGTAGGGGGGACTGAGACCACGCCCACTGAAGGAGGGGGAGCTGAGGCCACGCCCAGCTCCGAGAACCCGCCAAAAATATCATTAACAATAAAAGTAAATATAGCAGGATGGAAGGGGACAGGTCCTGCAGTAACGGAGGGACATAAAGGCCAAGCCCACGCAGGGAACACGCCCACTGCGAGGGAGTGGCTACGGGAACCCGAGGACACGCCCACTCCACGGGAAACCAATCAAAAATATCATTGAGAATGAAAATAAATATAGCGGGAGAGGAAGGGACGCGACCTGGAGTAACTGAGGTGACTCGGAAATCACGCCCAACCGGGAGAGGACACACCCACATGAGGAGGGAGGGTTTAGGGAGGAGCAGAGACCACGCCCACCCCGGGGAACCCTCCAAAATTATCATCTTTAATAAAGATAGTAAATATTGGGGGATAGAAGGGCCCGGGGCCTGGAGTAAGGCGGCACATACTGGGCACGCCCACCCTGGAGGCCGTGCCCCAGGGAGAGGGGCTGGTGGGGAGCAAAGGCCACGTCCACAAAGCAGGATGGCCGAAAATCTCAGCGTTAATAATGAACGTAAATATAGCGGGAGAGAGAGAGGAGGCGGGGCAAGGGAGGAGCGGAACATGGAGACCACGCCCACGAACAGAAACCACACCCACAAAGGGAGAGGACACGCCCACTGCAGAGAACTGGCAAAAATATCATCCTTAATAATGAGAGTAAATATATCGAGAGAAGAGGGGTCGAGGCCAGGATCACTCGCATGAACCAGACCTAAAAATAAAGAAAGAAAAAACTTCTCTGTTGCTAATATAGAAAATACCGGAAGAAAGTGGGTGGGACTAGTGGGGGGCGTGACAAACGGATGGGCAAGGCGCTCGGGGTCTGAGAGATGCCCTGCCTCCTCCCGAGAGGACACGCCCACCCGCGGTGAAGCGGTGAGATGGTAACACTGACCCAGACTTTTAGAAGGCCGCCCAGGGGAGGAGCCACCTGCCGAAGCCACGCCCACGCTATAAAGTCAAGCAGTAACCGGAGACCGTAAGGCCAGGCCCACCGATTAGGAGCCACGCCCACCGGAGGGCAAAAACCCTGAGATACGGTGTGGTGCTCAGGACCTGGAGGGCGGGGATTCCAGCACCAACCCCGCGACAATGGACTCTGTGCAGATGTGGGGAAGAGAGCGGCACCGCCCCCTCTGATGTCATAGGCCCTCAGCTCCGCCCCTGGAACGTTACACGCTTCAGCACCGCCCACGCCAGGAGCTGACCTGCACCGGAAGCCCTGTCCTCGGCAACCTGAAAGACACCGGAAGCCCCACCCTCCTAGAGCCGTGACTGACACCGGAAGACCCGCAAACAGTGCCCTGACTGACACGGGAAACCACGCCCCCGCGACCTAGCCGCAGTCGGCGCTCGTCCGCTTAGTGTCGCCAACGCATCGGGCCGGATCCGGCTCAGGCTCCGGGGGCGTGCGGTGGGTGGGAGGGGCCCGCGCGGGAGGGGGCGGGGTCCCGGAGGGGAGGGGGCCGGGTGGGCTCCCGTAATGCCCCGCGCGGCCCTCGGCGGCCATGCAGTCGCTCGTCTCGCCCGTGACGAAGGCCGTGCTGGTGGCGCTCTTCATCTTCGCCATCCTCCTCATCCTCTACGTCATCCTGTGGTACATCTGCCGCGACGTGGACTGCGACCACGGCCTGTGACGTCATGCCTCCAAGGACACGCCCACCCAGGGATGCCCGACCCCACTGTGAGGGATGCGGACTGCAGAGAGGACTCTGGCGGTGGAGGACGCCCGGGTCACCTTGCGGTGAGGACAGACGCGGTGTGGGGGTGGGGGAGGTGCGGACGCAGCTGACTTCCGGTTTATCAGTCGCTGGAGTGGGGCACTTCTGTTAACGGGAGTTCACGATACCCGGGTACTTCCGTTTCAAGAGGGGAGTCAAGAGAACCGGACATTTCCGGTTTACAGGGGTCAAAAAAGTCGGGTACTTCCGGTTTATGGGTGTCAAGGGAACCGGGCAATTCCGTGTTTCCCGGGTCCCGACAACCGGTGGAATTATGGGAAGAGGCTGAGTGGCGGCTGAGACCGTGAATAGTGAGTGGGGCCGAGCTAAGGGGTTGGTGGTGTAAGGCACTTTAAAAATTATTTAATTCGTTATTAATTCATTAGTAAAATTATTAATGTATTATTTAGTTATCATTTATTAAGTTTATTTTAGTAAATTAATGGTTTAATAGATTATTAATTTACTTTTATATTTAATTTATATTTAATTTATTATTTATTAATAGCTAATTTTAGTTGATTAATAAATCAAGTTAGTAACCTAACATTAAAGTTTCATTTATAAATTTATTTTAGTTAATATTTTAAATTTATGATTAATTTGGTATTTATTTACTGAATTCATTATTATCTGTTAATAAAAATTATTAATTTAAAGTTTTCTTTTTATTATTTTTAGAGACAGGGTTTTTCTGTGTATCCTTGCCTGTACTTGACTTAGTAGACCAGGCTGGCCTCGAACTCAGAGATCTGCTTGCCTCTGTCTTCCAGAGTGGTAGGGTTACAGGCGTGGGCCACCGTGTCCCGCACATTTTAATCATTTTAATTTGAATATTTGTCTTTCCCTTTTCTGCTTCCGGTCCAGGCTCTGGGGCTTCCCGTCTGGTGGGCGGGGGGCGGAGCCCAAGGCTGGTGTCCCCGCCCCCCACGCTGCCTGAAGTTGTTGAGTGATGAGATTGTGGTCGGCCTGAGGATGGAGTGTTCGCCATCGCCTCACAAGCCATGAGCCCCTCCCCTGGGGGTGGGCGGGGCTCTCCGGGGGTAAAGTCACCGCAGCCCCACCCCCACCACCATGCCTCACCTAGGGACGTCGCAACCCATGACGCTGACGCCAATGATGACTTCACAGTCGCGCCCGGTAACGCCCCATCCCTTGCCCTGAGAACCGGAAGTGTGCCGGGCGGAAGCCAGCCCTGCCCCCCGTGGCCTGTCCGTGAGTCCGTCAGTCTGTCCAGTGTCTCTGTCTCAGCCGCCGCCATTTTGTAACGTGTCTGTTCTGTGCCAATGTCCCTGTGACGTCACCGCCTGTGATGTCAGAACCTGTGGGGTGGGGGGCTTGGCCCCGCCCACTTTCCTTCAGCCCTTCTCCCCATTCCACACAGAAATAAAAATATTTTTGACATCCGCTTCCAGATTATGCCTGTGGGGTCTGGGTCATGGCTGAGGGGCCAGGGCTGTATGTTTGGGATGAAGGGTCTCGAATATGGGGTCTGGAGTTAGGATTGTGAGGTCGAAGGTCACACCTGTAGGGTCACTGCAATGAGGTCAGGGGTCATAGCTGTGGTGGCAGGATCAGGGCTGTGTGGTTGGGGTTATGGTTATGGGGTCAGGTTCATGGCTGGTGCCAGGGCTGTTGGGTCATGGCTGTGGAGTCAAGGGTTAAGGCCTGAATTCGAGGTTCATGCTATGGGGTCAGGTGTCACAACCTGAAGATCAAGGGTCACGTCTATGGGGCTCATATCAAGGCTGTGGGGCCCTGGGTCACGGCTGTGGGGGTCATTTCAGTGAGGTCGGGGGTCACAGCTCTGGACATTAGATGTCATGACTGAGGGGTCAGAGGTCACGCCTGTGGAGTCAGGGCTTAGGGGTCAGGGGTCACTGCTGCTGGATCAGGATTCAGGGCTGTGGGCGGGGCCAAGCATGACATTGAGGGCCTCAGTGGGTGGGGCCTAGCGAGTTAGACACTAATAGCCGGGGTGGGCGGGGAAAGGGGAGACTGACAACCATCGCGTCATGGGGGCGGTGGCCGGGTCCTACCCGGACCCGCAGTAATGACATCACGGTCACGGTGGGAGGGCCCGACAGTCAGGGCGGCGATTGGTGAGGTCGAGCGGAATGACAGTCATAACGGAGGGGGCGGGGCCAGGCGGAATAACAGTAATGGCCGGGGAGGGCCGGGCGGAGGGAAAATGGAGCTGCGCGCGGTGCGGGCCGCGGTACGTGTCTATGCGGTGGGCGTGGCCGTGGTGGTGACACAGCTGCTGCGGCGGGTCCTCGGCGGTTTCCGGCAGCCCGGTGAGTCACGTGGGGTGGTGGTAGGGCGGCGGCGACATCCGGGATCCCCGGGGATCCCAGCAAACGGAGGCCGGTCAGCGTTGGCCCTGCCAACACCGGAAGCCGGAAGCCAAAACCGCGGACCAGCATTCGAGACCTTCCAGGCGTTCCGTGTGGTCCGAGGGGATCGTTTGGGTGAAACACCGTCCCCCCGCGGTGACTTCCAGTGCAGGGAAATGTCACTAAAACGGACACTTCCGGAGTTTATGTCAAACCGGAAGCCGGAAGTTTAACCGGCTCACAACTGTTCAGGCCCTTCCAAAGGTTCCGCATGCAGTTTGCGGGGTCCGTGGGTACGGCGGGGTCGTTTTGTGATACTCCGTACCTCGAAGAAAGACACCGAAGACGGGCTCTTCTGTGATCTAACACAAACCGGAAGCGGGAAGTATAACCGGCGTACCGGTGTTCGGGGTCTTCCCGGCGTTCCACGCGGCTACCGAGCGGTCCGCGAGCTCCGTGGTGTCCGCTGGGGCGACACTTAGCCCCACCTGGACATCCGGTGTGGGGAAACAGCTCTAAAACAGGTGCTTCCGCTTCCTCAGTCAAAGCAGAGAGCAACGGGCGGGGGAGGTGTCTTTCCCAAAAGTCCTTTCGCTGCGGTTTCTTAGTGTCATGCAGTGTCGTGAATATTTATGAGTGCGTTTGCATATTAGTATCGTCAAATTCCGTGACTGATTACGTTAGGTGAATATTAATCAAGACACAGAATAATTAAGCATGTGATTAATATTCATGGTATCGTTTGCATGTCATCTATCGCTCACCCCTGGGTGAACATAAGCCGTTATAGGAATATTCATGAGTCGATTTGCATCTTGCTTATCGATCCTCTGGATGGTTTTGGACATACATACTTAAATATTCACGAGATGATTTGCATATTGTCCATCCTTCTGCGGCTTGTCATGCGAAGGTTCCTTAATTGTGGAGCTCCATTGATCCCCGTGGCTGAATAGGTGGTGGGGATAGTGCCCCATAGTTGCAGACTAATGAATATTCTTGGGGCGATTTGCATACCGAGTCCAGACTTACTGGTATCGAGATCCCACATGAATATTCGAGAGGCAATTTGTATATTTATTATCGATCCTCTAGTGGAGGGGCCATGAGAATATTCATGAGTTCCTTTGCATAGTAATATTGGTATTCTCATGGATATTCTGAAACAAATGTGAATATTCACGTAATGATTTGCATTTTAATAGCCTCTCCTGTGGGTTGTTAAGTCTCCCGAATATTCATGAAAATATTTACACATTGACCCTAGATCCCCATGACAGATTATATCCGGCGAATATTTATAATGTGGCGCAGATAACGCCCTGATGCTTACAGACTGATGAATATTCACGATTAGATTTGCATTTTGAGTGCCTATGTTTCCTGGCTGGCGAGGATGCCTCTCGTGAATATTCAGGAGGCGATTTGCTTAATGATTGTTGAACCTCCTGTGAGCGGTCATGAGAGGTCAGATTAATATTCATTTACATAATTATTTTCATATTGATTATCCTCTGGTGGATGGTGACCAGATGTCACGTTAAGGTAATGACACAGATATATAAATATTAATTATCGATCCTTCTGTGGGTGGTCATGAGATATCACATGAACACTTATGGAAACATTTTAATATTGATTATCGATCCTCCTGTGTCTCTTATGCGGCATCACGTGAATATTCATAATGAGATTTACATATCTATTATCGATCCTCTCGTGGATGCTTAAGAGATGTGACTTGGATTTTCAGGAGATTGTTTGCATGTTTATTAGCTTCTCTGTAAGCCCTTTAGCTTTCCGCAGTCCTCCCAATATTGACAGCAGGGAGGCTCCGCCCTTTAACCACGCCCCCGACACTCAGCCCTCCTACTCACGTTCTTCAGTTTCCCACACCGCACCGCCCAGTTCGGGCTCCCTGTCCGCTATGCTCCTCCCATTTGCAGAACCCTCCCGCTCCACACCCACCCATCCACTTCCGGTCTCCTCTCCCCAGCGCTCCTACCCCAGCCGGATCGCGTGGCCATCGTGACAGGCGGAACCGACGGTATTGGTCTGAGTACTGCGAGGCAGCTGGCGGCTCTGCGCATGCGCGTCGTCATAGGTGGGCGTGGTCCATTGTGTTGGGCGGGGTCGCAAGCCAGGGGGCGTGGCCATGAATTTGAGGAACCGGGAATGAAATTCTGGGCGAAGTCAGGGGGCGGAGTTCTAAAACAGGACACCCCCACCACCAATGGAGAGCAACAGCCTGCAAGTGAACTTCTTGAGCACCGCCTGCGACGCCATCCTGTTTTCTTATAGCTGGAATTAACGTAGAGAAGGCGCCGGAAGTCGTGCGTAAAATCCGAGAGGAGACAGGGAACAATGACGGTAAAGGGGCAATGTTCTATGGCGCGGGGCCTGATCTTCACGTAGCTGGGCCAGAGAATGAGGTGATGGGCTGGAGGACAGAGGGCAGGAGGGTGATTGACAGTAGGAGGGGCGGGTCCTTCTCCCAGTGCACTTCCTGTTTTTGGATCTGGCCTCCCTGGCGTCAGTGAGGAAGTTTGCGAGGGACTTCGCAGCCCTGGGACTCCCGCTGCACGTGCTGGTGAACAATGGTGAGTGCCTGGGCAGGGCCTCGGGGAGGGGCGGGGCCAACAGAGAGGGCTTGTGGACCGGGCTTTGGGTGAGGTTCTGGGCGTGCCCTGGGGAGAGGGAGGAGCCTAGCGGGGAGGAGGGGCCGTGCCTCAGAAGGACAGGATTCAGGTTGTAGATGCTGGGCCTCCTGGAAGTGGGTGGGGCCTAGGGTGTGAAGGTTTGGGACCGACCACACACTGATAGCACAGCTTTGCATATTCATAGATTATTTGCATAGACCACCCTGTGCTTCGCGTGTGTATGCAATTGAAGGGCGTGGCTGGAGGGAGGGCGGCCTCCAGCGGAAAGGAAGGTGGGGGGGGTCAGCCCCTGGGCATGCTGGGAAAACGTAGCCTCCAGTGGGCAAAGCTTCCTGTCACTGTCTTCTGATGTAATACGTGATCCAGACCATGACCCGTAACCCTTGACTCCAACCCCTGACTCCGCTCCACAGCAGGTGTGATGCTGGAGCCGCGCGGGGAGACCGTGGACGGGTTCGAGCGGCACCTGGGCGTGAACTTCCTGGGCCACTTCCTGCTCACGCACCTGCTGCTGCCCCTACTGCGTGCTTCGGGAGAGCCCGGGCAGGCAACGCGCATCGTCACCGTTGCCTCAGCCACACACTACGTAGGAGAGCTGGAACTGGATGACCTTCAAGGACGGTGAGGGGCGGGGCCTCAAGTGCAAGGGGTGTGGTGCAGGGCGGGGCTTCATCAGAAGGATGCAGCGCCTCAAAGGCAAAGTCCTGGCTCATCGGCAGGGGTGCGGCCTCAAGTTATTTGGTTTGCCCTTAAGAGAAAGGGGCGGGGCCTGGCGGGAAGGGAACAAATCAGGATGGGAGTGGGCGTGGCCAAGGAAAGGGGCAGAGTCTGGAGTACAGAGACGAAGGATGTGGCGTCGAGGTGGAGGGCTGACTGGGAGTGGCTATGTCGATCGGGCATGGCTTGGACGGGAAGAACGGAATCCTGAGAAGTAGGCGGGACTTAGTCGCCCAGGGTATGGCGTGAACCAGTAGGGCGCTGAATGATAAGTGGGCGTGGCGGAGGAAAGGGAGCCGATGTGCAGGGACTGTGTGTGTGGGGCTGGGCCGTGATATCACCCAGGCAGTGGGCATCTCCTCCCCTCCCGTAGCTCCTCCTACTCCGCCCACGCGGCCTACGCGCAGAGCAAGCTGGCGCTGGTGCTGTTCTCCCGGCGACTGCAGCGGCTGCTGACGTCACTCGGCGATCCCGTGACCTCGAACGCAGCCGACCCGGGCGTGGTGAACACAGCACTGTACCGCCATACCTGCCTGGGCATGCGCGCCGCACGGAAGGCACTGGGATGGCTGCTGCTCAAGGTGCATAGGGTGCCCAGGGCCCCCAACCTGGCTGCAGACTAGGGGCCCTGCCCATATCCCCGGGCTCCGCCCACACCCCCTGGGCCCCGCCTACCTCAGGGGTGACTTCAGGCCTCACCCATATCACCCCAGAATGATTGATGGTGCCTCCACCCTCTTCCTTGACACCCCAAGGCCCCACGCCCCCATTTCCGTATTTGACTGACTTCCTGAAGCCCCCACACCTTCCCTGTGATACCCCAGGTCCTGCCCCTTCCCTGGGTTGATTGAAACCCCCCTCTTCTGGGTTTGATTGACTCATAAACCCACCTTCTCTTCCACCCATACTCCTCCCCCAGAGCCCAGAAGAGGGCGCCTGGACTTCCGTGTTTGCTGCTGTCGCTCCAGAGCTGGAGGGGGTCGGGGGTCGCTACCTGCGCGACGGGGGCATTGAGGCTGAACCGCTTGGGGTCACGGGCAACCTGGGACTGCAGCGACGCCTGTGGGCGGAGGGCTGCCGGTTGACGGGCATAACCTGGGGGGACCCCGAGCTGTGACATCACAGAGCCAGCCTCACCACAGTCATCACAATTAAATGGTTCCCCACCTGGTGCAACCTGTTTCTGGTTCAATTGTTCGCCCTTACGGGGGTGGGGATAGGGGTGGCGGTAGGTGATGACACTTTCGACCTGCCGGCCACACCCTCACCCCTACACTGAGGCCTCACTTTCGCCTTTGCATGCACTTCCTGTTTCTCTTTTTCACACTAAAGGATGAATGACTACCGGCCAGGGCGTCATAAGGGATGGTGTGGGCGGAGTTCCCAGAGGTGACTTCTCCGGCAGAGTGGGCCCCTAGGGTAGCCCTGCCCATCTTCTCCCAAGAGGCCCTGTTCCAATGTGGGTAACCCTGCCAACCACCTTGATGTCACAGCCGACAGCCCTTGAGAACTAATTTATTAATTCAGACACATGACATCACTTCTTGAATGCCCCCAGTGACACCAGTCACCGATTCCCCCCACCACATAAATGGATGACATCACTTTTGTGTCAGGCAGCATCTCCAGATTGGGTGGAGTAAATTTCTGGTGTCCCTCAATGGTGGGTAGGTCACTTTCTGGGTTGTTTCCACCTGTGACTTCACTTCCTGGAAGCACCCATCACTGTCAATGATCATCTCCCCCTTCCTGGGGGCAGATAATGTCATTTCCGGGCCTGGAAGGGTTACTTCCAGGCCAGCATGGTGGCATAGGGGCCCCTTGTTCGAACCACCCGGAAGTGGCTGAATCCTGCCCCGGCCGTCAGGGCCTGGTACTCAGCTTCTGTGCGCTCCCGCCCGCGTGTCTGCACGGCCATGTTGAGTGACAGGAGCAGCGCGGGGAGGCGAACTGGGCCAGCGGGGTCACCCTCCGGGGGCATCAAGGCCTCGACCAGTAGCAAAGCCGTCCCTGGGGTGGAACAGGTTGATGGGTGACCCCGTGTGACCTCTGTGAACCTGTAATGACCCTCATGTGGCCCCTTGTGACCTCATGACCCCGTGATCCTCCTGAACCCACCTTGACACCCATGGCACTCACTATGACTCTTGAACTCCCTGTAGCCCCACTGACTCCACATTAACCATGTAAATTTGTGTGACTGACTGACTTGTGTGACCCCACATGACTATCATGACCCCTGGACACCCCATGTGACAGCATGACTCGTGACCCCTTTGACCTCCGTGACCCCATATCACCCCTTGTGACTCTCGTGATCCTGTGTGACACCCTGAACTTCCTTGACACCTGTGACCCCATAACAGCCTGTGACCCCGTATGACCTGTATTGACCCGGAGTTACTAAGACCCTGTGTGGCCCCGTGACCCCAAGTGACTCTGCATGACTTTCCTGTGACACCTAATGACTATCATTACCCCGTGTGACTCTGCATGACTTGTGTGACCCCTTGTCATCCCCCGTGACCCCTTTGGCTACCATGACCTCTGTGACCCCTTGTTACCCCTGCTTGACTCTCATGATCCAGTGACAATCCTTGACCGCAGTGACACCCTGTGACCCCAAGTGACGCTGTGTGACCTCGTGACACTCCTGTCCCCCCCACCCAATTTGAGCCCTTGATTACCCCCATGACCCCAGGCCTCACCCGCCCCACCCGCCATGCTGATCCGACCCAGCAGCCCCGCACAGGCCTCGTCTGTCCAGTCGTGCAGGACCCGGGCCAGGATGTACAGGTCGGCAGCTGGGAGGCGGGATCGAAAGAAGTCACCTGTGGGAGGGCAGGGTTACAGAGGCGGGATCTCGGAGGCTGGGTTACATAAGTGAGAGGTGTGGCCATACGGAGAGTTCAGATAATCCACTCGCCCAGGCCACACCCACCTCCCAGGAAGTGCACCACTGGCTCAATCCCAGGGGACTGGAAGGGCGGGGCCTGCGCCGCGGCAATCACTTCCGGGGTGTCGAACACGGTGACGTCGCTCCCGGGGTAGAGACGGGCGAGCTCGCAAGCCAGAGCCCCGGAGCCGCCTACGAGGTGGTGGAGGGAGGGGGGTGGACCGCGGGGTGTCACAGCAACTTCCTGTCACCTCCTGATGTCGCTTCTTGTCATTCCCACTGCCACTTCCTGCTCACCGGGCATCACTTCGGGCCCTTCTGTAGTCACTTCTTTTCCCTCGGGAAGTCACTTCCTTTCCTTTCCAATGCCACTTCCTGTCACTTCCAATGCTACTCCTGGCCCCAGGGACATCACTTGGGAGGTTGCTTCTTGTACCCTGGGATGTCACTTCCTGTTCCACCTGCTGCAATATCCAGTCTTTTGGGATATCACTTCCTGACCCTCCCACTGCTACTCCTGGCCCCAGGGACATCACCTTGGGAGGTTGCTTCTTGTACCCTGGGATGTCACTTCCTGTTCCACCTGCTGCAATATCCAGTCTTTTGGGATATCACTTCCTGACCCTCCCACTGCTACTCCTGGCCCCAGGGACATCACCTTGGGAGGTTGCTTCTTGTACCCTGGGATGTCACTTCCTGTTCCACCTGCTGCAATATCCAGTCTTTTGGGATATCACTTCCTGACCCTCCCACTGCCACTTCCTGTCCCTGGGGAAATCCCTTCCTGTGTCCGAGACCTCGCCCTGCCTCGTCCCGGGCCTCACCACCGACGTCACAGACGACCCGGAAGGGTGAGAGGTCAAACGCCGTGAGGACATGACCCCCGCACACGCTCCAGGTCTCCTGCAGGGCGCGCATGAATAGCAGGCGCTCTGGCTCCGACCTGGGGATGGGGTCAGGGATCATGGGTGGGCGGGGCGTCTTCAGGGAGAGGGCGGAGTCCGGGCTGAAAGGGGCGTCTTTAGGGAGAGGGTGGGCTTTCCTCAAGGACAGGGAGGGTCAATCAGTGAGAGAATGGGGAGTCATCAAGTATGGAGTAGGTGTTACCAGAGGGGGCCGGGTCAGGGGTGGGCTTGGCATGGTCAGAGAGGTTGGGACAGGAGGGTGTGGGCGGGGATTCAGGGGTAGGTGGGGCATTCAAAGGGCGTCCTGGGGGTGGGTGGGCTATCAGGGAGCCAGCAGCAGGGTGTGGGAGGAGCTTCCTCAGGGAAAGGGTGGTGCAATAGAGAGAGCGGAGCAAGTGTCAGGTAGAGCTTGGTTGTTGTCATGGGATGGGATGGATGGGCGTCGTCAGCCCCTCCCACAATCCCGGTGGGGTGGGGCTGAGGCGACCATCCCACCTGTAGATGGCAGCAAAGGGCTCCTCGGTGTCCACACCCACGGCGCGCCCGTACTGGCTCCGCCCTTCCCTGTGGGCAGGGTTGGAGATGGGGGCGGGGCGCATCACGTGTGTTTGTGAGTCTTCTTTCCCGGGACATCGTGGGGAGCCCTGCCCACGATGGTACCCGCCCACCCATTCTGACCCTGCGTGTCCTGTATGCCTGCCCTGCCTCCCACCCCGCCGCCTGCTGTACCCTAGTGCACCCACCCTGCCACCCGGCCCGGTGCACCCTGGTAATCGGCCCAGCTCTCCTGAATTTTGGTTGTCCACTCCTCACCCCGCCCATGTTCACGCCCACTTCCCTCTGACCCCGCCCGCCCGCCCTGTGCATCATGGGTACCTGCCCCACCCATCCTGACCTGCTAAACCCTGGGTATTATCCTGCACCGCCGCAGAGCATCATGAGAACACGCCCCGCTCACGTCAAGTCACGTCTAGCATCATGGGGATCCATCCCCCACGACCGCAGAACAGTCCCCCCCCCCGTACTCCTCCTTGACCCCTCAATCCCCAAACCTCGCCCCGCCCAGCCCAGCCCCCGGGGTGTCACCTGACAGCTCGGCCCAGCTGCCCCCAGCAGCGGTACGGGGTCCCTGCCAGGTAGAGCATCATGTGGCGCTGACACCGGGGGCTGCCTGCAACCAGCAGCGATGATGCCAGTCGGGTGTTGGCGAAGGTGCCTGCGGGTGGGCCCGGGTCAGGACACTCCCACCGTAAGGGCACACCCACCAAATCAGCCAGGTCTGCCCTGAAGACGTACCCACAGTAGGCCACGCCCACCATGTCAGCCCCAGCCATGGCAGCCATGCCCACCATGAGGGCACGCCCACAGTGCTGCCACACCGATGTCAGCCACGCCTACCTTGACAGCCACCTGGCGGACACACCAAGTCAACCACACCCACAGTAGGCCACGCCCACTGCCACCCGTGTGTCAGCCACAACCACAAACACTGCCTTGCATATCTAGCAGTCAATCATACCTCCCCTGTCAGGCTCCACCCACCACATAGGTTCCGCTTACCGTCTAGCCACGCCCACGTCAGAGCCCAATCACATCCGCCCCGCCCACACCAATCACCACTCACCATCAGCCAATCGGCCCTGCCCATGTTGGATCCGCCCACCACACCAGCCACACCCCATTCAGCCCTCCAGCCACGCCCACCGTCCGGCCCCACCCGCAGCATCCCCAGCTCCACGCAGGCCTCCAGCAGCAGCCGGGTGTGGCAGGGACTTGACCCTGTGGCCCTGGCAATGGCTCCCACGTCGGCTGTTCCAGAGGCCGCAATGACATCAAACACACCGAGGTCGCAGGCGGAGAACACGACCTGCGGGTGGGGAGGGAGCGGGAGAACTGAGCACGAGCACCCTGACCACTCCCACTCTGACCCAACACGGCCCCCAGAGACCCCGCACCTGTGACACCATGAAGCCATGCGCATACTCCATGAGCACCCGGAAGTCCCGATCCTCGGGGGTCTCATCCTCCCGCCACTCCTCCGAAGCCATCTTGTCTTGGGGCAGGCAGATCACACTCCCATCCTGGGTGGCCACACCAGGGGACTTTTATAAACCTGTGAGGAGAAGGGGGAGGGGCAAATCACTCAGGGTTCAGTGACGTCAGTGGGCTGAACCGGATCAAGCCGGATTGGCCTCAATCCCCCATAAGATCCCTCCTCAGTCTGTCCTCCTCCTCACTCAGTACTCCTCCTCCGCAGTCCTCCCCTTCTACAGTCCTCTCACTTAGTCCTGCTCCTCATTCATTCCTCTTCTTCCTCACTCAGTCCTCTTCAGCCAGTCCTCCTCTTCACTCAGTCCTCTTAAGCAGTCAGTCCTCCTCCACTCAGTCCTCGCCCTTACAAGTCTTCCTCCTCACTCTGTCCTCATCCTCAGTATTCCTCCTCATTCAATCTTCCTCCTCAGTCATCTTCCACTCTCAGTCCACCTCCTCAGAGTCCTCCACATTCAGTCCTCCTCATCACTCAGTCGTCCTCCTCACTCAGGCCTACAGCTCACTCAGTCCTCCTCCTCACCTAGTCCTAATCCTCACAGTGTGCTCCTCCTTACTCAGTCCTCCACCTCTTCTCTCAGTCCAATTTCTCAGTCCTCCTCCTCACTCAGTCTGCTTTTTCACTCTGTCTTCCTCCTCCCTCTGTCCTCTTTCTCACTCAGTCCTCCTCTTCACTCTGTCTTCCTCCTCACTCAATCCACCTCCTCACTTAGTCCTCCACACTTGGCCATCTCACTCAGTCCTCATCCTCACTCAGTCCTCTGCCTCCTCACAAATTCCTCCTCCTCACCCAGCCCTCCTCACTCAGTCCTCCTCCTTACTCAGTCCTCCTCACACACTCCTGCTCCTGACCCAGACCTCCTCTATACTTAGTCCTCTGCAGTTAGTCCTTCTCACTCAGCCCTCCTCATTCAGTCCTCCTTACTCAGTCTTTCACCTCCTCACTCAATCCTTCTCCTCACTATGTACTCCTCCTCACTCATTGTCCTCCTCAATCAATTCTCCATCTCCTCTCTCAATACAATTCCTCACTCAGTCCTCCTCTTCGCTCAGTCTTCCTCCTCACTCATTCCTCATCATCACTCAGTCATCCCCCTCCTCAATCAGTCCTCCTCCCTCAGTACTCCAATTCTTCACTCACTCTTCCTCTTCACACATTCTTCCTCCTCACTCACTCTTCTTACTTTTTCCTCCTCCTCAGTCCTCCTCCTAACTCAGTCCTACTCTTCACTCAGTCCTCCTCACCCTGTCCTCCTCCTCATGCAGTCCTAATCCTCTCTCTGTTCTCCTCCTCACTCAGACCTCCAATTCCACACAGTCCACATCCTCACACAGTCCTCCTCTTCTCTCACTTCTACTCTTCCTCTCAATCCTCCTCATCCTCAGTCAGTCATCCTCCTCACACAGTCTTCCTCCTCACTCAATCATCCTCCCCACCTAGTCCTCCTGTTCACTCAGTCCTCCACCTCACTCTGTCACATCACTTAGTCCTCCTTCTCACTCAGTGTTCCTCTTCACTTAATCCTCCTCCTCATTCAATCCTTTTCCTCACTCAGTCCTCCTCACACAGTCTTCCTCTTCCTCATTCAGTCCTCCTCATTCATTCTTCCTATTCACAGTCTACCTCCTCACGCAATCCTCCTTCACCCAATCTTTCTCCTAACTTATTCCTCCTTCTCACTTAGTCTATCTCCTCACTAAGTCGTCTTCTTCACACTGTCCTCCTCTTCACTAAGTAATCCTCCTCATTCATTCCTCCATATCCTCCTCACTCAGTCCTCATCCTCACACAGTCTTCCTCCTCACTCAGTCCTCTACCTCCTCCCTCACTCCTACTACTCCTCACTCTGTCCTTCTACTCACTAAATTGTCCTCACTAACTCCTCCTCACTAAGTCCAACCTCCTCACACAGTCCTCCCCTCACACAATCCTCCTCCTCACAGAGTCCTCCACACTCATTCCTCCCCCTCAATCATTCCTCCTCCTCAATCTGTAATCCTCCCCACTCAGTCCTTCCCCTATCTCATTCCTCCTTGTCACTCAGCCCTTCTCCTCCTCCTTACTGGCTCCTCCACTGCACTCAATCCTCCTACTCACTCAGTCCTCCTCATACTCATTCCTCCTCACTCAGTCCTTCTCCACACTCGGTCCTCCTTCTCACTTATTCCTCCTCCTCAATCCTTCCTCCTCCTCACTCAGTCCTCGACCTCACCCAGTCCTCGACTGCTACACCCTCTCCAGTGTCATCAGTGTAGCATATCAATAGATTGTGCTACTAGACAGGAGATACGTTTTCTTCGGAAATAAGCTCCCTGGAGGTCAATGGCAAGAACCCTAACATGGCCACCTAAGCCAAAAAGACGTATTCCGAGATTCCCACGCTTACTTGGTTGCAAAATTGGATTAATGATGCTTCTTGCTGTTTCTCTTGGAACAGCACAATTAACTATTCAAGGAAACACATTTCTGATATATTATTAAAAGCTTTAGCAAGAATAGAGTAAGAGAGAAATAAAATCTTAGAAAAAGTAATGAGTTAGATTCAGTATCAGAAATTGCTTGTAGAAAATCCAAACATTGTAGGTAATAAAAGAGTAAGAGCTTTACACAGATGTTTATGGTGAGGCAGAAAGAAGATAGGCAAACATAGGAGGTCAGAGAGTTTTATATTATACTATGAGTTTTACGGACAGGCTAGCTCAAGCATCTTATCTCTAGGGAAGATTGTAAATCCTTAGCAAGACAAACAGGAGGAATTCCTCCTGGTGCTTATCTCTAGGGAGAATTGTAAATCTTTAGCCGACTTAGCTGGGAGGACTATTAACAGCCCCTAGCTAATAACAATAAACTACGTAAACAAACCACAAGTTAAACAGCCCCTGGCCCTCTACTCATTACATTAGCAGCAATAACGCTGCGTAAACAGTCACTAGTCCTATGTTTGCTCTGCTTAAAAGGCTTTTAGGCCAAGATTTTTTGTAGACACTGCCTTTTACCAGATCGCCTTTCAGTTAAAATATAAACTTTATAATGTTCCGGGAAATATGTCAACTTCAGGTGCTTCTATATGTATTCGCTATAAAAGTGTTGGCTTGACTTCAGTAAAGCGCAGCAGATTCAAAACACTCCCTGGTGTGCGGGTCTGTCTGTCAATTCGCCTACCTGTGTCTAACCTGATTATCCAAACACCTGATTTCCCCGCGGGTGCGGGACCCCAACTGGGCTGGTCCGGGTCACTCGACCTCCCTCAGGCCTCCTCCTCCTCCTTTAGCCCTCATTTTCATTCAGTGCTACTCACTCTGTCCTCCTCCTCATTCAGTAGTCTTCCTCACTCAGGCCTCCTGCTCACTGAGTCCTTCGCCTCAATCAGTCCTTCTCACTCAGTCCTCCTGCTCCTCACACAATCCTCCTCCTCACCTAGTCCTCCTTTCACTCTGTCCTTCTCCTCACTCAATCCTCCCCCGAACTCATTCTTCCTCTTCACTCAGTCTATCTCCTCTGTCTGCCTCCTCCTCACTCATTCCTCCTCTTTCTCACTCATTCCTCCTCCTCCTCCTCAATCCATCCTCCTCTTCACTTTGTTCTTACCCTCACTCAGTCCTCCTCCTTACTCATTCCTCCATCTTCTCACTTAGTCCTCCTGCTCCTCACTCAGTCCTCCTCCTATTTGAGACCTCCTCCTCCTCAATCAGTACTGTACTCCTCATCACTCAATCCTCCAGTCAGTCCACCTCACTCTGTCCTCTCCCTCAAGCATTTCTCATACAGTTCTCTTCCTCACAGTCCCCCTCCTTCTTACTCATTCCTCCACTTCCTCATTTCTCCAACTACTCAGTCCTCCTCTTCACTCAGTCTTCCTATTCACACAGTCATCCTCTTTACTTAGTCCTCCTCCTCACTTATTTCTCCAACTCAGTCCTCCTCCACACCCAGTCTTCCTTCTCCTCAATCTCTTCTCTCAGTCCTCCTCACTCCATCCTCATCCTCCTCTCATTCCTCTTCCTCAGTCAGTCCTCCTCAGTCCTTCTCTTCCTCCTAACCCTGTCCTCCTCCTCACACATTCCTTCTCCACACTCATTCCTCCAAACTCCTTATTCAATCTTCCTCCTCACTCAGTCCTACTACTCTTCACGCTGTCCTCCTCCTCACTAAGTCCAACCTCCTCACACATCTCCTCCTCAAAAATCCTCCCCCTCAGAGTCCTCCACACTTAGTCCTCCCCCTCAATCATTCCTCCTTTTCAGTCATCCTCCTCACTGTCTTCCTCCTTAGTCCTTCTCATCTCTCAGTCCTCCACTTCGCTCATTCCCCCTCCTCCTCCTCACTCAATCCTCCTCAATCTTCCTTCTCACTCAGTCCTCCTCCTCATTCAGTCTTCCTCGCTCAATCCTCTTCAGTCTTTGTCCTCACTGTCCTCCTCCATACACAGTCCTCCACCTCACCCCCTCCTACTCCTCACTCTGTCCTTCACACACAGTCCTCCTCCTCCTCACTCAGTCCTTCTCTCAGTCCTCCTATTCACTCAGTCTATCTCTCTCAATCCTCTTCACTCACTTCTCTTCACAGTCTTTCTCCTGACCTAGTCCTCCTTTCCTTTCAGTCCTCCTCCTCACTCAATTCTCTTCCTCCACACCTAGTCCTCATCATTCACTCCTCCTCCTCACTTAGTCCTTCTCCTCTCTCAGTTCTCCTCCTCAATCGTCCTCCACATTCTCACACAATCCTCCTCACACAATGCTCCTCCTCATTCAGTCCTCCACCTCCTCACTCAGTCCTCTTTCTCCTCCTCATTCAGTCCTCCTCACTCTTTCTTTCTATTCACACAGTCATCCTCCTCACTCAGTCCTTCTCCTCAATCCTCATTACCCTGTCTTCCTCAATTTGTTTTCCTCCTCACTCAGTCCTCCTCCTCCTAACTTGGTCCTCTTCCTTACCCAGTCCTCCTCCTTACACAGTTCTCCTCCTCACTCAGTATTCCTCAACCCTCTGTCCTCCTCCTCACTCAGCCCTCCTCCTCACTCTGTCCTTCTCCTATCTCAGTACTCCTCCACACATAGTCCTCATCCTCACTCAGTATTCCTCCTCCTCCCTGTCCTCCTCCTTAGTCCTTCTCTGTTCTCTTCACTTACTCTTCTTCCTTACTCAATCCTCCTCCTAACGCATTCCTTCTCACTCAGTACTCATCACAGTCCTCCTCCTCACATAGTGCTCCTCCTCAGTCCTCCACTTCACTCACTTTTTCTCACACATTCCTACTCCTCACTCGGTCCTCATTTAGTCCTCCCCTTCTCGCTCAATCTTCCTCCTCATTCCGTCCTCCATACAGCCCTCCTCGCTCAGTACTCTTCTTCACTCTCCCTCCTCACTCGTTCTTGCTCAATCCTCCTCAGTCTTCCTCCTCACTCCTTCCTTCTCTATCCTCCTCAGTCCTCTTCCTCACTGTCCTACTTGCAGTTCCTCACTCAGTCCTCCTGACCCAGTCCTCCTCTCTCAATCCTCTTCCCCACCAAGTCCTCCTCCTCACTCAGTATTCCTCCTCATAGTCCTCCTCCTCACAGTTCTCGACACTCAATCATCCCCCTCAATCATTACTCCTTAGTACTCCCTCCTCACTGAATCCTCCTTCTCAGTCATTTCTCCTCCCTCAGGCCTCCTCTTCCTCACCCAATCCTCCTCAGTCTTCTTTCTCCCAGTCCTCCTCCCCATACATTTCTTCTCCTCCCTCAATCCTCCTCCTGCCTACTGAAGTTCTCCTCCTCACTCAGTCAATTCATTCCTCTTCCTCACAAAGTCCTCCTCCTCTCACTCATTTTTCCTCCTCTTCCAGTCCTCTTCCTTATTTAGTCCTTCTCAGTCGACTTTTTCCTCACCTAGTCCTCCTTCAGCCCTCCACCTTTTTCTATCACTTATCAGTGCTCCTCCTCATTTAGTTCTCCTTATCTCCTAGTAGGTCCCGCCCACCTCCACAGGCCCAGCCCCCATCACAGAGACGCTCACACAATCATGAGTCAAAGTTTATTTCAAGTAGACGAACACTTGGCCACATTACTTTGTTTGGCTCAGTCTTGGAAGCTGTGGTTGGCCCCACCCTGCCCGCTGGCAAATGGAGTCAGGCTTACCCTCCCCCAGGTTTGGCCATGTCTGACCTGAGGTGACAGGTGGGTCGGCATGTCTCATTGGAGGATCATGGAAGTTGAATGGGCTGGGCTGGACAGAACTGCTGGGCGTGTCCTTCGTCTGGATGGGTCAGGCTTGGTAGGTGTGTCATGGAGGAGGAAGGGGAGGGATTGGGTCAGGTGGGACTGCCAGGAGTATCCTTTGGTCTGTACGGGGTGGGTGGACTGGGAGGGGTATGTCCTGTGGGTGGGGCTAGTCAGGCCTGGTGGTCCTGTTCTGTGTAGCAGGCTGGCGACAGATTGTTCCCAGGATCATGGGCGTGTCCTGTCAGCGTTGTCAGCAAGGCAGAGTCAAGTCCTGTTTTCTGTGGGTGTCCTTGGTTGGTTCCTGTGGGTGGCCATCACCGTGTCCAAGCCCCCCGGGGAGGAGGAGGAGGGGTCTGTGGGGATTGTGACCGTGAGCGGGCTGGGTCCCCATGGTGATGGCGACGGCTGTGCTTCCGGTCCCGCCCTCTGCCCTCCTCCTCCCGGCGGCGCCGCCTCCCACGCTCCTTGTCCTCCCCCCGGGCTCGCTTCCGGTGCTGCTTCCGGTCCTTGGCAGGGCGGGGCTGGGCGTCCTCCTCCCCCTCCTCCCCTGCAGGAGTAGGCATGGCCAAGGCTTCAGGTTCGCGGTTGCACTTGTCCTCACTGTGTGCCTCCCTACAAGGGTCCCCATTGGGCGTGGCCACAGGCACGGATGTGGCCACAGGCATGGATGTGGCTTTGGGTGGGGCGTTGTCAGGGATGCAGGCCAGGACCTGCGGCTCCTTCCTGTTGTCAGGCTGTGTGTGCAGGGCCGGGATCGTGATGTCATCTGCCTGGCCCGAGACATCGTCTCCCGGCGGGTGGGTGGGGCGGGATGTGGACACACCCCTCAGGAGGTCAAGAACTGGCCGGAGTGGGTCGGACTGGGCCGGGCTTCCAGGGCCAGTATGGGTGAGGCCAGAACCAGAGTGAGCAGTGCCAGGGCGGCGCCCCAAAAGCAGTGTTACCAGGCGCTGACGTAGCTCCCGTTCCCGCCGCTGTAGCCCCAGAGCGCGCTCTTTCTCGCGCTCCACTCTCCGCAGCTCTGCCTCCTGTCGCCGCCGCTGCTCAGCCGCCTGTGGGTGGTTGGGAAGTGATGGGGGCAGGGTCAGTCACGGGCAGCCACTCCCACCTGACATGATGTCAGCAATGCCCCACATGTCACGTCATCCCAGTCATCCCTCCAGGTTGTCTCACTGCCTTAGTCCTGCCCAACTCACAAGGCCCCGCCCCATAGGCCATGCAAGCCACAGCCATCCTTAACAGGCAGGCCCCATCTCTTCCTGGCTGTCAGTAAAGACAGGCCCCGCCTACCCCATGGTCCTCACCATCCAAAGTACTAATACGGCGAGTCACGAGTTACCAGTCACAGGCCGGGCCCATTCATTCTGCATGCTCTGCCCATTTTACTATCTTGTAACTGAGATGGTTAGGCAGAGTCACTGGCCATGTCCTGCCCACTTTCCAATGTCCCGCCTGCCTCACCATCCTCTCCCTTTAAACTATAAGGTAAGCCAATGTCTGTCAGCCCCACGCCCTGCCCTCTAGTCTCACAGGCCCCAGGCACCCATACAAAGGCCTACGCAGCTCACAATTGCCTGCACTTAATCAGTATAACGACCCACCCACCTGTCACCCAGGCCCTGCACACCTCACCATTTTCCTTTAAACTTCTGCTAAGGTATGCCACTGGCTGTCAGTGTCAGGCCCCGCCCACCTCACATGATGCCACCTACCCTCCCCAAGGCTCTGCCCCTCTATCCCCAACCCTGCCCACATCACTATCCTCTCCCATTAAACTACTGATGTGCGGCCCCACCCACAACCCATGTCTCTGTTCTCTTTAAACTAAGATGATACAGCAGCTCCCACTCCTCCGCCCACCTTGGCTCTGCCCAGCAGTTTATCCACCAGCACCAGTGACTGCAGGTTGCGTTGGGTAAGCAGCTGCTTCTCTGCCTTTCCCTACAGGTCACGCCCTCCTGACCCCCGACCCAACCTACCTCAGCACGGCCCAGCAGCTCAGCCACCAGTCGCAGCGACTGCAGGTTGCGCTGGGCCAGCAGCAGCTTCCGCTCCTCAGCACGGACCCGGAAGTGCAGCCGCCGTTGCTCCTCTGCCTGCAGTTTCTCTGCCCTCTTCCGGCTGCGCCGCTGTTCCCTTCGCCGCAGCTTCTCCTCACGCCGGCGCTCGCGCTCCTGCTCCTCAGCCTCGCGCTGCTTCCTGGGGAGGATGGGGGATGATATAATGGGCCACACTGAAAGGGTTAGACTGACTTTGTAACCTATATGTCTTCTAAAGCCAATAGTTTTGAGTTTTAGGTCCAGGTTAAGCTAAAGCCTGTTAGTACCTTTCCAGAGAGTGAAGGAATATGACCCTATCCGTGAGGACAGATATAAAAAAAGGGCAAGCAAGCAATGACCTTCACTCAGCAAAAGAAGGACCAGATCCTTGTCCTTGAGATAGCGTTTCTTAGCAACGAACCTAGACTTCTTCTGAGTAGCTTTTGACCTCCAGCCAAAAGTCTGTAGCCCCTAATCTTCAAGGATGAGCTAACCACCCCCACCTTCACTTGCAGCTGCATTCACACTTGGCAGGACTGGCCAAGCTTGAGCACCTAAGACTAACCAATTATCTTACTTTATAGCTTCCTTATCCAAGCCTAAATTGCCAAAACTGCAACTTCAAATTTCCCGCAATTTTTCTTTTAAAAACCTAAAGGCCTTTGTCTCCAGGTGCCACTCTCTGCTAACTGGCAGGGGTGACCCCATTGTACAATGGTTAATAAACCTCTTGCTTTTGCAACGAGTCTTGGTCTGGGGGAGTTTCTGGGAAGGGCGCGATTGAATTCCTGAGCTGTGAGACCCCAGGTCTTACAACATCACCGCTCTCCTAGGGACCCTGGGCCTCTTGATGACATCATCAGCCCCGCCCAACATACCCAGCGTCAGGGCAGGAGATGTCACCAACCCCATCACCCCCACACTCTCGCTCCTTTTCCTAGGCCAACCCTCACAGCTCCTCTGCTTCCCTCTTTTTCCTGTGTGGTTGGGGTGTGTATGGGGGGGATATATGATGTCATACGCAGGGCCCGCCCTCCGTCCTCCTCACCATGCTGCGAGTTCTCTGCCTCCTCCTTCCTGTGTGTGGGTGTGGGGTGGAAAGATCTCTGGCTGACGCCACCGCCCCCACCCCGCTCTCACCGCTCCTCTGCGCGCTGACGCTCCTCAGCCTCCTTCTCCCGCCGCTTCTGCTCCTCGCGCTGTTGCTCCAGCTCCCGCAGCTTCTCCCGCTCCAGCTGCCGCTTTCGGATCGATGCGTCGCTTAGGTGCTTGGTGGAGTCAAAGGAGACCTGCGGGGGCGGGGCCAGGTCAGCTGTTACCGAGGGGGGGTGTCGTCACTCAGGGAGGTGAAGTCCTGTTCCTCCCCATCTCCCTGAGATGACTTCCTTTCTGAGATGACTTTCTGTCCACCTCTCTGAGGTAACTTCCTGTCACCCCCACCCATGTAGAGATGCAGTTTTGTCTACCCCATCTGCCTGATTCAACATCTCCCATAACTCCAGGAGGTGATTCCCTGCCCCGTCCAAGCCCCAGAGCTGACTTCCCACTCCCCCTAACCTCTCCGTGCTGAGTACCGCCCCCAGCTCCGCCCACCTTGATATTGCAGGCCACCGCCTTTCCGTCCTCGCCCTTGTACATGAGCTTCATGCCACGCAGGGCGCTCATAGCACGCACGAAGCCCGCATACTCGCGGTACTGAACGTAGGCCTCGAAATTAAGATGGCCGCCGAAGCTGAAGGTGTGGAAGCTGCGGCCTGCCATCTCCTCCCGGTAGGGGTCGAGCATAGGGATGTCCACGTGGCGAATCTCTCCAAAGGTGCCGAATGCCTGGCGCAGCAGCTCCTCGCTGGGCCGCTCTGAGGCTCCGCCCCCAGAACCAGAAGTCGCGCCAGAAGCGGCCACAGAAGTGGCCTCCCGGGGCGCGAACCAGCGGCAGGGCAGCCCCTCCAGGTGCACGGTGTCCGGCCGCTCCCCAGGGCGCGCCTCATCCATGTCAGGGGCGTCCCGGAAGAAGGCGTCCCAGGCATGGCGGGACGGGAAGTCGGCGCGCAGCTCGGCAGCACGTACGCGCAGGGCGTCAGGGAAGCCGCTGAGCTTGAGCGTGCGCCCGTCCAGACAGGCCAGCACAGGCCGCACCAGCGCGCGCCGCTCGAGCTCGCCCTCGAAGCGCACGAAATCCAACGTGCTCTTGGCAATGCGCAGCGCCGAGAACTGTGCATTCGCTGGCGCCAGCGCACGCAGCCGCTCCATCACCTCCCAGTTGGAGATGGACTTGCCGGGTGGCGTCAGAGGCGGCAGCGCCACCGAGATGCTCATGCGCGTGATGGGCTTGAGGTAGAGGCCCAGGGCAGGGCACAGCGGGACGGCCTCTGACGGGTCGTGCACAATGGTGGCGGCGGCCATGATGGCAGGCTGCAGGGGCGGGGGTGAGTCAGCTCAGCCTCCTCCCACAATCCTGTCACTGCCCAGGCTCCTCCTACAATCCTCCCCTGTCACCCCCCCAAGGTACCTCCCACAATTGCCCCGTGAATGCCCAGGTTCCTCCCACAATCCGACCCAGTGCTCAAGCCCTGTCGGGAACCAATCACAGCACATCCTTTCTGTGCTGTATCTAAGCCTCACCCACCATCGCCCTAGCAGACAACATGAGCCCTTTACACCAGCCCCCAGGTCTCTTCTGTCACTCAATCACACACAACATAACCACTAGGCCTGCCTCCGGGCCCTCTAGCCCTGAAGGTCAATCTCACACAAGGTCACCACTAGCCCCGCCCCCAGGGCCTCTAGCTCCTCCCCTGTGACTTCTAAACCTGGCCCTGTCACCCAATCTCAAACTCTCAAATGCTAGCAACCCTCAGGCCCTACGCCTCTAGTTCCCCCTACTAGTTCTACACCGGCTGTCCCTCCTCTCATTCAACCACTAATGACTTCACTGCTGGACCCTCCCCAGAGCATCTAATCCCGCCCCCATGTCATTCAATCACACAGCAGGTCACCAGTAGCCCCCAGGTCCTTTTGTCACTCAACAGCACACCACGTCACCATTAGGCTTAAACCCAAGACATCAAGCCCTGTCCACAAGCCTGTCACCTAATGGAAAAGGTGGTCACTGCTAGCCCCGTCCTCCGGGCCTTTAACCCTGTTCCCGCCCCCCCCCCCTTCTATCCCAGCTCTGGCCCTCTAAGCCCCATCCCTGAGACTTCTAATCCCGACCCCTGTCATCCAATCAAATACCCCTCCAATACCTCTAGCTCCGCTTCCTAGGCCTTTAGCTATGCCTCCTAGGCCTCTAGTTCCCCCCACCATCCCTCCTCTCAATCACTAAACACTTCAACGCTAGCCCCGCCCCCAGAGCCTCTTGTAGGGCTACCCTGAGGACCTCTAGCCCCGCCCCCGGGCTCTATAGACCCACCCCCAGTTAACTCCTGTCACCAAATGACACAAGTTCACTGTTTATCTCCGCCCCCAGCTCCTCTAACCCCGCCTATAGGTCCTTCCTGCCACTCAATCACATAGCAGGTCATCGTTAGCTCCGCCCCCAGGCCCTCTAGTCCCCCCACGTCCTCTAGTCCGGACCCCGGTCCCTCTCGTCACTCAACAGCACACCACTTTAATATGAGCCCCCCACCCCAGGGCTTCAGGCCCTGCCCACGAGCCTGTAACTCAAGGGTATAAAAAGCCAACTCTAAACAGGTCTCCAGGACATCAAGTGCCACCCCAGGTATCTCCTGTCACTCAAGGACACCATAAGCCTGTAACTCAATGGCACAAAAAGTCACCACTAGAACCACTCCCAGGCTCTCCAGTCCCAGTCCTTTCTGTCACTCAATGATAGATACACCAAGGAACCGGTGGACACTCCCCTGGACTATCTAGCCCGCCCAATGCTTAAAGCAGCGCGCCCACAGCCTGTCATACAATCACACACAGCTAGCCCCACCCCCCGGACCTCTAGACACGCCTCCCCTGTCACTCAATTACACCGATTCACTCCTAACCCCGCCCCTGGTGCTCTAAGCCCGCCTCCGGGACACTCCTGTCACGCCTTCGCGCAGCAGGTTACCGCTAGATACGCCCCCGAGCCGCATAGCCCCGCCCCCTGGCCCTCCAGCTCGGCTCCAAGCCCTCCAGTCCCGCCCACGAGCCGTGTAGCCCCGCCTCCCGGCCTTCTTTCCCCAGATCCAGGGCCTATAGTGCTGCCCCCAGGCCCTCGGCACCGCCCCCAAGCCGCTCCGCCCCCGGCTGCTCTTTTCCCGGCCCCTCCCCCAGATCCCGTCCCATCCCCCTTTCAACGAGCGGGGCCCACCGAGACCACCGGGAGCCGCCCGGAACCAGCACGCGCGGGAGGCGGGACCGCCCTGCCGACTCCCGATGGCCTCCTCACGCGGCTCCGGAAGTCCTCCTTCCCGTCGCCGCCGTTGAAGTCCGAGCTCCGCGCTGCTCCGCTCCCTCCGGACGCCCAGCCGCCTTAGACGCGCTTCCGGCTGCGGCGCCAGAACCCGCCCCTCTCCGCCTCCGCCGACGAGATTCCACTTCCGCCGCCGGGATGCGGAGCTCCAGGAGAGAACCGCAGCGGCCGCAGGGAAAAGAGACTTCCGGGGGTGCTGACCTTTGCACGCAGGCCGGAAACAGGGGGTCTCGGAGCTTGCGCAGAGGTTCCTCCGCGACACCAAAGGGAATGACCGCGGCTCGCCTCTTCCACAGCAGCGAGCGGAAGGATCGCGAAGGTGAACTTCCGTTATCGGTAACTTTTGCCCCTGCTGACCGGAAACACGGTGTCTTCAAAACTCCGTGAGGAAGAACGGTCGCCGGGCCTCCGTTGCTCCCGCGAGCGGAAGGAGAGCCGGAGGCCGGACATCCGGTCCTGGTGACCTTTGCCCCAGCCGGCCGGAAACAGGGTCTCGGTGTCCGCGGATCCGCAGCTACCGCCTAGAAGTAACAGGACTGAGGTTAGACCGGGACATCGGGCCAAGGTGGGACTTCTGGGAACCTTTACATCCGGCCTGCGCGGCCTCCGCAACCGGAAGCGGGCACTTTGCGTCGCGCGCATACCCAGTAGCGGATCCCCATGGGGGTCTGTTGTGACAGTGGCTAGGAGCGGGCCCTCCCTGGGGGCTGGACGGGGGGGCGGGGGAGGCAGGGGGTTGAAGAAAAGGGGCGGGGCCTTTATTTATTTATTTTTTTATATTTGTAGGTTTGCACTTTTGTTCATTTATATTATGTATCTGTTCTTGTATCTTATACCAATATACCACTGCATGAATTTTAACAATTTACATATTTATAATTTTTACATGTGCTTTCATGTTTATTTCTATTTCCATGTTTACATATTTGTTTATGGATAGTCTTTCTGTAATTTTACATGAATATAATTTAAATAAAATATACTTCCTATTATGTAAATTTATGTAAATCATAAATTCACACGAGCATACTAAATTGTAAATTATGTAATATACATAAATTACACATTTATGTAAATTATAGCAAGTTATAAATTATGTAAATTGAAAGCACGTATAATTATAATGCGTATAAATTGTAAATTTACATAGTATTCTGTGACTTTATGGTTAATATTTACGTAATTTTATTTGATAACAAGTCTCATTGCGATTTCTGTAATTAATTCCTTTGTGTATTTGCATAGTTACATATTCACCTATGTTCTCTGATAGTCTGATGCAGAGAATAAATTCATTTCTGCGTGAATGTTAATATTCATGTTTGTGCAGTACTGTTGCTCACATGTCTTGGTGTTTATCAACATTTTGGGAATCCTGTTCGTGCTTTTCTAGATTTTTAATAAATTCACACTTAATGTATATGTTTATGTATTTACATTTTTTACTTTAAATATTTTTACATATTTATAATTTATCTCGCATTTTGATATACATTCATATTTTTCCTTATTTATATTGTCGTTCACATGTATGCAGGTAGATATATGGTACTATTTATATTCAAATATTTACAGGCATATTTTTCTATATTGACATTAACTTTTCTTACACGTTGACATATTTGCAATAGTTATCATATATTTATATATATCCTCACTTATATATTTACATTTATGTTCTCACACTGACATGTATTTATGTGTACTTATGTATTTTCATGTTTACATACTGCATGTATTTCACTTCCTAATTTACTTATCGTTTTACATATTCACATTATCACCTATTTAACTATACACATATTTTTACATATTTAAATTCATATTCACAAGTTGACATGTATTTACCTGATCCTACTGATTATATATATATATATATGTTTGCATTTTTATATTTTACATATTTACATTCATGTTAATACGTTGACATATTTAAATGATCACACCGTATGTTTACAGATATATTCCTATTTTCATTTTTATTCTACTTCTATGGACATATATTTAATCGTGTGTTGTTATTTTCATTATTTACGTATTTACATATTTATGTTTACATTATATATGACCCTTACACTTTTAAAATTTTACCTTTATTTCCACATATTTGCATATTCATATTTTCCATATTTACACTCATTTCGATGTTGCCAAGCATTTGTGTGTTTACATTTATTAACATATATGTCTGTATTATTTCATTTAAATATATTTACACAAATATATTTACATTTTTAGTGATTCTAATATTTTTAATTGGATGCATATTGTTTTTATCTATATTTGCTTTAGGTTTAGCAGTATTCATATGACTGCATGTACCATATATTATGTTTTCCATATTTATATTCATTTAAACAATTCACATGTATTTATGATCACACTAATTATTGTTTGTTTTTACGCTGTAGATGATTCCTCTGGTCTGTCCTCTTCCCTGTAATTGATCCCAGTGGTTTTCTACTTCCCTGTAGATGATGATCCGTGTGGTCTATCCTCTTCCCTGTAGATGATCCCGGTGCTCCCGTTCCTGATGTCTGTGTGTGTGTCCCTTGCTGTTTCTAGGCCCCCTTTGTCTCCCTGTTGTGGTTCCCAAGCTCCTGATATCTGTCTGTTTGTCCCTGGCTGTTTCTAGGGCATGATCTGTGTATTTGTGTTCTTAGCGGTTTCTGGCTTCCAGGTCCCAGATTTCTATGTGTCCCTGGCGATTTCTAGGACCCCAGTGTCTGTCTGGGTGTCAGTGGCGGTTTCCTGGTCCCCGATGTCTGTCTTTGACTGTCTTGTGTAGTTTCTAGGACATCAATGTGTGACTGTCCCTGGTGGTTTTTAAGTCACCGGATGTCTGTCTGTGTGTAAGTGTTTTTAATCCCCCGTTGTCTCTCTGTGTCTCTGGCGCTTTTTAGGTCTCCCCCACCCTGTTTCTCTTTGTGTCAGTTGCAGTTTCTGGGCCCCCGGTGTCTGTGTTTTTCAGCGGCGGTTTCTAGGCCCCCGATGAATCTCTGTGTGTCTGTGGTGGTGTCCAGACCCCCGTTGTCTATGTGTCCCTGGCGATTTCTAGGTCCCCATGCCTTTCTGTGTGTCAGTGACAGTTTTCAGGCCATCTGATGTCTGTCTTTTGTGGTGTCTAGGCCCCTGATGTCTGACTTTGTCCCTGGTGGTTTCTAGGCCCCTTATTTCTTGAGAAAAAGAAAAAGGAAATAAAAATATCGTGAGTTTTTAATTTCAGAGAAAATTTATTTAAAAAAAAAAGTAACTACATTTTCCAGGAGTCACTGCGGAGAACCAGTAGCGCGCTGCTGCATAGGGCGCTCACAGTGCTCCGCCTCTAGTCTCAGGGAACTACGTTTCCCATGAGTCTCTGCGAAAGCCCCGGCATAGGACGCTCACGGTCCTCCGACTCTTGGGCCGTGGAACTACATTTCCCATGAATACCTGCGCAGGCCCGGATGCGTTCTGTGTAGGGGCCCAAGGGCTGTGGGAGCAGGAAACTACATCTCCCATGAGTCCCTACGATCGACTTACCCAACGTCTGATTCATTAAAGCTCTCGGATGGATCGAGACTTCAGAGAACCGTTCCCGGAAGTGCTTCGAGCCCCGAAGAGCCCGAGCCCCGCCCCGTGTCCTGGGGGAAACGGTGTGGAAAAGCGCGGCGGCCACGTCCTCCCCAGGAAGTGAGCTGCGGCTGCTACGGAAGTCCGGACGTTTCCCGCGCGTCACCGGATGTGGTGGGTCGGTGGGCGGGGCCTCGGACGCGGCACTCCATCGGAAGCCACACGCTCCCCGCAGAGGCTTTCGGCTCCGTCCCCGTCCCCACGACCCCCGTCATGGAGCTGACCCCGCTGACGTCGCTGCTGAGGGGCCACCGCGTGGTGCTTGCGAGCACGTCTCCGCGGAGGAGGGACATCCTAGAACTCGCGGTTCGCGTCTGGGTTCCGCGCTTCTCCCGGAAGGGGCGGGGCCTAGGTGTTGGATCGCTAAACTTCCTGTGTTCTTTGGGTCAGGTGATACGGTGAGGGCTGGTGGGTTGTAGTGACGTTACACAGACGACATGTCATTCGCAGGGTCTGAAGTTTGACGTCATCCCGTCGCGGTTCGAAGAGGTGCGCGTGACGTCATCGCGCTGCCCGGGCTCCTTCGCCCTGGAGATGGCAACAGGCAAGGCACTGGAAGTTGCGCACCGTATCTGCCGGGTAGGACTTCCTGCCAAAGCCCCGGCCACCGTCACTTAACTTCCCGTCCTGCGTCAGCGTGCCTCAGGTCTCCCCATTCAATCCCCTCTAGTGGTCATGGAAGATAAATCCACGCCCGGCACAGCATTACCCGCCGGTCTTCCTCAGGCCATGCACAAGTCAGAGGGCACACCCACTTGATGTCCGGTGAAACCGGAAGTCCCCACACTTCTCTCCCTCAGGCGGACCAGCTGGAACCCGTCGTGGTCGTTGGTGCCGACACAGTGGTGGTCAGTGACTGGAAGATGGCGGCCGGTAAAATTGGGGGCAGGGATCGGCCGGGTGGGGCCTCCCTCATCTGGGTCCCTCCCCCACTTCCGGTTTTTGCAGGCCGTGGATGGTCGGATCCTGGGGAAGCCTTCGGACCAAGAGGAAGCTTTTTGGATGTTGAGCAGGTGGGCGGGGTCTGGAGAAGGGTGGGCCTTTGGGCATGGCTGGGGCCTCAGATCCCATTGAAACCGCCCATTCCACCTCCCCTTATCTCCCTGGCAGTCTGAGTGGGAAGGAACATGGCGTGTTCACAGGAGTAGCCTTGGTGACATGGTCAGGTAAGTCGCCCTCAGGGCTATCAAACCTCAGGGGCCACAGTAGGTCGGAGGTAACATGACGTCAGAGTGTATTGTAGCTCCATCATTTGGTTGTCGATCATTTGGGTGTTTCTGTTGGCATCAGAAGTGAATGGTGATGGCAGTAGTCGCCTCCTCTTCCTTCTATCCATTCTCCAAAGGTCGTGACCCGGAACCGAAAGTGCATGGCTTCTTTGAGGAGACTCGAGTGACTTTCTCGAGACTGTCTGAGGCATTGATTCGGGAGTATGTGGACACGGGGGAGCCCATGTGAGTAAGGGGCAGGATCCGGTAGTGATTTCACTTCTTGTCTCCTCGGACATGGCTTGTCTCCTCGGACATAGCATTGCAGTGCGAATGGGCGTGTCTTGGTCAAGGGGTGACTTTCTTCTAAGCAAGGATGTTACTTCGGGTCTGGGCTTTTCCCTGTTGTGACATCAGTTCCTTTCATTAGGGTAGGTATGGGATGTCCTCCTGGCCTTATGGAGGATCTGGATGTGGTAGAAGAGTCGTTTCCTGTTACACAATGAAGTCACTTCCAGTTGGTGTTCCTGGGGTGGGGCCAACCTGACCCCTCGGTGCCCTCACACTCGGTTTCTCACTCCCAGGGATAAAGCGGGCGCCTATGGGCTGCAGGCTCGGGGTGCAATGCTGGTTGAACACGTGGTCGGCGACTTCCTGAATGTTGCAGGATTCCCCCTCAACCGCTTCTCCCGGGAACTTCAGGGTATGCTGACAAGAAACAACCACTTGGAGACAGGAAATGTGTGAGACAGGAAGCATTAGGTGAGACACATGAAACAGGTGATTGGACACAGGAAACAGCAGGTTAGAGACAGGAAACAGCCTCTCAGAGAGACAGGATGGTTTGAGGCTCCGCCTCCCCTGAGTTTCAGTATGTGACAACACTGCCCTTTCCTAACCTTGAAGTCACCTCCTGGTCTCCTTCAGGAATAGTCTTTCAGGACATTTCCTGTCAGGAGACTGCCACCATGAATTCATACACGTGCTTCCCAGGCTGACCCATGACCTCTTCCGGTTGAAGGCGACAATTTCCGGTGCTGCCCACTTGTCTTGAGGGGTGAGATGTTTTGGGGTGGAGCCGGGCAATAAAGAGTCGGGTTTGAGAAATCGTACTGCCAGAGATTCGGTCATTCCCTGTCTGTTTCCCCCCCTCACCTGTGTCACCGGACGGTGATATCACCACGCCCTCATTGGACCGCCCACCCCGCCACCTCAGTATTGGTCCCGACCTCGCCTGACACTAACGGTTGGTGGAGCCAACACACCATGACCCATATACCCCACCTCCTTATGTGTGACATCACCAACAGCTCTGATGTCAGTCCAGCAGTTGCTGGGTGGTGGCCATGATTTGTTGTGCCACCATGTTCACTCCCTAGGTCCCTAGGGGAGCCTGAAAACCGCCACAGGATGGCTCGGATCCCCAGGCATAGGGATATGTTGCCGTTGCTGTTGTCATCACGTGTAAGAACTTGCAAGAAACCGCCACTGATACAAAAAGGGCAAAGAAGAGCCTAGAAACTGACATACAAGGGGATATGAGGTGTCTAGAAACTTGTGCTCAAGTTCAAGGGTCATGAGGGGCCTGAAAACTGACACAAGGGGCTATGAGGGAACTAGAAACCACCCATGAAGCACAAGTGTCCTTTAGGGTCATAGGAACTGCCCCTGACACACAAGGAGTCAGGAGGGGTGCCTAGAAACTGCCCCTGACACAGAATAAGTCTTGAGGTGCCTAGAAATTGCTTCCGATACACAGAGGTCCATGAGGGCCCTAGACACCGCCAGTGACACACAGACGTTAGGAGCCTAGAACACGTAAGGGACACACAAGAGATTGGGGGCTTAGAAACAGTGACTGACACAGTAGAGAAGCGGGAGGGGCGTGGCCGGCGGGATACTTCCTGTTTGTGGTCCAGACACGCGGGAGGGGCGTGGCTAGTGGGAGAGGTTGGGGCGGGGGAAACTTACTGTTTTCCTTTCGTGTGCACGCTCTGGGAGGGCCGTGGCCGGCGGGATACTTTGTCTGCCTTCTGTGTGGAAACGCCGGGAGGGGCGTGACGCGGGAAACAGTGTTTGCTGTACCTATGGCCGCTGTAGGAGTGGGTGTGGCCAGCGGGAACTTCCTGTTTGCCCTCTGTGTGGGCGGGGTGTGTACGGCGGGAGGGGCGTGGCGGAGGAAACTTCCTGTTGGCTTTCTTGTGTCGGCTGTGGGGGGGGTGACCAACGGGAACTTCCTGTTTGCCTTCCGTGTGGACGCGGCGGGAGGGGGCGTGGCCGACCCTTGACCTTTCCCGCTCACGCCCCGTCTTTCTCACCCCTAAACCTCTATTAGAAACCGATGTTTTAGTTTACTAAACGACCGCGCAGGCCCCGGGGGTTTGGTGGGGTCTCAGGGTCGCGGTGGAGGGAGGGCGGGCCTGAGCGCTTGACCCGCTGACCCCTGTGTGACCCCGCCTACCCCTTCTCCCCCTTGCTCAACAGGCCTGTCATCTCTGGAAACGGCCCGGCGGGGGGCGGAGCGACCGCGGAACAAGGAAGTCGGGGACCCGGGCGCGGGGGCCAGTCTCTAGGCCCCCAATGTCCTCCTGTGTGTGAGTTGGGGGTTTGTAGGACCCTCTTGTGTGTGAGTTTGGGGGTCTCTAGGCCCCCATGTCCTAATGTATGTGATTTGGGTTTTTCTAGGCTTCTCGTGCGTGGTTTTGTGGTTTGTAGGCCCCTCTTTCCTTTTTTCCTTTCTTCCCTTCCTTCCCTCCCTCCTTTTCTTTTCTTTTCTTTTCTTTTTCTTTTTCTTTTTCTTTTCTTTTCTTTCTTTCGGCCCCTCATGTGTGTGAGTTTGGGGTTTCTGGCCGCTCATGGCTGAATTAGGGGTTTCTAGGCCCCTCATATCCTCTTATGTGTGATTTGGGGGTTTCTAGGTCCTTTCTAGACTCCTTACAACGTCTTGTGTGTGAGGTGGTGGTTTCTAGGCCCCTCATCTCCTCCTATGTGTGGTGGTTTCCAGGCCCCCGCCCACCATGGCCACTGTCCTCTGGCTGCTCCTGGCACTCACTGGTTCACTGATGTCCTCTGATCCCGGTAGGTGACATCACAGGGGCGTGGCCATGTGCGGTTCGTAGTCTAGCGTTTGAGCTGACATCACACACAGGTCCTGCCCCCTTGGCTACGCCCTTCCGGAACCTGCACCTGGACCCCGAGCGTCTCCTCCTCTCCTGGGAGCAGGTCACGCCCACCCCTCAGCCTGCCTGCCGGAAGTGGAGGCGCGGGGACAGGGAGGAGGCAGCGACAGTGGTCTTTGTGAGTAGTCGGGGCTTCGTTTGAGCTGGTGATGTGATGAGGGGGTGGAGCTTCTAGGGGGTGGTTACATCAAGGGGCGGGACTTAGCTGCATCTCAACCCCGGCCACTCCCATCCTGTGACTTTCCTGCCAGAAGTGGAAGAGGGGAGCCAGGAGAAGGCAGGGACCGTGGTGTGAGTGGGCGGGGCTTCAGGAGGGGCTGGGTCCTCAAGTCACCTCTGGCTCTCCCCACCTCCTGGATGTTAAAGGAACGGGAGGGGGCTCCGGAGACATTGGCATGTTGAGTGGGCGGGGCCAGTCCATCCTTTATCCCAGGCCAACCCAACCTCCACCACCACAGGCAGAAGTGGGGCGTCCCCGCTGTTCCTTCCGATCCCTTTCGCACTGTCACATGACCGAGTTCTCCGTCTCCCTGCCCAGTAATCACAGTGTGGCCAGAGCTACCCTCCTCTTCCCGGAAGCAGGTGTCCGACAGCCAGTGGGGCGGGGCCTCATCACAGATTTACTAGGGGCGGGGCTTATGGCTGAGGGGTTGGGGCAAACCACTAGTCCACCAAGGGCGAGGCTTCAGGCTTAGGAGGCGGGGCTTACGACTGAATGGCGTGGCTTACATCACAGATCCAAATGGGACGGGCTTTCTACATCAGTGATCCACCAGGAGTGGGGCTTCTGGCTGAGTGGTAGAGCCTCCTAAGCACAGATCAGTTGGGGCGGGGCTTACGGCAGATGGGGCGGGCTCTAATCACCAATCTACCAGGGCCAAACCTTTCCCAACACTTATCTACTAGGGCGGGGCTTCCCCATCAATGACCCACCAGAAGAGTAGCTTATGGCTGAGGGTGCGGGTCTTCCGTCAGGACATTGGGACTCCTAGGACCGGGAAGCGTGGTTGTCCCCGTGACATGTGCTACCCCTCCCCGCTTTCCCTCGGCTCCTCCCTCGCCCGCAGATGGCGACCGCGCAGCAGCAGCCACGCCCCCTCGCTGCCAGGTGGATCTTGCGACCGGGATGACGTGCCGCTGGGGACCGGGGCCCCGAGCGCCCCGAGACGTGCAGTACCGGATGTTCTGGAGGGATGCAGCGTGCGTGCCTGCATGGCCGTTTCCAGGATGGGTGGTGCTGGCGGGGGGCGGGGAATTAATGTCACTTCCAGGATTGGTAGGTCTGCCTGAGGGAAGAAATATCACTTTTGGGAGGGGCTGAGCTCTGTAGGGTCGGGATTTATGTCACTTCCTGGATGTCGGAGCCTCCTAAGGAATGGGCGGAGCTAAGTTCTTCCCTCACACCTCCAGACAGGGGCGGAACCGGGACCGTGAGTGCCCGCGCTATGACGTCATGGAGGGCGGAACCCGCCTGGGCTGTGTCCTGGAAAATGTCACTGTGCTGCCGTCCTACATCACTGTCACTGTGACAGGGAGTGCTGGAGGCGGGACGGAAGTGCCGTGCAGTGACTCCTCTGTGGACCTGCAGCTCGTGGGTGGGCGGGGCCGTGGGGCTGTCATGGTGGGGCGTGTCCTTCCCAAGAGAGCCATACTTCCTGTCACACTCTACTTCCTCATTTCCTGCCCCACTTTCTCCTTCACTTCTTGACTTATATCCTGCCCCACTCTGTCCCACTTCCCCCTCTTCTTACTGCCCAACTTCTCTACTTCCTTTCCCACTTCCTGTCGCTCTTGCTAACCCACTTCCTGCCCCTCTTCCTATTCCACTTCCTCTGTTTCCCTGCCTTGGGGGCAGATGCACGGGGTCTCCTAGGGACCAACGGAAATGAGGGGGTCATGGGGTCTGCATCTTCTCGGTCCCCATGACCCCACCGATTACCCCTCCCCCCCACACTCAGAGGTTGTGGCTCCACCCAATGTGAGTGCCACGTGCAATGGGTCAGTGTCTGCCTTCGTGCACTGGGAAGTGCAGAGCGTCTTCCACCGCAACTTCGAGTTCCAGTTGGAGATGCGAAGGGTGGGTGCAGGGGCTGGGTGCTGTGTGTTCGGGGTGGGTGCTGGGTGCTCAGTATTGGGTGTTTGGGGTGGGTGCTGGGGGCTGCATTGTGACCCCACTTCTGTTTCCTCCTGCAGAACTCACAACTGGAACCTGAGATTGAGACGGTGAGGGACTGAAATTTGAAATTCATGGGATCCTAGAGTGGATGGAGCTTAGTGTGGGTGGTTACAGGATGAGTTCGGTGTGGGCTGGGCACCACGAGGAGAGTTTGGGGTTGATGGGGCTGCCTGCGAGGTGATTTTACTACCTGTTGCGGCAGACAGAGGAGCGCCACTTCTGGGTCGTGAATCCGGGGACCCTCTCTGTCCGGGTCAGGGCGAGGCCAGTAGCTGCTGAGGAGTTCGGCATGTGGAGTGATGTGCAGCACCTGGGTGAGGGGGTTACTAGGCCCTGGCCCTGCCATGTCATCACCACCCAGCCACACCCACCCTTTTCCCACAACCCTTTTAGCCGCCCTGCCGGGTTTTCCACCACGTCCAGTTTCAATACCGGTATTTCTGGTTTCTGTCCCCTGCTTGCCATTCTACCAGCTACTTCCTGCGTGAAACTTAGGGCTTTCATCCCACCATGTCTGGTTCTTCCCATGACTTCCGGTTTCAGTACCACCATTTCTGGTTTCTTTCTCACCAATTCTGGTCTGCCCTAATCACTTTAGGTTTTAGCCCTAATACTTAACGGTTCTGCCCACCTCATCCTGTTTTAGTTTCCCATTTTCAGATTTGCCCCATACTTCCGATATTAGTCCACCATTTCCTGTTCTGCTCTATTACCCCCGTTTGCCCCTTATAACTTTCGGTTTCTTAGCTCCTCCCTGTCCTCGACACCCTGTAGACTGTGACCCCAGAAGGAACGGCCTGACCAGGATGGTGGTGTCACTGGCTGCTGTGGGGGCAGGGCTCACTGGGTTGGGGGCCACCCTGCTGCTGTGTCGCAGGTAATGATATCATAGGGAGCAGTGGGGCGCCTGGGTAATGACGTCAGAGGGGCATGGCTACAGCTTCCCATTCCGCTGGTTTCATGACATGCCTGCAACAGCTCATTTGCATATGCAAATGTACCTATGGATGCCACTTCATGTCTTGGTGCTTCAGCTCATTTGCCTATGTAAATAAACGTGGAGCAGCCACTTCCGGTTGTGCTACTCTACCATATTTGCATACAGGAATATGCAGAGATGCAACTGGCTTCCCCTCATGCTACTTAAGCTCATTTGCATATGTAAATATCACTGTAGATGATGCTTCATGTTGAGGTACTTCAGCTCATTTGCCTAACTAAATATAGGCAAAGAAGCCCCAGACTTCCTGTTTGGCGGCTACAGCTCATTTGTATATTGAAATGTATGTGGCTATGCCATTTCCTGTCGCACTGTAGCTGATTTGGTGATTTTAGTGGCTCCAGCTCATTTGCATATGTAAGTATATGCAGAGAAGCCACGGTCATTTGCCAGCCAGAGTGAGATATGCAAATGTATGCAAAAGACCTGAAACCTCTAAATGCAAATGTGACTCTGCATGCAGATGTATGCAAACAAGCTTCCCTTAGCTGCTGAGCCCGTTCGTTATGCAAACAGATGCAAATGGATCCCTACTATTCGAACATTTACAAATTTGTGCACCCGTGTATGTATGCATATACATGTAAATAAGCCACAGATGAGCGTGCTGACATCATGGACTCACCTCCTCTCATGAATGACAGGCGCGGCCTGAGCCGGAAGCTGTTCCCGCCTATCCCCCACGTGAAGGACCCGACAGTGGCAGAAGGGGAAGTGGTGGACTCGGTTGGTGGGGTCATGTGACATGGGGGTAGGGCTAGGGTGGCTGTGGGCGTGTCTGACGCCTGTGTGAGTGATGGGCCATCCCCTCCTTGCCTTGTCCCCGAAGGTCACGTGGTGGGCGAGGCCGGAAGAGGAAGAGTGTGAGGTGACATCGGTGACAGAGGCGGGGCCGCGCCTGTCAATCATCTCCCGTTCATAGAGACAGGACCAGAAGTGGGGGGCTGGGAGGTCACTGGGGAGGGTGTAGTGATGTCAGGCAATGATGTCACACGTAGGCAGAGCCCAGACGGTTCAAAAATATATGTCAACATGCAAATATACATAAATTTATACTAAATAAGTGTGAATGTGTTAGGATGTGGGAAGATGAACATCAAAACGGGATGAAATGTGTGATACATGAACATGCAAAAATATGTAAATGTAAACAAAACATATACATGGGGGCAATATATATATAAATGAAAATATGTAAAAATATGAAACTAAGCTGAACACATGAGTGTAATATACATATACACAAATATGTAAATGTATAAGTATAAAATATATAGGTATATTTAATATGTAGAGAACTATGAACATTGATACATGAAAACATAAATAGGAGTAAAAAATATAAACCTAAAAGTATGTGAGAACATAAATATTAACATGGAAATGTCTAGAAAAATATAGAGAATATATAAATACATAAGCATCTAGAAAATAAAATATACATAGGAAAATACTAAAATATGTAAAAATGTGTATAAATGTATGCAAATAGAAATAAGTATATGTATAAATTATATAGACAGAAATTTATAAGTAAATAGAATAACAGTAAAAATATAAAATGCATACATAAACATAAATATGTAGATACAAATACATAAATATATGTAACACCTGTGAATAAACATAAATACGGATACATGAAGAACCACAATTAAACATCTAAATGCAAATACGTATGTAAACATAATAAAAATCTAAAAATACAGATACATATGTAACTATGTAAAACATATACAAATAAATAAAATATAAATAGGGATACAAATATAAATGATTATAACAAAAACAAAGATAAATATGTGTCAACATATATAAAAACAAATATCTAAGTTGACATAATAAATCACGGGTATAAATATATATGAATATACATATGAATATGCAAATATAAACACCAATGAGCAAAAGTGCAAGTATAGAGGTAAGCCTAATAAAAACATGTTAATATATGTAAGTATATGTAATTTACATAAATAAGCATAAACACAAATATCTAAAGAAACAACAGGAAATGTAAGTACTTAAAAATACAAATGAATATAATTCAAACCAATAAATGTAAACATAGTTGTAAATATATAAAGATATGTATGTAAATATATGAATACATATAGGTATGTATGAATATGTAAAAAATATATAAACATAGAAATATTTAAAAAATGTCTAAACCTGTGAATACCAATAGAGAAATTAATACACATCAACAAACACTAACATAAATGCAAATGTATAAGTACGGTGGAGATGTGTAAACCCATAAATGCACATGAGAGAATATGCAAATATGACATAGACACATAATGCATGCTTTTCCCCTCAGTGACTACCGTCAACTCTCTGCAATCAGGAGCTTCCCTCCCTGCTGTCAACATGCCCACAGGAAGCTGAAGTCACAGAATCCATGGCCATATCCCTCAGATCCCACCTCCTCATATAGCCTGGCCCCAGCACAAGACCCCGCCTCCAGCACACAGGCCAACAAGGCCACGCCTACTCAGAGATAGACACGACTACTCCAATAAGGCCACGTTTTCTCCAACATAGGTCACGCCTCCTCTTATAAGGTCATGGATCTTCCAACAAGGCCACGCCCCCTACCAAGTAGGCTTCTTCTGCAACATAGGCCACACTTCCTCCAATGAGGCCATGCCTCCTCCAACAGACCATGCCTCCTCTAATATGACCATATCTCCTTGAACAACGGCATGTATCCTCCAACATGGGAACACCCCTTCAACAATGCCAAGCCTTCTTCAACAAGACCACGCCTACTCCATGAAGGCCATGCCTCCTGCAAAGTACCACACCCACTCCTACAAGGCCATACCTACTCCAACAAGGCCACACCTCCTCTGACTAGGCCACACCCACTCCCACAAGGCTACTTGGACTCCAACATAGGCCACACCTCCTCCAATATGGCCACGCATCCTCCAACAAAGCACACCTCATTCTGTTGTCATAGTAACATTCTGACGTCATAAGGCCATTATGATGTCACACAATCGAGATGCTGTTACAAGGCTATTATGATGTCTTGAGACCATTATTATGTCATAAGCCCGTTATGTCATGATTCCATTGTGATGTCATAATTACAATGTTATAATACCATTATGATGCCATAAGATCACTTGATGTCATATGCCCATTATAATGTCATAAGACCATTATAATGTCATAATTCTATTATTAATAGTTATTTATTTGTGATTATTTAATAATTAATTCATAATTATTATTTCATAATTCTCCAACATAGGCCACGCCTCTTCTAACACACTCCACGCTTTCTCCAATAAGGCCACGCCCATTCCAGCATGTGTGGGGTGGAGAGGGAGGATGGGACTAGGAGGGGAGAAGGGAGAGGCTTATGGGGGATGCAGGGTGGATAAAGTGTAATTAATTAAAAATTTATTTAAAATTAAAAAAATAAAAAATATAAGCATATATAAATATGTAGATGCGAATACATAAATATATGTCACACATGAATAAATATAAATACAGCTACTTGAAGAATCAATTAAAAATCTAAATTTGTACAAACACATGTAAATATAATAAAAATCTAAAACTACATAGATACAAATGTAAATATTCATAAATATATAAATATAAATAGGGATACAAATATATAAATGAGCTTAACAAGAACATAAATAAATGTAAACAGATTATGAATCCAAATAGATGAATGTGTATAATACATGTGAATATAAAAACAAATACATATGTTGACATAATAAATATAAGTATATAAAAACAGGGCTATAAATATGTGTGAATCTATACATATGAATACGGAAATATACACATCAATGAATGTAAACAAAATGCAAATATAGGCATAAACCTAATAAAACTACGTTAATATATGTAAGTATATATAATACACATGAATAAGCATAAACACAAATATGTAAAGAAACATAACAGGAAATGTAAGTACTTATCAATACAAATGAGTATCATTCAAATGAATAAATGTAAGTGTAGATGGAAATGTACAAATATATGAAGAGATATAAATATGTAAAGATATATATGTAAATATAGGTATGTATAAATATGTAAAAGTATATATAAGCATGTAGAAATATTTAAAAATGTCTAAACATGTAAATACCAATAGAGAAATAAATATACACATCAATAAAGATGAACATAAATGCAAATGTATAGGTGCGGTGGAGATGTTTAAACCTATAAATGCAAATGAGAGAATATGCAAATATGACATACACACATAATGCACGACTCTCCCCTCAGTGATGTGGGTCCACTTTGCAACCAGGAGCTTCCCTCCCCGCTGTCAACGCACCCACAGGAAGCTGATGTCATGATGGTGCCACAGAATCCATGGCCAGATCCCCCAGTCCCCCACCCCTCTCTTCAGAGGTCCACCCCCAGATCTATTTCTAGGTCACAGGCCAACAAGTCTATGCTTCTACCAAGGCCACGCCCACTCAAACAAGACCATGCCTCCTTCATCAGGGCCACACCTCCAGCAAGGTCCCACCAACTCCAACAAGGCCACATTTCCTCCAGCAAGGCCAAGCCCACTCCAACACAGGCCCTGCCAACCTCATCAAGGCCATGCCTAATCCAACATAGGACATGCCTGAGGTGTCACAATACCACCATTGTGATGTCACAATAGTACCATTGTGATGTTACAAAGCCATTGTGATGTCATAGTTTAATTGTAATGTCATAATACCATTGTGATATAACAACAGTACCATCATGAATACATTATACCATTGTCATGTCAAAATTCCATTGTAATGTCATAATTCAATTAAGATGTTATAATTCCCTTATGAAGTCATAATTCCATTGTGATGCCATAATTCCATTGTGAATATGTTATTATGATGTTATATCTCTAATATCAAGTCATTATACCTCTATGATGTCATAGTTCCATTATGATATCAAAATGGCATCATGATGTCGTAATTCCATTGTGATGTCATAATATCATTTTAATATGATAATATCATTAGGATGTCATAACACGATTGAGAAGCCAGAGAATCCATTATGATGCCATAATTGCATTGTGATGTCACGTCCTAATTCCATTGTTATGTTCTTATATATTAATGAAGTAAAAAATACCATGATGATGTCATAATACCATTGCGATTTCATAGTACCATCATGAGGTCACAATATCATGATATTATTATTCCATTACGATGCCATAATACCATTATATTTTCATAATTCCATGTTCATGTCATTATAACCTTACGATATCATAATACCATTGTCATGTCATAATACTGTTATGGTATCATAATTCCATTATGATGTCATACCATTGTGATGTCATAATTCCATTATAATGTCATAATACCATTTTAATAACATAATACCTTTATGATGTCATAACACGATTGAGAGGCCAGAGAATCCATTAGTATGTCATAATTCCATTGTGATATCATGTCCTAATTCCATTGTTATGTTCTTATATATTTACAACTTCATAATACCATGATGATGTCATAATACCATTGTGATTTCATATTACAATTGTGATGTCACAATACCATTATGTTATCATAATTCAATTATGATGTCATAATACCTTTATGGTGTCATTATACCATTATGATGTCATAATTCCATTATAATGTCATTATTCTACTTTGAGGTCAGAGAATATTAGGATGTCATAATTCCATTGTGATGTCATGTCCTAATTCCATAATGCCATAGTGATGTCATAATTCCATCAGGATGTCATAATCCCTTTATGAAATCATAATGCCATTGTAATTTCATAATTTCATTATGTCATAATTCCTTTCTGATGCCATAACAACCATTGTGATGTCATTATTCCATTATGATATCATAATCACATTATGATGTCATAATTTCATTATGCTGTCATAATTCTGAGGTGATGTCATAATGTCATGAAGAAATAATACAATTTTGATGTCATAATAGCCTTGTGATACCATAGATTCCACAAGGTTATCATGAAAGAATAAAGATGTCCTGATATCATTATAATGAAATGATAACTTTATGATGTCATAAATCATTGTGATGTCGTATTACCATTGTGATGTCATAATTGCATTTTAATGTCATAATTCTACTTTCAGGTCAGAGAGTCCATTAGGATGTCATAATTTCCATTGCAATGTCATGTCCTAATTCTATCATGATGATACCATTATGATATCATAATGCCTTAGTAATGCCATAATTCCATTGTGTTGTCCTAATTTCATTATGATGTCATAATTCCATTGTGTTATCATAATCCCATTATGATGTATTAATACAATTGTGATGTCATAATACCATCATGCTGTCATAATTCCATTATGATGTCATACTACCATTATGGTGTCATAATTCCATTATGAATACATAATACCATTGTGATGTTAAAATTGTGGTGTCTTAATTCCCTTGTAATATCATAATACCATTGTGATGTCATATTGCCATTATGTCATAATACCATTATGATGTCATAATTCCATTATGATTTCATTACACCATTCTTATAATTACATGGTGATGTCAAAATTTCATTCTGATGATATAATACCATTATGATGTCATAATTCCATTATGATGTTCTAATTCCATTGTGAAGTTATAATACCATTATTCTGTCATTATACCAGTATGATGTCATAATTACATTATGATGTCATAATTCTATTACAAAGTCATAATTCCATTGTGATGTCATAATTCCATTGTGATGTTATTTCCTTATGATGTTATAATTCTAATATGAAGTCTTTATACCTTTATGAAATCATAATTCCACTATGATATCAAAATAGCATTGAGATTTGTACTGCTCAGCATAGAAGAAGCCTTCTGGGATAAAACTTTGTCACATGGCTGTCTCATTTTCTGGCTCATTATTACATTTTCTTATAGTTCTTGTTTTGTGTCTTAGACGTAGACTACTGAATCTCGGAGCTAACATATATTAGGACAACATTATGCTACAGAGTGAGCCTTTATAATCTCATGCACTAGCTTGAGCAGTCACAGAAGTTGACATGGAAATACAAGGTTGACATGTGCAGTCTGCTTTGTAGGAGCAGAGCTGCCTGACATCATGGCTGCTACTCCCTGAGAAATACATCTTATTTCCCTATTCTTCATTGTGCTTGTTTTGTTTTTGTTTTTTGTTTTGTTTTGTTTTGTTTTCCATTGAGGTTGGGTATTTCCAAACAAAGTTGGAGGGAGGGGCTTAAAGTAAAGGAACTTGAAGTAGATAAAAGCAGGATTAATCACCCAGGGTGTCTGATCTTTGTGCTGTTAAAGGTATGCACTAGTTAGGACACGTTAACACATGTGACATAGTCTGTCTAATAACACTTCATGAACTTAGTGCTTAGAAACTCCCTTCTTAATCATATAAGTAACCATAGACATCCTCCCATATCTGCTCTAGAATCACTTCATGCTCAGTTGGCTCATGCTGTGTAGTGTGGAGCCTGTCAGATGTAGGTGAGTCTACTGTGTCCAGCAGACCTTGTCATCTCCCGCTTAGACAGTCATGTCCAGAAGAGCCTCTCATGTCTAGGTGAATTTATCATAGCCTGCTAAGCCTGTCTCTTGTTGAGTTTTTAACATCCATCAGAGCCTGTCATTTCCAGTTTTTCCTGTCTACTGCTGAGACTCTTATGTCCAGTTGTGCCTGTCATGTTCATCTGAACCTGTCTCTAGCTGAGCCTGTCATGTACACTTGAGTCTGTCTTGTCCAGCTGAGTCTATCATATCCAACTGAGCCTCTCTTGTCTAGGTAATCTGGTGTGCAGCTGAGCTTATCATGTCCAGCTGAGCTTGTCTCTATCTGAGCTTGTCATGTCCAACTCTTCCTTTCTTTTACAACTGAGCCTGTAAGTCACACAGAGAATGTCTTTTCCACCTGAGCTTCTCATGTCCAGCATAATCAGCTGAGCTTGTCATGTACAGCCTAGCCTGTCTACAGCTGAAGTTGCAATGTCCTACTGAACCTGTCCTATCCAGGAGAGCCTGTCCCATTAATCCTGTCTAATCCAGCAGAGCCTGTCCCATTAATCCTGTCTACTGCTGAGACTCTCATGTCCAGCTGTGCCTGTCATGTCCATCTGACCCTGTCTCTAGCTGAGCCTGTCATGTTCAGCTGATTCTGTCAACATTGAGGCTGTCTCCAGCTGAGCTTGTCATGTACTACTGAGCCTGTCATGTCCAGCTGAGTCTGTCTCTAGCTCAGCCTGTCATATCCATCTGGACCTGCCTGTATCCAGCTAAGCCTTTTAAATCCAGCAGAGCCTGTCATGTATAGCTGAGTCTGTCAACATTGAGGCAGTCTCCAGCTGAGCTTGTCATGTCCTGCTGAGACTGTCATGTCCCTCTGAGCCTATCATGTCCAGGTGAGCCTGGCTTGTGAGGTGAGCCTCTCTGCAGCAGAGCCTATCATGACCAATTGAGCCTGTCTCCAGCTGGGCCACTCTCATGCTGATCCTTTCTCCAGCTGAGCCTGTCATGACCAGTTCATCTTGTCATGTCCAGGTGAGCCCATTTGTAGCTGAGCATGAACCTTCCAGCTGAGACTGTCATGTCCAGTCGTGCCTGTCATGTCCACCTGAGACTGTCTTGTCCAGGTGAGCCTGACTTCAGCTGAGCTGTTATGTTCAGTAGAACCTGGCATGTCCAGCTGAGCCTGACATGTAAAGCTGAGCCTGTCAAGTGCATCTGAGCCTGACATGTAAAGCTGAGCCTGTCAAGTGCATCTGAGCCTGTCTCCAGCTGAGATTTTCACATCCAGCAGAGCCTGTCCCATTAATCCTGTCTACTGCTGAGCCTCTCATGTCTAGCTGAGCCTGTCATGTCCATTTGAGCCTGTCTCCAGCTGAGTTATGTCCAGCTGAGTCTGTCAACATTGAGGCTGTCTCCAGCTGAGCTTGTCATGTCCTGCTGCACCTGTCATGTCCAGGTGAGCCTATCTCTAGCTGAGCCTGTACTCTGTAGCTGAGCCTTTCATGTCCAGTTGTGCCTGTCATGTCCAATTGAGCCTGTCTTGTCCAGGTGAGCCAGTATCCAGCTGAGCTTGTAATGTCTACCTGAGCCTGTATCCTGCTGAGCTTGCCATTATCCAGCTTATCCTGTCTCCACCTGAGCCTGCCATGACCAGCTGAGTCTGTCTCAATTGAGGCTGTCTCTAGATGAGCTTCTCATATACCACTGTGCCTGTCATGTCCAGGTAATCCTATCTTGTCCAGGTTACCCTATCTGCAGCAGTGCATGCTTATTGCTGCTGCATTCACAATAGCCATTAAGAAGAATCATGCTAAATATCCCTCCAGGGATGAACAGACTTTTAAAAAAATATGGTAGAAATGCACAATGGAATTTTATTAAACAAGCAAAATGAATGGAAATGAAAAATTGCATTAAATAAGATAATTATTGCACGGAAAGACAAACAGCACTTGCTCTCTTTCATATGCAGACCCTATCTTTTGATTTCTATAATGCACTTATGTGGGGGTAGTATAGAAGCCAGAAAGGGGCCAATGAGAGACATAAAAAGGAACTTAATAGAAGAGCAAGTTTAGCAGTGCATGTAAGCTACAAAAGTAAAAGGGGGACTACTGGGAATGGAAGGGTATGGGCGTGGGGGCAGAAAGCTGTGATGGAGGGACAACAATCAAAACTAAGTAGGTATGAAAATGGATAATGGAAATGGAAAATATTTGGTGTGTTAATTAAAATTATTGCAGTTTCAGTTTGTGGAGTGTGTTTGTTTTTAATAGGGTTTCACTAGGTAGCCCTGGCTGGCCTAGAACTGGCTATGTGGACCAGGATGGCCTTGAAGTCACAGAGATCTGCCTGCCTCTGCCTTCCAAGTGCTAGGATTAAAAGTGTGCACCACCACACCTGCCCCTAAGGGGAAAAAAAATAACAGAGTTAGTGAGATGGCTCAGTGGTTAAAGGTTCTTGTTACTAGGCCTCATGACTGAGCTCAACCACTAGGTCCCACATTGTAAAAGAAAAGAGTCTATCCCTGTAGGCGGTCTTTTTGTCTCTACACATATCAAGTGGTAGATGTATGCCCCCATAGACGTACACACATATATTCCTATAAATAAATGCAGTATTTTAAAAGATAAAGGTATCACAGTGAAAAGGGCTGGATGGCCAATTAAAAATATGGACTACCAAAGCACTGGCCACAATACTGACCATATATATTTGATCTATAGGACCCATGTGATGGAAAGAACAAACTCCCTCAAGTGCTAGGACTTCCTCCACACACAGGACATGGCACAAATGCACGTGCATGCACACACCCCACAGAATAAATACAACAAAAATCATCTTATTATTATTTTTTATTTTTATTTTTTAATATTAGCTACAGTTTGTTAACTTTGTATCCCTGCTGTATCCCACTCCCTCTTTCCCTCCCAAACCCATCATCTTATTATTTTAAAATAATTTCATACTTGATCATATATATTTCCCTCCCCAAACTCATCCCAGATCCTTTCCTACACCCACCCAACTTCATATTCTCTCTCTTAAAATAAAACAAAACACAAGTCCTTTTCATGTTACCCAACTACTCTTCAGGATGCAACCTGCCTTGGAGTGTGACTGACAGAGACTGACTGTCACTCTACTGATGAAAACCGATTTTGCCCATTTCCCAGCAGGTATCAATTGCAAACATTTTCTTGGTTAGGAGTTGGATGGTGTGTCCATGTCTACTTCTCTGTGCTTGAATTTTGTCTGGCACTAACTTTTGCAGGTTTGTGCATGCTGTCACAGACTCTGTGAGTTCATAAATGCAAGAAAAAATAATTTTTAAAAACATATGCTAGGAAGTACCCAAAGCCCATAGGTTACAATTTACTCATTCAAATTCTGTAGTGCGCACAGTTCTAGCAGTGAACAGGAGAAAACTTTACTCCTGTCCACGTGGGCTCAGGTAATGTATTTGTCTAGGACATTTTGTACTTTTGTACACACAAGATACATAGTTCACACACACAAACCCTCCCAGGAAGTTTTGCTTCTTTTCAGTCATCTTTCATCATGACGTCTACCCCTGGCAACTTTTGCAAATCCACTTGAAACCTCCCCCCACACACCTCTTCTTAAGTCTTACTAAAAATAACAATACACAAATCTCTCATTTGGCTGAGTCTTTCATCTTATAGATCTTATTCCTTCTTTGCACAGCCCAAACTCAAACAATCCATTCCTTCACCAGTAATCTCAACTGAGTCTGTTCTTCCAGTTTACTGAAATTTCATTCTGTATCAAGCACATACGTCAGCCTTCTTACCTTGGCAACTGAGTGCAGACACCAAGTATATGTAAACTGCTGAAACAACAGATACATGGTTTTACTTTTTTTTGAGGCAGAGTCTTACAATAGTATTCTGGCTAGCTGGCAGTGACACTATGTAGAGGAAGTCTAGCCTTGAACTCCTTCAGTCTCCTCTGTTCAAGGTAAAGGTATCACCACCACACACAGTTCAAATTCATGAGTACCTTCTCTATTGCGGTATGTGAAGGAGGCTGAAGGACAGGGCAGTCAGAGCCCAATGTTTACCTGTTTCCTATTTTGCACTGTTAAATATTAGCTATTCTGCCCTGATCACCACAGCCTTCCAACAGATGGTCACCACCTCTTGTCTTCACTTCAGTTTTTTCATGTGTATTACTACTATTTTATACTAGATTATTTATTACATGCCTATCTCTTCTCTTTCCTAGAAGTTTCTAAACAGTAAAGACCCTATTCAGCAAAATCTGCGGCCTTGTGTTCATCCTTGTCAAGCCTTAATTCTTCCCTAGTTTGTGATGCATAACAGGTCATCAGCACATGAACGCTCTTCCTTTTCATCTCTATCACAATCTGCTCCTAGGCCACACTCTTCTAGTTCCTTCCACAATGCCATTACCCATGCTACTCTTTCCCTATCACCAGCTGGTCTTGCTGAATATGAATGGCCTCTCACTTTTCTATTAAAAATAACAAGAGTTTGCTGTTTGTTAACCTATAAAGTTTACAACTGCCATCAAAGCTCTCTCAAAGAGTGCCATCAAAGCACTCTTATTGCTGGCAGTTTCCATTTCAGTCCCCAGTAACACTGAGCCATAATGCCTCTGCCAAAGACCATGGCGGGGGGAGGGGTTCATTCTCTTCCTGAGAATGCCTTAGCCATTTACTACCTTCTGGAGTATTTTTCCCCAACAAAGTGTCTCAGGTTCTTACTAATCTTAAAGGACTAGTATATGCTATTCTTACATGTGCTTCCTTGAGCCAGAACTACTCTTCAGTTCCCCCATATATGATCTCAATATTCATTCGATAAAGACTGTTTTAATTTAGAGTTTTTTTTTTTTTTTTTTTTTGCCTAATGAATGCTCTCTGCCCTGCACCCACTCCCCTTTCTGAATACTAACCTGGATAGATTTCCAGAGTTTCTACTGCCTGTCAGAAAGCCCACTGGGAAGTGCAGATAAGACAACCATGAAAAAAGTAATGCTGCTTAGTCTCACCAAACTTCTAACCCTAAAATGTATCCATCAAACACATTAAGTTGATAAACATGCTACTTAGCAATTTTACTATCTTTTCTCATATGTCCCTCTGTGAGCATTCATTTGTTGATGACAACCAACTGAAACTTGAAGGTGCCCTTCCCATTTTGTTTCTGAAATTGGTGTATATGGATGCTTGAATGTGAGTTTGTGCACTTGAGTCAATGCCTGAGAAGGCCAGAAGAGGGTGCTGAAACCCATGGACCTGGAGTTACAAGGCAGTTGTGAGATGTCTGACATGGGTGCTGGGATTGCAGTAGGGTCCTCTACAAGGACAGTATACACTCTTAACTGCTGAGACATCTCTCCAGTCCTTCTATCTTTTCTAATCTTCTCAAAGCTAGCTAGAAATTTTATTTTCTACTCTTCATTAAAAAATAGTCCTTAAAGCCAAGCGCATGCCTTTAATCCCAGCATATGAGGCAGATCTCTTTGAGTTTGAGGCCGACCTGGTCTGCAGCGTGAGTTCCAGGGATACACAGAGAAACCCTGACTTGAAAAAACATCAAAAAGAAAAAACAGGCTTTAAAGTCAATAAGCATAAAAGGAACACTTTGAGGGTATATTAGTACCAGTCAACAGAAAAATTGTGGAATAGAATACAAACAGAAAAACTTGCAAATTTTTCCATAATCACTGTCAAACAGAGGTGTCAATATTTTGTTTGAAAAGTTCAAAACATCATATGTATAAACTATAACTAAAATTTTTCAAATAAAATGTTATCTCTCACATTTTCAATTAACATTTTCTGTACCACCTCTGTGTCTCTTAGAATGCATAAGTGAAAACTTGAGTGAATTAACTGAGCTGAAATTACCTTCATAAGATAAAATCATTTTTAGAAATTTCTCACCAGTCACTGATCAATCATAACAACACAAAGACTTACCCCTTAATATATCTCCTAAAAATATAGTCATTACAGAATACAACTTAGTCTTTTGTTAAGAAATGTGTACAACTTATTTTTAAATTAAAAAATTGACATCTTATTGGACAGATAATTTGTCCTTATCCTATTATATGAATATACATAAAATTATGCTCAGTTTAAATGAAAAAGTAACTCAGAAAATTAAACATGTTCTTTCATGTAGTAAAACAAATTCCCTTTAAGCCTTATTTTCTATGCAGAAAAAAAAATTGCCACCATTAGTCATGTTCCTAATTATCCTCAGCAGACCTAGAGCATACACAGGGCAGATTAAGGGCAGCATTTTTACATGCAACACTTTTAACACAAGATCCTTCCGCTCTTTTTAACTGTCCAAAGAGGCAACCATACTAAACTTTTGTCATTTCATGAAAAAATTAGGACCATGGAACCAAATTTTACCTGTCCCATTATTAAATAAACATTATCTAAAGAAAAGTCTATTTAAAGTGAAATAAACAGATGGGCACACATCTCTCCATGAAAACTGCAGAGCGGTAAGTTAATTAGTTTGCTCACCCATGCCATCACCAATAAAGGGACCTGTTTTCTGTATACTTCAGCAAGACTGCATCTAAAATGCATTATGCTAGGTTGAACATGCCACACTTAAGAGGCTACTTAGAAGGTAATATAATTCTGTTCATGTGCCCTTTTAGAAATGGCAGAAGTAGACACAGAAAACCATTCATTTCTTCACTCACTTGAATGCTAGCTTGGAAATATTCCCTACCTTAAAGTCAGTAGTTTGCAGACAATTACAAGGGTATATGCACCAATTACAAGGGGATATGCCTGATCAAAATGTAAAGGAGACATGTTATTTTGGGGAGGAGGCAGTGACACATAAAGATACCCCATGTTTAGGACTTAAAAACTGCTTAGTTTGACTGACAAAGAGGAAATGAGGACCGGAAGCTAACTCTAGGGAAAGAGCATCTTTATATAAAGAACCAGAAACCTAAGCCCACATGTGCAATCAGGGAGAGACAAAAAAAAGTAACTTATAGATGAAGGGAAGATGAGAATTAATAATAAACCATTTGAAAAGCCAGACATCATTACAATAGTTAAAAAAAGAGAAAACAACAACAGAAAAAACAAAAACAAAAACACATGAGAGCAGGAAGAATAAGGACAAAGTAATGATGGTGTTACACATAAAAAGTCACAGTAGTTTGTGTACTTCACCAAAATAATTTTTAATATGACATTACAATGGTACACTTCTGACATCACAATGCCATTATGACATCACAATGGTACTATTATGATATCAAAAAGACCTTGTGAAATCACAATGGTACTATTGTGACATTGGAAGGGAATTATGACAACATGATGGTATTAGTAGAAGATCACAATTGTATTGTGATATCACAATGGTACGACTATGACATCACTAGGGAATTATGATATTATAATTGAATTGTGACATCACAATGGTACTACAAAGACATCACAATGGCATTATGACATCACAGTGGTACTATTATGATATCACAATGGTATTGTGACATCACAATGGTACAATTGTGACATCACTGGAGAATTATGATAGTACAATGGAATTGTGACATCACAATGATATAATTTGAACGTCCCAATTGTATTATGACTTCACAATGGTAGTACCAAGACATAACAGTGGCATTGTGACATCACAATGGTACTATTGTGACATAGGAAGAGGATTATGACATCACAGTGGTACTAGTAGGACATCATAATCGTATTGTGACATCACAGTGTTTCTATGGGTCCACCAGTAGGTAATTATAACGTTACAATTGAATTGTGAAATCATATTGGTACTATTGTGACATCACAATTATAGTATGACATCACAATGGCACTATTTTCTAGTCAAAATGTCATTATGACATCACACTGGTACTATTACTATGTCACAACCACATTCTGACATCACAATGCTACTATTGTGACACCACAAGGGAATATCAAAATCATAATAATAGGACATCAAAATCGTATTGTGATATCACAGTGGTACTACCAAGACATCACATTTGAATTGAGTCATTACAATGCTAATATTTTGACATCACAAGGGAATTATGACATCACAAGGGTACTAGTAGGACATCACACTGTTATTGTGACATCACAATGGTACTATGACATCACAATGGCATTATTATCTAGTCACAGTGGCATTATGACATCACAATGGTACTAGTAGAACATCACAATCGCATTGTGACATCACAATGGTTCGATTGTGACATCGTTAGAGAATTATGACATTACAGTTGACTTGTGAGATCACAAAGGTACTATTGTGACATCGCAAGTGAATTATGATATCACAATGGTACTATTGTTATATCACAATGGTACTATGACATCACAATGATATTATTCTCCAGTCAGAATTGCATTATGATATCACAATCATACTATTAGGATATCACAAATAAATTGTGACATCACAATGCTACCATTGTGACATCACTTGTGAAATATGACATCATAATGGTACTCGTAGGACATCACAATCATATTGAGACATCACAATGGTTCGATTGTGACATCACTAGGAATTATGATATTACAGTTGAATTGCAAAGCCACAATGGTAGAATTCTGGTGTCACAATTGTACTATGACATCACAATTGTACTATTCTCTTTTCATAATGGCATTATGAAATCACAATGGCAATATTAGGATATCACAATGACATTGTGACACCCCAATGCTACTAATGTGATATTCCAAGGGTATTATGAGAATCCAGTGGTACTAGAAGTACATCACAATCATATTGTGACATCACAATTGTTCGATTGTGACATTGTTAGAGAATTATGACATTACAGTTGACTTGTGACATCACAATGGTAGTACTGTGATGTCAAAATTATTCTATGACATCACAAAGGTACTAGTCTCATGTCACAATGGCATTATGACATCACAATGGTACTATCAAGGTATCACAAAGATCTTGTGATATCACAATGTTACAATTGGGACATCACACGGAAAATATGACATAATAATTGTACTAGTAGGACAGCACAATTTTATTGTGACAGCACAATGGTTCAATTGTGACATCAGTAGACGGTTATGATATTACAGTTGAATTGTGACATCACAATGGTACTATTGTGATGTCACAATTGCACTATGACATCACAGTTTTACTATTCTCTAGTCACAGGGACATTATGACATGACAGTGTTACTATTGTGACATCACAATTGTAGTATGACATCACAATAGTATTTTCTATTGACAATGATATTATGATATCAGAAAGGTACTATTAGGATATCACAAAGAATTTGTGACACCACAAATGCTACTATTGTGACATCAGAAGGGAATTATGACATCACAATGGTACTAGTAGGACATCACAATCGTACTCTAACATCTCAGTGGATCAACTGTCACCTCACTAGAAGATTATGATATTACACGAGACTTGTGACATCACAGTGGTACTTTTATGATATCACAATTGTACTACGACATCACAATTGTACTTTTCTCTAGTCACAATGGCATTATGACATCACAATGGTACTAGTAGTATATCACAAAACAGTGAGACATCACAATGCTACTATTGTGATATTGCAAGGGAATTATGACATCACAATGTCACTGGTAGGACATCACAATCATATTGTGACATCACAGTGGTTCGATTGTGACATCGTTAGAGATTTACGACATTATAGTTGACTTGTGACATCACAATGGTACTTATTGTGACATCACAATTGTACTATGACATCACAATGGTAATATTCTCTAGTTACAATGGCATTCTGGTATCAAAATATAGCATTAGGATATAAAAAGACATTGTGACGCCACAATGCTACTATTGTGACATTGCAAGGGAATTATGACATCACAATGTTACTCTTAGGACATTATAATCGTATTGTGATATCACTATGGTTTGATTGTGATATCATCAGAGAATTAAGACATTACATTTGACTTGTGATATCACAATGATACTATTGTGATATCACAATTGTACTATGATATCACAATGGTACTTTTCTCTAGTCAAAAATGCCATTATGACATCACAATGGTAATATTAGGATATCACAAAAACATTGTGACATCACAATGCAACTATTGTGACAATGCAAGGGAATTATGATATCACCATGGTATTAGTAATACTTCAAAATTAAATTGAGATATCACAATGGTTTGATTGTGACATCACTAGAGAATTATGACAGTACAATTGAATTATGACATCACAATCATATTGTTAAATCACAATAGTTCGAATGTGACATCATTAGAGAATTATGACATAACATTTGACTTGTGATATCACAATGGTACTATTATGACATCGAAATTGTACTATGACATCACAGTGGTACCATTCTCTAGTCACAATGGCATTCTGATAACAGAAAGGTACTATTAGGATATCACAAAGACATTGTGACACCACAATGCTACTATTGTGTTATTGCAAGGGAATTATGACATCACAGTGGTACTAGTTTGACATCACTATTGTACTGTGACATCACAATGGTTCGATTGTAACATCATTTGAGAATTATGATATTACTATTTACTTGTGACATCACAATGGCACTATTATGATGTCAAGAAAATAGTGACATCACTATGGTACTATTTTCTTGTCACAATGTCATTATGACCTTACAATGGCACTACTAAGATATCAAGAAATCATTCTGACTTCACAATGCTACTATTGTGACATCGCAAAGGAATTATGGTATCACAATTGTAGTAGGACATGACTATCTATTCTCTAAGGATGTCACATTCGAACCATTGTGATGTAACAATTCGATTGTGATGTCCTACAAGTATCATTGTGATGTCAAAATTTAATTTTAATGTCATAATTCACTAGGGAGGTAAATATTGAACCATTGTGATGTTACACTATGATTCTGATGTCCTACTAGTACCACTGTGATGTCATAATATCCTTGCGATGTCACAATAGAAGCCTTGTGATGTTACAATGTCTGTGTTCACAATGGTAATAATAGGATATCAAAATATATTGTGAAATCACGATGCAACTATTGTGCCATCACAAGGGAATTATCACATCACAATGGTACTAGTTGGAAATCACAATTGTATTGTGAAATCACAATGTTTCAATCTTGACATCACTAGAGAATTATGACATTAAAATTGACTTTTGACATCACAGTGGTACTATTGTGAAGTCACAACTGTACTATGACATCACAATCATACTATTCTCTGGTCACAATAGCATTATGACATCACAATGATACTCTTAGTATCTCACAAAGCCATTGTGACTTCACAATGCTACTATTGTGACATCACAAGGGAATTATGACATCACAATGGTACTAGAAGGAAATTACTTTCGTACTATGACATCACAATAGTTCGATTTTGACATTACTAGAGAATTATGACATTACAATTGAATTGTGACATCACAATGATACTAGTAGGACATCACCATCATATTCTGTCATCACAATGGTTCAAATGTGACATTATTAGAGAATTATGACATAACATTTGACTTGTGATATCACAATGGTACTATTGTAACATCGAAATCGTACTATGACATCACAATAGTAACGTTGTCTAGGCACAATGGCATTCTGATATCAGAAAGGTACTATTAGGATATCACAAAGACATTGTGACACCACAATGCTACTATTGTGACATTGCAAGGGAATTATGACATCACAATGGTACTAGTTGGACATCACTATCATATTGTGACATCACAATGGTTCGATTTTGACATCACTTGAAAATTATGACATTACTATTGATTTGTGACATCACAATGGCACTACTATGACATCACAATTGTAGTATGACATCACCATGCAACTAATCTCTTGTCACAATGTTATTATGACATCACAATGGCACTATTAAGATATCAAGAAATGATTCTTACTTCACAATGCTACTATTGTGAAGTCGCAAGGGCATTATGACATCACAATGGTGTTACTAGGACATGACTATCGTATTGTGACTTCATAATGGTTTGGTCTTTATATCACTAGAGAATTATGACACTACAATTGATTTGTGGCATCACAATGGTACTATTATGATGTCACACGTCTACTATGATATCACAATGGTACGATTCTCTGGTTACAATAACATTATGACATCACAATGGTGATATTAGCATATCATAAAGACATTGTGACTTCAATGCTATTATAGTGACATCACAAGTGAATTATTACATCACAATGGTAGTAGGACATCACAATCGTATTGTGACATCACAACTGTTTGATTGTGACCTCATAATTGACTCTGACATCACAATGGTACTATTGTGACATTATAATTGTACTATGACATCACAATGATACTATTCTCTAGTCACAATGGCATCATGACATCACAATGGCACTTTTAGGATATCACAGATATTGTGACATCACAATGCTACTATTGTGACATCACAAGAGAATTATGATGTCACAATGGTACTAATAGGATATCACTATAGTTTAGTAAAATTACAACATTTCGATCTTGAAACACAAGAGAATTATGACATTACAACTGAATTGTGACATCTCAATGGTACTATTATGACATCTCAATTGAATTATGACATCTCAATCGTACTATTCTCTGGTCTAATACCATTATAACATCACAATGGTAATATTAGGATACCACAAAGACATTGTGACATCACAATACTACTATTGTGACATAACAAGTGAATTATGACATCACAATGGTACTAGTAGGAAATCACAATCGTATTGTGAAATCACAATGGTTCGATCTTGACATCACTAAAGAATTATGACATTACAGTTGACTTGTGACATCACAATGGTTCTACTGTGATGGCACGATAGTACTATGACAAAACAATGGTATTTTCTTGTCACATGGCAAAATGACATCACAATTGTACTATGAGGATATCACAAAGACATTGAGACTTCACAATGTTACTAATGTGACATGGCAAGGTAATTAGGACATCATATTAGTACTAGAAGGACATCACTTTCGTACTGTGACATCACAGTAGTTTGATTGTGACATCACTAGAGAATTATGACAGTATAATTGACTTCTGACATCAAAATGGTAATATTGTATCATTGCTAGTGTACTTTGTCATCACTATGTTAATATTCTCTAGACACAATAGCATTATGACATCACAATGGCCCTATTAGGATATCACAATCACATTGTGACATCACTATGTATGATATCACAATGATCCTAATATGACATCACTATCATATTATGACATCACAATGGTTCAATCTTGACATCACAAGAGAATCATGACATTACAATTGAATGGTAACAACACAATGGTACAAATGTGATGTCACAGTTGTAGTATGACATCAAAATGGTACCATTCTCTCGTCGCAATAGCATTATGATATCATAATGGTACTATTCGGATATCACAAAGACATTGTGACATCACAATGCAACTATTGTGAAAACACAAGAAAATTACAACATCACAATGTTCCTAGGACATCGCTATTGTATTATGAAATCACAGTGGTTCAATTGTGATATCTCTAGAGAATTTTGACATTACAATTGACTTGTGACATCACAATGGTACTATTTTAACATCACAATTGTACAATGACATCACAATCGTGCTGTTCTCTGGTCACAAAAGCATTATGACATCACAATGGTACTTTTAGGATATCACAAAGACATTGTGACATCACAATGCTATTGTTGTATCATCACAAGGGAATAATGACATCACAATTGTACTAGTAGGATATCACTATCATATTGTGACATCACAATAGTATGATTGTGATATCACTAGGTAATTATAACAATACAATTGAATTGTGACATCATAATGGTACTAGTAGGATATCACCATCGTATTGTGACATCAAAATGGTTCAATTATGACATCATTAGATAATTATGATATTCTATTTGACTTGTTATATCACAATGGTACTATTGAGACATCACAATTGTACCATGACATCACAAGGGTACTATTCTCTAGTCACAATGATATTCTGATGCCAGAATGATGCTACTAGGATATCACAAAGATATGGTGACAAAACAATGCTAGATTGTGATATTGCAAGGGAATTATGACATCACAATGATACTAATAGGACATCCCTATTGTATTGTGAAGTCACAATGGTTTGATTGTGACATTGCTAGAGAATTATGAGAATACAATTGACTTGTGACGTCATTAGAGAATCATAACATTACATTTGACTTGTGATATCACAATGGTAGCAATGTGACATCACAAGTGTACTATGACATCACAATAGTACAATTCTCTTGTCACAGTGGCATTCTGATATCAGAAAGTTAGTATTAGGACATCACAAAGAGATTGTGACACCACATACTATTTTGATGTTGCAAGGGAATTATGATATCACAATTGTACTAGTAGGACATCACTATCTTATTGTGACATCACAATGGTTCGATTGTGACATCACTAGAAAATTATGACATTACAATTGGTTTGTGATATCCCAATGGTACAATTGTGACATCAGAATTGTACTATGACATCACAATCGTACAATTCTCTAGTCACAATTGCTATATGACATCATAATGGCACTATAAGGATATCACAAAAACATTGAGACATCACACTGCTCCTATTGTGATATTGCAAGGGAATTATGATATCACAATGGTATTAATAGGACATCACTATCATATTGTACGAAGATATTAAAATCGTACTATTAACTATTCTCAATAGAATTATGAGATCACAATGGTAATATCAGGATATCACAAAGACATTGTGACATCACAATACTACTGTTGTGACATCGCAAGAGAATTATGACATCACAATGGTAGTAGTAAGACCTGACTATCATATTGTGACATCACAATGGTTCGATTGTGACATCACTAGGAATTATGACAGTACAATTGATTCTGACATCAAAATGGTACTATCGTATCATCGCAAGTGTACTTTATCATCACAATGACATCACAATATTCTCTAGACACAATAGCATTATGACATCACAATGACACTATTAGGATATTCCAAATACATTGCAACATCACTATGCTACTATTGTGACATCGTAATAGTTTGATCTTGATATCACAAGAGAATCATGACATTACAATTGAATGGTGACAACACAATGGTACAAATGTGATGTCACAGTTGTAGTATAACATCAAAATTATACAATTCTCTGGTCACAATAGCATTATGATATCATAATGGTACTATTCGGATATCACAAAGATATTGTGACAGCATAATGCGACTATTGTGTCATCACAAGGGAATAATGACATCACAATGGTACTAGTAGGACATCACTATCGTATTGTGATGTCACAATAGTACCATTGTGATATCACTAGGGAATTATGACATTACAATTGAATTGTGACATCATAATGGTACCAGTAGGACATCACCATCATATTATGCCATCACAATGGTTCGATTGTGACATCATTAGAAAATCATGAAATTCTATTCGACTTGTGATATCACAACAGTAGCTTTGTGACATTACAAGTGTACCATGACATCACAATAGTACAATCCTCTAGTTACAACGGCATTCTTATATCAGAAAGTACTATTAGGATAACACAAAGACATTGTGACACCACAGTGTTACAATCGTGATGTCACAAGGGAATTATAACATCACAATGGTACTAGTAGGCCATCATTATTGTATTGTGACATTACAATGGTTTGGTTGTGACATCACTAGAGAATTATGACATTACAATTGACTTGTGACATCACAAAGGAACTATTGTGATGTCACAATTGTACTATGACACCACAATTGTACTATTCTCCAGTCACAATTGCAATATGACATCACAATGACTTGTGATATCCCAATGGTACAATTGTGACATCAGAATTGTACTATGACATCACAATCATACAATTCTCTAGTCACAATTGCTATATGACATCACAATGGTACTGTTAGGATATCACAAAGACATTGTGACATCACACAGCTACTACTGTGATATTGTAAGAGAATTATGATATCACAATGGTATTAATAGGACATCAGTATCATATTGTGACATCACAATGTTTACATTGTAACATCACTAGAGAATTTTGACATTACAACTGACTTGTGACATCACAATGGTACTATTGTGACTTCACAATTGTACTAAGACATTAAAATCGTACTATTCCTTAGTCTTAATTGAATTATGAGATCACAATGGTAATATAAGAATATCACAAAGACATTGTGCCATAACAATGCTACTATTATTATATCGCAAGCGGATTATAACATCACAATGCTATTAATAGGACATCATTACCATATTGTGACATCACAATGGTTAGATTGTGACATCACTAGAGCATTATGACATTACAATTGAATTGTGACATCAAAAAGGTATAATTGTGATATCACAGTTGTACTATGACATCATAATTGTACAATTCTCTAGTCACAATGGCAATACAATTGAATTGTGACATCACATTGGGAGTATTCTGACATCACAATTGTACTATGATATCACAATCGTACTATACTCTGGTCACAATGGCATTATGACATCACACTGGCACTATAAGGATATCAGAATGACATTGTGACATCACAATGCTACTATTGTGCCATCACAAGAGAATTATGACATCACAATGGTACTAGTAGGACTTCGCAATCATATTCTGACATCGCAGTGGTTTGATTTTGACATCACTAGAGAATTATGACATTACAATTGAATTATGACTTAACAACGATACCAATAGGATATCACAATCTTATTGTGACATCACAATGGTTCGATTGTGACAACATTAGAGAATCGTGACATTACAATTCACTTGTGATATCACAATGGTAGCATTGTGACATGACAAGTGGACTATGACATCATAATAGTACAATTCTCTAGTCACAATGGTAAATGACATCACAATTGTAATATGAGGATATCAGAAAGACATTGAGTTATCACAATATTAATATTGAGACATCGCAAGTGAATTATGATATCAAAATGGTACTAGTAGGACATCACTATCGTATTGTGACATGTGAATGGATTGATTGTGATATCACTAGAGAATTATGACATTAAAATTGACTTGTGACATCACAATGGTAGTATTGTGACGTCATAATTGTACTATAACTTCACAAGGGTACTATTCTCTAGTCACAATGGCATTATGACATCACAATGGTACTAGTAGGATATCACAAAAATGTGACATCACAGTGCTAATATTGTGACATCACAAAAGAATTATAATATCACAATGGTACTAGTAGGATATCACAATCATATTGTGACATCACAATGGTTTGATTGTGACATCATTAGGGAATTATGATATTACAGTTGAATTGTGACATCACAATGATACAATTGTGACATCACAATTGTACTATGGTATCACAATGATACTGTTCTCTAGTCACAATGGCATTATGACATCACAATGGTGCTATTAGGATATCACAAAGACATTGTGACACCACAATACTACTATTATGATATTGCAAGGGATTTATGACATCACAATGATACCAGTAGACTATGACTATCGTATTTTGATATCACCATTGTTCTATTGTGACATCACTAGAAAATTATGACATTACAATTGACTTGTGACATCACAATGGTACTATTATGACAACACAACGGTATTATTGTGACATCACAACTGTACTATGACAACACAATGGTACTATTATCTAGTCACAATGGCATTATGACAACACAACTGTACTATTAGGATATCACAAAACTACTGCGACATAATAATCCTACTATTGGAAATAATCCTACTATTGGAAAAAATAAGGGAATTATGACATCACAATGGTAGTAATAGGACATCACTATCGTATTATGACATCACAATGATTTGATTGTGACTTCGTTAGAGAATTATGACAGTACAGTTGAATTGTGAAGCTACAAAGGTAATATTGTGATGTTATAATTGTTCTATGATATCATAATGATACTTTTCTTTAGTCACAATGGCATTATGATACCACAATTGTACTATTAGGATACCACAAATACATTGCGACATCACAGTGGTACAATTGTGAGATCGCAAGGAAAAATGACATCACAATGGTACTAGTAGGACATCACAATTGTATTGTGACATCACTATGGTTTGATTGTGACATCATTAGAGAATTATGACATTTCAATGAATTGTGACACCACAATGGTAGTATTTTGACGTCACATTTGTACTATGACAACGCAATGGTACTATTCTCTAATAACAATGGCATTATGACATCACAATGGTATTATTAGGATATAAAAAAGACCTTTTGACATCACAATGCTACAATTGTGATATCACTTGGGAAATATGACATCACAATGTTACTAGTAGGACATCAAAATCGTATTGTGACATCAAAATGTTTCAATTGTGAAATCACTAGGAATTATGACATTACACTTGAAGAGTAACATCACAAAGATATGATTGTGACATCACAGTGCTACTACTGTGACATCGCAAGGGAATTATGACATCGCAATTTTACTCATAGGACATCACTATCATTGTGACATCACAATGGTTTGATTATGACATTACAGTTTAATTGTGATGCCACAATGTTACTATTGTGACCTCACAATTGTACTATGACATTTCAATGGTACCACTCTCTAGTCATGTCTCTCATGTCATGGTATTATGACATCACAATGGTATTATTAGGATATAAAAAAGACCTTTTGACATCACAATGCTACAATTGTGATATCACTTGGGAAATATGACATCACAATGTTACTAGTAGGACATCAAAATCGTATTGTGACATCAAAATGTTTCAATTGTGAAATCACTAGGAATTATGACATTACACTTGAAGAGTAACATCACAAAGATATGATTGTGACATCACAGTGCTACTACTGTGACATCGCAAGGGAATTATGACATCGCAATTTTACTCATAGGACATCACTATCATTGTGACATCACAATGGTTTGATTATGACATTACAGTTTAATTGTGATGCCACAATGTTACTATTGTGACCTCACAATTGTACTATGACATTTCAATGGTACCACTCTCTAGTCATGTCTCTCATGTCATGGTATTATGACATCACAATGGATTGATTGTGACATCATTAGTAGATTATGAGATTACAGTTGACTTGTGACATCACAATGGTACTATTAGCATTTCATAAATACATTGTGACATCACAACGGTACTACTGTGACATTGCAAGGGAATTCTGACATCACAATGGTACTAGTAGGACTTTACTATCCTATAGTGACATCACAATGGTTTGTTTGCAAAATCACTAGAGAATTATGACATTACATTTGAATAGTGACATCAGAATGGTACTATTAGGTTACCAGAAAGACATTGTGACATCACAATTTTACTATTGTGACATCACTATCATATTGTAATATCACAATGATTTGATTGTGACATCACTAGGGAATTATGACATTACAGTTGACATGTGACATCACAATGGTACTATTTTGATGTTACATTTTATTATGGCATCATAATGCTACTATATTCTAGTCACAATTGTATTCTGAAAATAGAAAGGTACTATTAGGATATCACAAAGACACTGTGACTTCACAATGCTACCATTGTGACATCGCAAGGGAATTATTACATCACAATGGTACGCATAGGACATCACAATTGTAATGTGACACAACAATGTTTGGAATGTGACATCATTAGATAATTATGACATTACATTTGACTTGTGATATCACCGTGATACTATTGTGATGTTACCCTTGTACTATGACATCTCAATGGTATCATTCTCTGGTCACAATAGCATTATGACATCACTATGGTAATATTAGGATGTCACAAAGACATTGTGACATCACAATGCTACTATTGTGACATCTCAAGGTAAATATGACATTACAGTGGTACTAGTAGGACATCACAATTGTATTGTGATTTCTAATGGTTTCATTGTGACATCACTAGAAAATTATGACATTACTATTGACTTGGGACATCACAATGGTACTATTCTGATGTCACAATTGTACTATGATATCACAATGGCACTATTCTCTAGTCAGAATGGCATTATGATATCACAATGGTACTATTACGATATCACAAAGACGTTGTGACATCACAAGGCTACTATTATGACATCTCAAGGGAATTAAGACATCACAATGGTATTAGTAGAAATTCACAATTGTATTGTGACATCAAATTGGTTTGATTGTGACATCACTAGAAAATTATGACAGTACAATTGACCTGTAATATCATAATGGTAGTATTGTGAGATCTCAATCCTAGTATGATATCACAATGGTACTATTCTCTAGTCACAATGGCATTCTGATATCAGAAAGATAGTATTAGGATATACAATGTCATAATTCTCTAATGATGTCACAATCGAAACATTGTTATGTCACAATACGATTGTGATATCCTACTAGTACCATTGTGATGTCAGAATTTCCTTCCGATGTAACAATAGTAGCATTGTGATGTTATAATTTCTTTGTGATATCCTGATAGGACCATTGTGATGTCATAATGCTATTGTGACGAGAGTATTGCACAATTGTGATGTCATAGTACAATTGTGACATCAGAACAGTACCATTGTTATAGCCCAATTCAATTGTAATGTTATAATTCTGTAGTGATGTCACAATCAAACCATAGTGATGTCACAATACGATAGTGATTTCCTATTAATACCATTGTTATGTCATAATTTTCTTTCGATATCATAATAGTAGCATTGTGATGTCATAATATCTTTGTGATAGCCTAATAATACCACTTTGATGTCATAATGCCATTGTGCGAAGAGATTGTTCAATTTTGATGTCGTAGTACAATTGTGACATCACAATAGTACAATTTCACAATAGTACCATTGTGATGTCACAAGTCAATATTAATGTCATAATTTTCTAGTGATGACACAATCGAACCATTGTGAGGTCTTACTATTATTGCAATGTCACAATAGTACCATTGTGATGTCATAATGCCATTGTGACTAGAGAATTGTACGTTTTTAATGTTATAGAACAATTGTGACATCACAATTGTACCTTTGTGTTATCACAATTCAACTGTAATGTCATAATTCTCTAACAATGTGACAATCGAACCATTGTGATGTCTCAATGTTTCGTGATATCCTAATAGTAAAATTGTGATGTCATTCTGTCATTGTGACTGGAAAATAATACCATTATGATGTCATAGTACAATTGTGATGTCATAGTATTATCATTGTGATGTCACACGTCAATTTTAATGTCATAATTCTCTAGTGATATCACAATCAAAGCATTGAGATGTTAAAATACGATTGTGATGTGCTACTAGGACCATTGTGTTGTCATCATTCCCTTGCGATTTCACAACTGTAGCATTGTCGTGTCTCAATGTCTTTGTATATCCTAATACTATATTTCTGATATCACAATATGATTGTGATATTCTAATACTACCTTGCAACGTCACAAT